>NW_012267398.1:2739604-2762931 GCF_000151885.1 Dipodomys ordii | reverse complement strand
TGCTTATGTGGTGCTGAGGAATCGAACCCAGGGCCTCAGGCATGCAAGGC
The DNA here is from genome assembly GCF_000151885.1 of Dipodomys ordii. Classification (NCBI taxonomy): domain Eukaryota; kingdom Metazoa; phylum Chordata; class Mammalia; order Rodentia; family Heteromyidae; genus Dipodomys; species Dipodomys ordii. Next base: position 2,762,881 of record NW_012267398.1, on the reverse strand, counting down.
AAGCGCTCTACCACTGAGCCAACTTCCCAGCCCCTAGCCTTCTCTTTGTTAGTGTTAAATAGTATCATGTATGTCAATAAGTAACATGGGCGCGATACCAGTGGCTCACACCTGTTGTAATCCTAGCTACTCAGAAGGCTGAGATCTGAGGATCACAGTTCAAAGTCAGCCAGTGCAGGAAAGCCTGTGAGACTCTTATCTCCAATAAACCACTCAGAAAAACAGAAGTGGTGCTGTGGCTCAAGTGGTAGAGCACTAGCTAGCCTTGAACTGAAGAGCTGAGGGACAGCACCTAGGCCCAGAGTTCAAGCCCTAGGACCAACAATACAAAAAACAAAATATAGTAACATGGGCTTGGGCCTTGTTTATGTTAGGTCTGTAGCTAGTTTAAGAGGACTAAAGGACAAGGTTCAGATGCTATACCTGGAAAAGTCATTGTTGGTTTTCAGAAGGACATGTGCATTCTCAAACTCCTTAGATGATAAAGTATGACCTACATATAGACCTACATATAGAAAATGTTGGCAGAAACTCAAGGAACTTTTATGGCAAACCTCCTTTATATAAGAAAATCTGGAGACCATCAATAGTTGATAATTTGTTCCAGAGTTGGGGTTTGGCTTGATGGAAGCATGTGATTAGTATGCACAAGGCTCTGGGTTCACTTCTTAATGTGGAGCTGAGACAGAGAAAGGTATGTGCTCCAAATCCATAAAATATTAGCCAGGAAGAACTGAGGTCCTTAAACATTTCAGAACTTTGACATTATGTTAGAGTCCTTACTTTAGGTAAATACTGTTTTATAAAAGTTTGGATCGACCTAGTGAGTGTTTTGAAGTAGAATCATGGGGCAAATAATACTACTACATTGGATATATTTTGTTTTCTACAATAGACTTTAATTAAAAATGAGATTTTTTTAGGTCTGAGAATGTGGCTTAATGGTATTACCTAGCATGCATGACACCCTAGGTTTGATTCTTCAGTAACATATTCTTCTTTAACACATAAACAGAAAAAGCCGAAAGTGGCACTGTGGCTAAAGTGATAGAGAGGCTCAGGGACAGTCCCAGGTGTTGAGTTCAAGCCTCAGAATTGCCCCCACCCCCCCAAAAAAAGATTTTTAGATTATTATATGTCTCTATTTTTCTTGCATTTGTTTTTAGAATATGAGGTTTAAATTTTAATACTTGTGTCAGGGACCCAGTATACACCTGTAATCCTAGCTGCTCAGGAGGCTGAGATTTGAGGATCCCAGTTCAAAGTCAGTCCGAGCAAGAAAGTCTATGAGACTCTTAAGTCCAGTTAGCCACCAAAATGCTGAAAGTGGAACTGTGGCTCATATGGTAGAATGAGCATTAGCCTTAAGACAAGAGTTTAGGGACAGCACTAGACCCTGAGTTCAAGCCTCAGGACTGACACAAACAATGAAATTTTCATGTTTATTTTGACTTTCTACTAAATTCTGAAGAAATTTAGGAACCTTTTGGTGATTTAATGTCTAAAACTCAAATATAGTTATATTATCAAAACTTAGTGTTTAATCATATAATGTTCAATGTAGCTATAGATATTAAAATATTATTGGACTATATATGTCTTTAAGGATTACTTCTCCCTCCTCCCAGTAATTACTGGACAAGTAAGAATAATTTTGAAGGTTTTAAATCTTTTTTTTTTTTTTTTGTCAGTCATGGATCTTGAACTCTGGGCCTGGGCGCTGTCCCTGAGCTCTTTAACTCAAGGCTAGTGCTCTGCCACTTGAGCCACAGCGCCACTTCTGGTTTTCTGGTGGTTACTTGGAGATTAGAGTCTCATGGACTTTCCTGCCCAGGCTGGCTTTGAATTGTTACCCTCAGATGTCAGCCTCTGAGTAGTTAGGATTACAGGAGTGAGCCACTGGCACCCAGCAGTTTTAAATCTTGCTGTACTATTTCAATCTGTTCATGCTTTGTAACATTATAAAGTCTGCAACTTTTGGTCCTTTCTACCCTACAGACCTTGTATCTTACTTATGGACTCACTTAGAGGCCCTTCTCGGTCAAACGTTGTCAAAATTCTAAGAGAGTAAGTTTAAAATTGCACCCTGCTTTGTTTCATATTCCAATAGAGATGAGGTAGTATGTGCATTTACATATCTGTGTATTCTTACTACATATGCATTATTGTAGGTATTTAGAAGTGGAATGGGAAGTTAAAAAAGGAAGTAAAAGAAGCTTTTCCAAAGATGTTATGAAAGGCTCTAATCCAAAAGTTCCACAGCAAAACAACTTCAGTGATTGTGGTGTGTACATCTTGCAATACGTAGAGAGCTTTTTTGAGGTAAGTTTCAATTCATTGGATTTCATATAATAATGAAATGCTGTATTTGACTTTATTTTCATATAATAAATATAATGAGTAGGTATTTTGTAGAGAGTTTGCAAAGTAAATTCTTTTTTTTATTAAGTAATTGTTCAGAGAGGTTACAATTCCATGTTAAGTTATGAATACAATGTTAATTGATCAATGTCACCTCTTCCCATTGTATTTCAAAAATTATTCCAGGGAGCAAACAAATTTCCCAAATTGGAGAACTTTTAAGAAAAAATACTATTTATTGGGCTGAAGACACAGGCCAAGAGATAAAGTGCCTAACATACACAACGCCCCAAGTCCAGCCTCCAGCACCAACAAAACAAATGAAAAATACTGCATTTAAAAGCTAGGCATCAGTGGCTCACACCTGTAATACTAGCTACTCAGGAGGCTGAGATCTGAGGATCACAGTTCAAAGTAAGCCCAAACAGAAAACTGCATCAGACTCTTTCTAATTAATCACCAAAAAACCAGAAGTGGAGTTGTGGCTTGAGTAATAGAATATTAACCTTTAGCAAAGAAAAGCTTAGAAACAGCAGTCAGCTCCTGAGTTCAATTTCCAAATCTGGGACCAAGCAAGAAAAAATAAACAGCTTACTGATCTCTAGTCTAAGGCTTGTTGACCTGCCCTGACACTGACCAACTTCCCCTCCCACTGGTGCTGTTCACCTTAACAGAAACCTGCTGTGATCCAGACTAACTCCTGCTTCTGCTTCCCCCTCACACATATACTGCTTGAGGTATTTATGCTCCCAGCTCCATTTGCCACTGTTTGTCTTTTTTTAATCATTCTCCCTTTGAGTTCAAAAGGAGACTATCTTTCTAGTTAGGTTATCTCCTTTCTTCCAAATGCATGCATTATCCCTGCTGCTCCTCTGAGCTCAGCAGGACTCTAAGCTTGCTACCAGTTTCTTTTGGGTGCTGTCCTGGACTCTCTGTGCTCAAGACTAGCATTCTATCACTTAAGCCACAGCGCCACTTCTGTTTTTTCTGAGTAGTTTACTGGAGATGAGTTTCCCTTTTCTGCTCTGGCTGGCTTGGAACCCTGATCCTCAGATCTGAGCCTTCTGAACAGCTAGGATTACAGGCATGAGCCACTGGCTTGCTACATCAGTTTCTTGCTGCTTTTCCTACTTTACATTTTATAGGGGCTTTTTGTTGCTGTTAAAAAGGAAATTTTTCATATGGCCTAACAGTGCTTGTGTGAACCAGTCTTTATTAAAGCATATTGCTTCATTTTTCTAATTCTAGTAGATTTCATCCAGCTAGAAGTCATTGTTTCTTTTTTTGTGTGATGTCTTTTTTTTTTTTTTTGTCTCCATACCATTCTGCCCTGTTGGCTTCTGTTACTCCTTGCCTGGCTGACATCTGCACATTGTTCAGGTTTAGTGTAAAGAACAGATCTTTTTGAAATTGTGTTGAGCTCCCAGATGTTTATTTTCATACTTCCTGTTCTACATTCCTGCCTGTCTTTGTCATATCCATTGTTTTAGTTGTTGAATTACTGCACACCTTTCATTTGTTTGTTTATTGTGCCAGAACTGGAGCTTGAACTCCGAGCCTCATACTCTCACCTAGTTTTTTTCTCTTAAGGCAGGAACTCTACTGTTTAAGCCAGAGCTTCAATAAAAAGCCAGACAGTAAATATTTTAGGGTTTCTAGTCATATGGCTGTGAGGTAAATTAAAGTAGGCAGGTTTAATTAAGTAGCCAATGCCAGTATTGTGGTAGGAAGAGACGTTTATTTATTCTGAACTGCCTGTCCCCTGCCCTGCCTAGTGGAGAGGCTTGGCCAAAAGGGCCTGAGGGCTGGTTTGCCCTGCCTTAACTAGGAAGGGGTTGGGGGGGGGTGTTTGTGGCCAGATAAGGGAACGTGTGGCACCGCCAGATTTGGATGTGACCTTAGAGCCTAGGACCCTCCCACAGTGTGTCCCATGGGAGGTGTGGTTGGGGCAAGGCCCAGGATGTGACTTCGGAGGAGGGGGAGGTGACTGGCTCCAAGTGTGCCAGTTACTAGGTGACACAGCTACTGGGGAGACTTAGCCAAGAGGAGGCTGCCTCACCTTCCCAGGGCGGACCTTACAATGGCCTATCTTTGCTACTCTCAGTTCAACTGTTGTAAAAATAGTGAACAGACCATATGTGAGTTAGTGTGTCCATGTTCCACTAAAACTTTATTACAAAGGCAGGTGGTGTGTAGATTTTGGCTTGTCTGTAGGTTGCCAATCCTGAATCTAGAGCATAGCACCGATGTGTAGGCAGAAATTGTCCTGTCTCTCCAGTGCCTAGCACAGTGTTTGGCATGCAAAATGTTCATAGTTCATTTTTTAACTTTGGAGTGTTTCGTGATTGAAACTAAAATGTTAGGGGTTCATATATGCGAGTTTTCTAATAGGTATTTACTCTTTATTTTCAGAATCCAATACTTAATTTTGAACTACCTATGAACTTAATGAACTGGTTTCCTCCACCAAGAATGAGAACAAAAAGAGAAGAAATTCGGAACATAATTCTGAAGCTTCAGGAAGCTCAGAGCAAAGAGAAGCAGCAGCACAAGGACACTTGCTCAGAAGCAGCACTGGGCGAGGGAGAGGGGCAGTGTGTCGGCCATGTCTCACACTGACCTGTGGTCATTTGTCCCCTGCCCCGCCTCACTCAGTGACTTCCAACTCTGGCTCTAGACAGTAAAGACCTGAAGTGATTTGGAAATGTTAATGCTTGTATAAATGTCATATAAGAAATTTTCAAAGGAGTATGTATTAAGTAAAAGTCTGTAAATATGTTAATGAGGCCAATTTTTCCAGCATTTATAATTATTTTTTTCACTTGTTAGGAAGCTTTTATGTTTTTTCTGTTAATAGTACTTAAAACTACAACTTCTAAACACAAAATAAAAGAAACTATTTATAGGAAAAATAATAATTTGATTTTTTTTTTTTTTTTTTTTGGTCGGTCGTGGGTTTTGAGTTCTGGGCCTGGGCCCAGCTCTTCAGCTCAAGGCGAGTGCTCTACCACTTAAGCCACAGCTCCATTTTCGGTTTTCTGGTGGCTAATTGGAGATAAGAGTCTCACGGACTTTCCTGCCCCGGCTGGCTTTGAATTTCGAGCCTCAGATCTCAGCCTCCTAAGTAGCTAGGAATACGGGCATGAGCCACCGGCACCGGGCTAATTTGATATTCTTTAGTTGTATATACAGTTCTTCAGTGTGTATGATTTATTTCATGGGAATAGTCAATGATCTATGATAATCCTTTAGAGATCTTCTACATATTTTCTAAAAATGTGAAAATCAAATTAAATCTAAGGCGTTTTGAACTAAAAAGGCATCTTCATATGCTTGAATAGAAGGAAAAAAGTTTTTGATTCATACGTGTGTTGAGAAGAACCCCAAAATGTAAATATTAATGAATTTATTCAAATAGTTAAGAAACAGTATTAAGAGCAATTTTAAGAAGTCTACCCTTGAATTATACTCCAAAAAATTCTACTTTCATTGTTGGCAAATGTATGAAGATATTGAAGACTCAGGTTAAAACTATTTGATAAGTACAGCTTGACTGTCAAATATCCAATGTTACCTTTCTATATTACAGCTCACAGTATGCTGCAATCTGTGTGATGTGTATGACAAACATTTTTAAACTGTGTAAACACAGACTTTAAATAGGAATTTACTATTTTTTGTAATGTCTTTTGCTATTTTTTCATTGATCATTTGTTCTTGTTATTTTGATAAAGTATCAAGACTTTTTGCTTTGAGTTTTTTTGTGCAAATTATTTTTACACATGAAAGTACTGTCTTTAATCTCATAATGCAGCAGAAATCTTCCACTTTGAATTTCCCTTTAAAAATGCTAAAAGGTAGGATTGAGTGGTAGGTAGCTCCTAGAACACACAAGGCCAGTGGTTTGTATCCCAGTAAAGAAAATACTGAAATGTGAAGCTTTTGGTGACACATTTACAACTCACATAGCTATCTTGAATATGTCTGTATAATACTCATTATTGAAAAAGAGTGGTACACCTTTTTTTTGAATCAACTTTGAGACTTGAAATTTACATTTTAATTTATTTAAATTTACACGTAACAAAAATAGAATAAACAGGCCATTTTCATCAGAAGCAAGTATTTTGTTTCTAATGACCATCTGGCATGGTGACCACTAATTAGGTCATTTTCTCGAATTTAATAAAATCCATGGGTATTTGGGTCATTGAGTATGTGGTTAACAAAAAAGGCCTATGGAGATTCAGTACTTAAAATGTAAACCTCAGCTCACCACTCGTGGTATGGATTTTATGTTTCTGTGTTAATTTTGAGCTGTCGTAACATTCTGCATTTCTGATTATTTCATTTTGTTTTTTACTAATACCTTAGAGCTACTGCCAGACATGAAAAAAAAATTTATTTTACTAAACTAAATATAACCAAATACTTTGGGATCTCTATCAAGCTAAGACAAGTGAAAACACTTAAAAACAAAATAGAAGTAGCTGTCAGTAAAACTGGCATACTTACATCTATAAATGAGGAACTGTGTTCGCCAGAATGTGTTGGCACTGAAAGAGGAATTTTAAGAGCCAGGCATGGGGGATTGCTGATCATTCCAGAGGCCTGGGAGCCACAAGCATTGCCTGAGCCTGGGAACTCAAGGACAGCTTGCCTGGGCATCAAAATCAAACAAAAGTTGTCCTAAAATGATTTCTTGTTTTTCTTTTCTGGTTACATTTTATTCTCTTCAGTTTTGATAAGCTAAAATCACAACTTTTCCCTTGGGCCAACATGTCAAATATTTTTTTTTTATTTCTACATGAGATATAGATTGATGCACGTCAACTTCCTAGAGGAGAATACTGAGCTATTTGATAGTATTTGTCCCACCCTTTGTGAACTTTTCGTTTTGAAAATTAAGCTAATGACTGCAGTATATATATTGAAACATTTGGAAGTTGTATAGTTGTGCCTCTAGACATGAGAATCTTTAATATCTGTGCATTCCCTTGATAATTGTGTACTCTGGTCCTTCTAAATGTGGTATAAAGTGGATGGCAACCTTTTAAAATGTGTGATGAGTACTTACGTGTTGTAAAACAGAACTTTAAGGTCTAGAGTTTGTTACTAGACACTGAAACTGCATGACAGGTATCTGATGTCTTAAATTATTAAATAGGTCTGTTGTATTGATTTTCTCACTGGGTAGAATTACAGTTAATCATTTTTAGAAGAGTTTTAGATTACTTGCCATAAATTTTGTATGTGTCCCAGGTGTTGGTATTTGAGGGAACAAAGGTAATGCTTAGTCCCTTCCTTTGCCGTTGCTGAACATACTTCAGACAACTGAAAACTAGTATTTCAGGTTCACTCAGACCTAAAAGGCTAGCTTTCCTTTGCATGTAACCTAGACTTAAACTCTTAGTGAATTAAATGTAGGGGGTTTTATTTGAAAACAGAAAGTGATCATATTTGTATCTTGTTTTAAGTCACCAAAATGAATTCAGTATTTATCTCCTTAAAACTATTTCTGCTCTCTATGGTAGAATGTAAAAACAATTCCCCCAAAAGTAAAGACCCAAGTGAAATCACAGAATGGGACAGGACCTAGCAGAGATGAAACAGGATGGTGCCACATGCCTAGAAGAGATAAGGTAACCTGCCGCTCTGTCTAGAGGTGGAAGGAGTGGCTGGAGACTGGAAGGCAGGCAGCCTAACATGTTCACGAGTGAATAGCTTTCTAAAATGGCCACCAGTGTACAGAGGCTTGTCTCTGCAGATCAGAATGCCACAGGTGCTGCCTGCTAAAGCAAATGGACATTTTTCAGGATTTTTCTTTTTTGCTACATTTTGTCCCTTTACCTTCAGGAAGCAAAAAGGTCTGAAAGTTACTGTTCCAAACATTAAATTTTCCCAAATAGGGGGGATTGCTGACCCAGTGAAGGAATGTGAACCTTGGAAAGAAGCCAGTCCAAGTAGGTAATGGCAGAGTATCCTCCATCGCACTTGTGGTCCCAAAGCTTGGAAAGGTTCAAAGCTTCCAGGTTCTTAGTGCAGGCCATTCTGGTTGAGTTGTGCTAGAGTAAGGAGTATCTAAAACCAAGAAAGGTGCCAAAAGAAAAAAAGTACTCAGTGAAAATAATAGCATATATATTTACCTTTATATTTTTTCTTTAACTGAAAAGGTATTCAAGCCTGTTAACAGTTTGTTACCATAATTTGTTTTATACATGGTAATAGCATAAGACTTACTTCGATGAAAAGAAAACATCCCTTCTATGAGCCACTACGTGCCAGAGGTGAAACAAAACCAAATGTTTTCTTATCTTCGTTACAGATGGGCCTTCTCCAGTGTATGCCTTTTGGATAAAGCAGAATGTATTAAGGGAATTCAGCCTAATCTAGAAGGTTAAGAATTTTCCAGAGGTGTGACATTTGAACTATTGGTAGACAGACATAACATTCTAGAGGTGATGTAAGGAATAGCACTCAGACTGTCAAAGGCCATGAGGTAGGAAAAATGATTTGTTCTAAATAATAATAGCTTTGTTTATGAAACAAATACTAGACATTGGTTTAGATAAATTCATTTAATCTTTCACTATGACCTTGTGAGATAATATTTGTACAGTTGCTACCCAACTTAATGCGACAAACAAGCCCAAAGAGAAGAGTCATACGGCATTTGGACTCAGTCTTGCTCAAAGAGCATAGGAGCTGTACTAGATCAAAAATGAAAATAAATTAGATGATCATATTTTACAGAATGTGGCAGAATCTTTATTATTGAAACTAGGCTTCCGGGAGTTGGTTGGATTACATTATTTTTTTAGGGTATGTTTCTTAGAAGGCCTGTGTAAATGAGGTTCAGGATAAATAGCCTAGAACCTGTGTTGAAGATGTCAGTTCTTTACCATGAAAGTCATGCTGCAAGCATTTCATGTAGAGGAAGAATGTGTTCACATGTGATGAAAAAATCACAACAGTAGGAGAGAAGAATGAGCATGAGTCACTACTAATTATGAGTTGCTGTAGTAGCTAAATTAGACAGTTAACGTGATAGAAATAAGATTTGGATATTTCATTTGAAACTTCCTTTAAGAAATACGAACCATCAGCTGGAAAGGATCTTTTGTTAAAGTCAAAAACCTTTTTTTTTTCTTTTCCTTCATGATCTAAGCATTGGTAAAGATAGTTTAAACATGTAAAGCTAAAAATGAAAAGAACTAGCTGAATACATTATTGACAAAACTATCTTCTCAAATGAAGCTACCAAAGAAAAGCCAGCTTTGACAAATTTTAAACTTATATTTTCTATAAATACCATGAAGAGAAAATGTAAAATTAGAACTAAATGAAAGTATTCTGTTTACTAGGTAAAGTACTGTATAGCTGTAAAAGCAATTCTTTCTACTTGACTATTTCTGCAATATTTCCAAATATGCTGGGAGGACTTCCCAGAATGCCTGTAACTTAGTTACGTTTCCTATCGTGTGCTGCCATCCAGTCCTCCTCCACAGCTAATTAGATGTCAGTGATGTTGAGGAAAATCCGACTTGTAGTATCCACATGACCTACCTAGGAAATAAAAATTGTTCAAGCAGATCTGGGCATCAGGAAATTGAGTTGAGAATAGGAAAGAAATTTGTATGTTGGAAAAAATGTAGATGTGTTGTTTTTTTATTAATGACAGTCTCATAGATTACCTTGTTTTGAAGATTTTTCCCCCACACATTTTTACCTGTGAAATCTAAGTTTGCATCAGAACCGCAAGGACAGCTGGCCTGGTCTCCATAGTTTTGGATTTAGGTCAGCCATGAGGCCTGTAGAATAATATCACCAGCATTCTGCAGAGTACAGTATGAAATTATTTTACCCTATTTAACAATGTTTTATTTGTACTTACAAATAAATAGCTGGAGCAAGCGAATCAACACTAAAACATTTTGCTCATTTTTAACTTTTAACCTGTTTTTACTTACCAATTTTTCTTTTTTCTTTCTTTTTTTTTGGTGGGGGGGTCTGGTCGTGGGGCCTGAACTCTGGGCCTGGGCGCTGTCTCCCAGCTCTTCAGCTCAAGGCTAGCGCTCTACAACTTGAGCCACAGCGCCACTTTCAGCTTTTTTCTTTTTGCTTATGTGGTGCTGAGGAATCAAACCCAAGGCCTCCAGCATGCAAGGCAAGCGTTCTACCACTGAGCCACCTTCCCAGCCCCACCAATTTTTCTTATTTTCCCTATATTCATATTTTTTTGCTATACATCCTATATAGGAATATATGTATAGATTTGTTACAACCGGAGGGATAGCTCAATGATAGACATGCCGGATGTGAGCGAAGTAAGATGGAGACCATAAGGCCCCGAGTTTAAGCCCCACCATGGTTAAAATAGAAAAGTTAATTTTGTGTATGTGTGTGTGTCAAACCTAGGAGAATTCCTCCTCCCCACAACCCCGCTAGGAGAATTCTAGAAGCACTTTTCAAAACCTTTTGTCTTTGAGCAATATCTTGTGGGAGTTATTCAGCTGTTGCCTTACTTGGTCAATCTTGCTAGACTTTGTTGTGCCATAATGATAATTGTAAAGACTCAGGACTACTCCCCCACCCCCACCCAGAAGTTTCCTGACTTGGGTCAGGCTGTCTGTCCCACAGAGGAAAGCAGCAGAGCTCTGCTGCTTCGCTCCACTTCCCAGAGCAATGGAGCTGTAAGTTGATCTGGCTTTCATGGCTGCTCCAGAATGGGACAGCAAACTTCAGCTCCACAATTGATCCCTAAAATTCCCATGAGGCAGAAGCAGCATCATTGCCAGCGGCCTGAGCAAGTCAATGCACACTTCGATCTCCAAAGAGAACTAGCAGTCAGTCACCTGTTCCTTCTTGTGACTACCACACCACGAATTCATGAACAAAAAACATTTTCTCCCCGTTCCTTTATATGCCCGCCATCCTGTTTTCCTGGAATAAACTGCCAGGATTGGACAAAGGTCTTGCATTCAGGTTTTTCCAGTTATTATGAGCATCTTCCCAAAGGATTGCAAGAGTTTCCATTTCCTGTAATGACATTGAAATACCTTTTCCCACCAGGCAGGGTGGCTCACATCTGTAATCCTAGCTAATTGGCAGGCTGTGATCAATGAGATCATGGTTTTTGAAGCCAACCCAGGCAAAAGAAAAGTTTGTGAGACCTCATATCAACCAATAAAGTTGGGAGTGGCGGTTCATATATGTCCTACCAGCTACATTGGAGGACTGTGGCCCACATCCTTGGGCATAAACACAAATTTCTAGTTTTTAAAGATACAGCAAAACAGAACAAGGGCCTGGAACAAATGGTAAGAGTACCTGCCTAGCAAATGTAAGGCTCTGAGTTCAAACCCCAGTCCTGCCAAAAAAAAAAAAATCCCATATATTTCACATATATGTATGTGCCTATACACATGTGTTTATGTACATCAGAACCAATAACATTACAGATCTTTAAATTATGTCTTTCACATATAAAGTTACTGTTATTTGATTTGCATCTCTGATCATCAGTTTCAATCGGCATTTTTTTACAATGGCTACTCTTTGCCCATTAATATTTAGATTTGATATATAATATTGCCATCTATGTTTTTTGGGTTTTTGTTGTTGCTGCTGTGGTTTTTGCTGTTTTGTTGTTGTTGTTGTTTTGTTGTGGTTTTTGAGGCAGGATCTTGCATGAACTCATGATCTTCCTGTCTCAGCCTCCCCAGTGCTGGGATTACAGATAGGTAGTACCAGGCCTGGTTACTAAATGTACTTCATCAATGTGTTATTTCTAGGCTTTGTTTACATTTTTCATAGTAGAATTTTTGCATATGCTTTTGAGTTTTCAATACTGATTAAGAAGCCGCTTCTTGACTCAGGATAGTATATACAGTCAAATATTTCTCAGAAACTTTTTAAATTTTAAGTAATAAAAATGTGGCATTTATTTCTGTACGTGACAAAAATTTATGCGTGTTTTATTCTCGAGAATTTTTTCAAGATTATCATTTGTGCCAGTACCCCTTTATTAAAAGCCCAGTTTCACATTAAAGTTCTGTATTTCTCATGTCTTACTGAGATTTATTTCTGAAGTTTCTACTTTGTAATTTGTGCATTGCTTCATTTGAGTAACTATAGGACACAGTAAAAAAAAAAACAGGAAAAATATATAAATTTAAGTACTTCCATTATTAGACACACAATGAAAGATAAAAGAACTGAAACTCCATGCTAATATTCAGGAAGAAAACAATCCATTTGTTTCAAAAAAAAAACTTGGAAGAGGAATTTAAAAATTAAAGCCTGTGAACTGAAACTTATTCTTCCATGCTACTATGCTATCAGAAAAAAAAATCATAAAAGATAAATTATCTTTTTTTTGTTTTGTTTTGTTTTTGCTGGTCGTGGGCCTGAACTCTGAGGTGCTGTCCCTCAGCTCTTCAGCTCAAGGCTAGCACTCTAGCTATTTGAGCTACAGCATTACTTCCAGCTTTTTCTGTTTATGTGGTACTGAGGAATCGAACCCAGGGCTTCATGCATGCAAGGCAAGCGCTTTACCACTGAGCCACCTTCCCAGACCCAGATAAATTATCTTTTGAGCCTGATAAAACATGAAAAATTTAAAGACCAAAAGAAAGAGACATTACAGATAGATGAATTAAACAGAGATTAACATTTAATTCTATGATCACAATTTGGAAGCTTGAGGGACATAAAGGAATTCTCTGAATGTCAGAAAATACCAGAGCTGATTCAGGAGGTAGACAACTTGATTAGATATTGGTAAAATGATAAAGAGTTGCTACCAAAAAATGTGCCAGAGTTAGGTCAACTGATTGGGCGTGTGGGTGGCTTTTTTCTTTTTCTTTGAATGGGCAGATAGAGTGGTGCTGCAGATCAAATCTCAGCCCTGCATTAGGCATACACTAAACCAACCAGCTACATTTCCAGCCCTATTGCAGCTCTTGTTTTTATTTTAGTCTGTTATGGGCCTTGAACTCAGGGCCTGGGCTCTGTCCTTGAGCTTTTTTTTTTTTTTTTTCCTTCCTCAAGGCTTGTGCTGTACCACTTTGAGCCACAGCTCCACTTCCCCTAGATCAACTCTTACATTCAAAGTTTTAACTTAAATCTGAGGCAACTATTCCAGACCATGAAAAGATCGAAACTATCCCAAATTATTTATGAATTCAATTATGCCTTTAAAAAAAAATGGTAAGGGCTGGGAAGGTAGCTCAGCGGTAGAGTGCTTGCCTTGCAAACATGAGGCCCTGGGTTCGATTCCTCAGCACCACATAAACAGAAAAAGCCAGAAGTGGTGCTGTGGCTCCAGTGGTAGAGCGCTAGCCTTGAGCTGAAGAGCTAAGGGACAGTGCCCAGACCCAGAGTTCAGGTAAATCAGTTCAGAAGTGAGAAGGTAGAAGTGGAGCTCTGGGGCGTGGGGGGGGGGGGTCTGTGTTCCATCCAAGCACTGATGAGGGGAGGGGAAAGAACAAACAGTACATGCATGTCAGAAACAAAACCTTTTAAATTAAGGTCAAGAACTAGATAGGGTCTCTCCTCTTTTATTCAACAGTATTTTGTTTGTTTTGTACCAGTCTTGAACTTGGGCACATATTCTGAGTTTTTGTTGCTAAAGGTTAATGCTCTACCATTTGAACCACAGCTCCGCTTCCAGTTTTATGGTGGTTAATTGGAGATAATGAAGCTCACAGATTTTCTTGCCTAGACTGGCTTCCAACTGCGATCCTTGGATCTCAGCCTCCTGAATAGCTGGGATTGCAGGCATGTGCCACCAGTGCCCTGCTTAACAGTGTTAGTAGGATCATAGGAAATGTACGGAGATTAGCCAGGTGCCTGTAATCCTAACTTCTCAGGAGGCTGAGATGTGAGCATTGAGGCTTGAAGCCAGCCCAAGCAGACAGTTGAGAGACTCTCATTTCCACTTAACCAGCAAAAGCCAGTGTGGATCTATATAGCTCAAGTGGTAAAGGGCCAGCCTTTAGTGAAAAAGCTGGACAAGACCTTGAGTTTCAAGCTCCCCAAACAAATTAGCAAATAAAAATTTTAAAAGATTAACAAGAAGGGCATATGACCAGAAAGAAAAAAATGCCAGTTTTACTGATGGATATATACCTAAACCTGTCAGACTGGAGAGATTTTGTCTTAGAGTTTTAGATGGAAAGATGAAAAACTTTCTATTTTTAGGGCACAGTTGAGAACATAGCAAGTACTGAAGTGAGCCAGAAATCCAAATTGCTCATTGTTAGTACTCTTCTCTGGGCTGTCCATTTCACTTGGGAGTTTTAGGTTAAACATTCTGCTTATTATCCACAGAATTTGAAATGTTAGTTAGCAGAGCTTCAGAACAGTTCTGCAGTTGTTTTTAATCATTAAATCTTCAGAGACTTGGCTATAAATAGGATCATCATGAGACTCCTAGGAAGAAAATATTCTCAAGATACAGCCCTTGGCCATCATTTTCTTAAGTTGCCATGTAACCTACCAAGCCCAGGCAGCAATGGCTCAGCAGCTGGTGACATTATCTACTGGTGTTTGCACTCTGGGCCTTGTACTTGCTATGTGGGTGCTCTGCCACCTGAACTATATACCCCACAACCTTTTTGCTCTGGTTACTTTTTTAGACAGTGACTTATTTTTTTACCCAGCCTGGACCCTGATCTTCCAATTGACACTAACATAGCTGAGATGCACACAAGTACACTTGCAGAACAGTGCCCAGCTTTGTCTTGTTGAGATAGTTTCCTGCTACCTTTTTGCATGGGTTGGCCTGATAGGAATAAGTTATAAGCAGATAGAATCACAGACATGAGGCACCCATCCAGCTAAATCTGTGTAGTTTTCTCTATAATATCCTTTCTCTTTTCCTCCTCCACACACAACTGAAAATTTTCAAGAACTAATTCTTATACTTTTGAAAGAGATGCATTCTTATAACATACTTCACTCTTCAAAAAACTGTTCCTAGACGGGTGCTAGTGGCTCACACCTGTAACCCCATAAGACTTATCTCCAGCTGGAAGGGGCGCTGTGGCTCAAATGGTAGAGTGTTAGCCTTGAGCACACAAAGAGGCTCAGGGACAGTGCCCAGGCCCTGAGTTCAAGGATGGGGGGGGGGAGTTTCTTAGCCAGTGTCTCATGCCTAAAATCCTAGCTACTCAGGAGGCTGAGATAGGAAAATCATGGTTCAAAGCCAGCCTGGGCAGGAAACGTGGTTAAAAAGTGGCATTATGGCTCAAAGTGGTAGAACGCTAGCCTTGAGCAAAAGAGCTCGGGAACAATGCCCAGGCCCTAAGTTCATGCCCCAGGACACACACACACACACAAAATGTTGCTTAAAAACCATTACATGGATGCTAACTAATATCCACATGTGAATAACATCAACACTAAGATCCAATATATCATGAAAGATTTAAATGTACATGAGTAAGACTCTCTAGTGCCAACTTGATATGTTGCTATACTCTCATGACAATAATTATAAAAGCTCACTCAAAAGTTCTCAGTGTTTGATTTAGCTACATTTGAATGTAAAGTTTAACCCACTTATATTTGAAATTTTTGAACTTTTCAAATATTTAGATATTGAGGCCGATTGTTTTGTAATTCCCTGGGTTTTATTTTTTTGTGTGTGTGTGTTTGTTTTTGTACTGGACTTGTGGCTTGAACATAGGGCCTGTGGGCTATCCCTAAACTTTTTTGCTCAAAGATAGGTCTCTACCACTTGAGCCACAGCTCCACCACTGGCTTTTTGGTGATTAACTGGAGATAAAAGTGTCACAGACTTTCTTGCACAAGTTAGCTGGTAACCACAATTTTCAGATTTCAGCCTCCGGAATAGCTAGGTTATGGGTGTGAGCCATTGGCGCTTAGATCTCTAGTTATTTATTTTTTTTGGTTGGTCATAGGGCTTGAACTCTGGGCTTGGGCGCTGTCCCTGTGCTCATCAGCTCAAAGCGAGCCACTTGAGCCACAGCACCACTTCTGTCTAGTTATTTTTATCATTGTTAGCATGACTAATTATTATTATTATTTTGATTGTGATACTGGAGATCAATCTCATGGTCTTATGCATGCTAGGCAAACTTGTCCACTAACCAGTACTTCTAGCTCCACATGGGTTTGGTTTGGTTTTTAGATAAGATATGTCAATATTTCCAAGCTGGCCTGAGCGCCTGAGTTAAATGACCCTGTACCCCAGCCTCCTTAATCGCTGGGCCTACAGGTACATACCACCACACCCATGCAGTGTCGAATGGTTGGATCTAAGCATTTAACTACTTATTTTGGTCCTGTCTATCATCTTAAAGTTGTTCCACAGAGGGTGTCATTTCAACAAGTTAGTGTATGAGTATAGTACATCTTGAGCAATGTCACCCCTTCCATCACTGTCCCCCATCTCTCCCAACCCCACCCATCCCCTCAAGTGACTGGGCTCCACTTTCACATGTGTATACTAAATATTATGACAATATTCACACACCCTTCCTCACTCCATCTACCTTCTCTTCCCCTGACCTCCCTAAACATTTATTTTAAAAGATCAAGGAGCTGGGAAGATGGCTCAGTAGTAGAGTGCTTACCTGGTATGATAAGGCCCTGGGTTCGATTCCTCAGTGCCACATAAGCAGAAAAAGCTAGAAGTGGTGCTGTGGCTCAAGTGATAAGAGCACTAGCCTTGAGCTGAAGAGCTGAGAGGGACAATACCCAGGCCATGACCAAAAAACAAAGATCAAAAGCAAAGTTAAAAGGTTGATTGCACCCAGAAAGCAACTTAGAAATGTTCGTGAACTAGCTTGAGTTAATTTGAATTAGTTTTATATCATCAATAAATATGCAAATGTAATATATTTTTTTATTTTTGTCGGTTGTGGAGCTTGAACTCTGGGACTGGGCACTGTCCCTCAGCTCTTCAGCTTAAGGTGAGCACTCTATCACTTGAGCCGCAGTGCCACTTCTGGTTTTCTGGTAGTTTATTGGAGATAAGAGTCTCATAGCTTTTCCTGCCTTGGCTGGCTTTGAACCATGATCCTCAGATCTCAGCCTCCTGAGTAGCTAGGATTACAGGCATGAGCACTTGTGCCTGGCTTTACGTATAATGTTGGCAACTTTAAAAACCTTTTCTGTGACAGAACAAGCAGCAAAAAGACAAATGGATTCACAGAAGTTTATAAAATTGTAATCTGGATTTTTACTATATTTATCAACAAAAGAGAAACATTGTTTTTAAATATATAGTGTTCTCAATACAAAGAGAGAAAGCTCATGAAAGACTCTACTCAAAAACTAAAACCAGGAGGCTGATCGCCTATAATCCTAGTTACTCAGTAGGCTGCGATCTGAAGAATGAGATTCAAAGCCAGTCTGGGCAGGAAAGTCCATGAGACTCTTTTTTCCAATTAACTAGCAAAAAACTGGAAATGGGGCTGGGGCTCAAGTGGTAGAGCAGTAGCTTTGAGTACAAAAAAGCTCTGAATTCAAGCCCCAGGACTATTTCTCGCATGCACACACACACAGACAGACACAGGAGTTCCCTTCCTCTTTTCCAGGCCTCTTAAGTTTCTTAACTTCAAAGAGAAGACCGAAGTGAATGAAGGTCATATTCCCAGGTAACAGCTTGCTGTGTGGATAAATTCTATTCCTTGAATGGCTTCCTGACACTATCTTTTTACATTTTTATTTAGAAAAATATTTTGATGCCTGTACTAGTGCTTGAACTGGAGCCATGTGTGTGTGTGCTTTGCGGGGAAAGAGGGCTTGAACTTGGTGCCTGGGCGCTGTCCCTGTTGCTTTTATGATCAAGGATAGCACCTACCTTTTGAGCCACAGATCCACTTCTGGCCTTTTTTTGTGTGTGTGTGTGGTTAATTGGAGATAAAAGTGTTAACAGGCTTTCCTGCCTACATTGGCTTTGAACTGAGCCTTAAATCACAGCCTCCTGAGTAGCTAGGATTATAAGCATGAGCTACTGGTGCTCCACTGGACCTTGTGTTCTCAGATTTTTCACTCAAGGCTGGCCATTTACTACTTGAACCACAGCTCAGCTTCTAGTTTTTGCTGGATAGTTGAAGATGAGAGTCTCTCTAATTTGTCTGCCCAAGCTGGCTTGGAACCTCAGTCAGTGCTCCTATCTCAGCCACCTGAGTAGTTAGGATTACAGGTGTGAGCCGCTGACACTTAGCCCAATTGTATTTTTAAACATTCGCTTAGCGGCCTCCGTGGAGGAGAGGGTGGCTGGGCACTCACCAGCCATGGTGGCTTACCTGGCACCAATCAGGACGCTTTTGAAAGGGGGTGTTCCTGGAAAGGGAAGGTGTGTGCCAGGCTGTGAATGTGTCTCCCAAGGTTCATGTGTGAGAAATGTAATCCCCAAACTCAGACTTCGGTGGAGATGGAAGTGAGCCTTGGAGAGGCCGTGAGGGGACCTGTGATGCTTTTGTGTGAAGAGCGGTGCCAGCATGCTTTTTCTGTCTTACCATGTGAGCCCCTCTGTCATGTTACCACACTACCAGGAAGCCCTCACCATCACCGCCACCTAGATACCGGACTTTTTGGTCTGCAGAACCATGAACAAAAGAAACCTCTATTCTTTTATAAATTACCCAAACTCAGGCTGGGAAGGTGGCTCGGAGGTAGAGTGCTTGCCTCGCATGCATGAAGCCCTGGGTTTGATTCCTCAGTACCCCATAAACAGAAAAAGTTGGAAGTGGCCCTGTGGCTCAAGAGGTAGAGAGCTAGCCTTGAGCAAAAAGAAACTCAGGGACAGTGCCCAGGCCCTGAGTTCAGTCCCCAGGACTGCCAAAAAATAAAAAATAAAATAAAAAAATATATAAGTTACCTAAACTCAGGTATGTTATGACCATCGAAAGTAGGCTAAGACCACATGGAAAGCCCCAAGGCCTTTGTCCCTCTTCCATTTGGATGTTCCTTAGTTCTAAATGTTTCCTCAAGTTGTGAGTTATTCCAGCAAATCATCAAACCTAAGAAAGGGGGGTTCACAAGAACCCCAGTTTATAGGTGCTTGGCTTTTTATTTTTTTTTTTGCCAGTTTGTTTGGGGTATAGCTTCAGTGGTAGAGTGTAACACGTGAGCTGTTTAATTCACAAAGCCAATGTTTTTTTTCTGTAAACATACACACAAAAATAACTTGAGTTTAACATTTTTACACCAGAATCCAAATACACAAGGCTGGGTATGCTAGCACATGCCTGTAGTCTCAGCTTCTAGGGCAACTCAGGAAGGAGAAATACTTGAGCCGAGGAGTTTGATTGTTTAGATTATTGGGTTATAATAATTCTTTCACAGACATCTTTCTCCTTCCTTCCTTCCCTCCCTCCCTCCTTCCTTCCCTCCCTTTCTTTTTTTCTTTTTCTTCTGGGACTGGGGCTTAAATTCAGGGTCTGGATGTTGTCTCTTAGCTTTTTCACTCAAGGCTAGTACTAACTCTGCCACTTGAGCCACATGTCCACTCCAAGTTTTTTGCTGGTTAACTGGCAATAAGAGTCTCATGGACTTTCCTGTCCAGGCTGGCTTCGCACCATGACACACTCAGATCTCAACCTCCTGAGTTGCTAGGATTACAGGCGTGAGCCTTCAGAGAGATCATGTCTATGAAAAGACTATTCCTCCTGCTCTCCTCCCACCCCTACCCTGTTTGTGGGGAGGAGAAGGGTACCAGCATTGAACTCAGAACCCCACACCTGCTAGAGAAGCACGCTTCTACTTTAGCCATCCTGTTTGTCTCCTGAGTGGCATGGGACCCCAGGTACGCAAAGCCCAGCCCGGCTTCATCCTAACCCACTGATGCTGGGCTTGGTTGTGTGACTTCCTGTGGCCAATAGAATGTGAGCCGCAGTGGTAGCTACTAATTCTAAATGTAACTTTGAAGAGGCACCAGAGGCTCTGACCTCTGACCCGAGGAGGACTCACCAGGCTGCTGTGCTGGTGAGCTGCCTAACTAGAGCTGCCCGCGGTGCCCACGTGCTTGCCAGGAGTGAAGCGGCATGTGCCACCGAGATTTTGTTGGTTGGCCAGTAAAGCTGATCGTATAATAAATCTAAATCTCAAGAAAGCCCGGGTGTGTGAATGTGGGGAATTTCTCTGGGAATTCATGTCATGTCATGTCATGTTTACTTCAAGCTCGTGGTTATTAACTATCGGGTCATATTTATGACAGATACCAAATTAGAAACTTTCTGGCTAAAGATTCTTTGGTGCATCCTCGATCTATTTTAAGAAAGTGCTATTTTTAAAGCAAGGAAACCAGCCCAAGGAACATTTTCATTTACTTAATACACATTTTCAGGAACAATACGGCAAATCCCCTCTTTAAGCTTTGAGTGTTGATGCCAGTGCTAGGGCTTGCACTTAGGGACTAGGTGCTGTCCCTGAGCTTTTGTACTCAACACTAGCACTCCACCATTTGAGCCACAGCTCTGCTTCCTGCTTTGAGTGGTTAATTGGAGATAAAGAGTCTCACAGACTTTCTTGCCCAGGCTGGCTGTGAACAGTGATCCTCAGATTGGTATAGGAAAGCTATAGCCTAGTTTTTCTTGAGCCTTTCTGTTTTCTACAGTAACTTTTGTATTATATAGTATCAATGTTGCATATTTTATTTTAACCTTGATAACAGGTTACAGTTTTATGTATGTATATATGTATGCATGCAAATTCTGGGGCTTGAACTCAGGGCCTGGGTGCTGCCCCTGAGCTCTTTCTCTAGAGGCTAATACTCTACCCTTTGAACCATAGCGCCACTTACAGTTTTTTGGTGGTTCATTGGAGATAAGAGTCTCACAAACTTTCCTGCTGAGCTGGCTTTGAACCGAGATGTTCAGATCTCAGTCTCCTGAGTAGCTAGGATTATAGGCATGAGCCACCAGTGCCCAGCTGGAAACCCAGTTATGTAACCAGTGTTTAAGAGCTGGGCTCCAGTGGCTTATGCTTGTAATCCTAGCTACTCAGGAGGCTGAGATATGAGGGTCATGGTTTGAAGCCAGCCTAGGTAAGAATGTCCATGAGACTCTTTTTTTTTTTTTTTTGTGGGGCCTGAACTCTGGACCTGGGCGTTGTCCCTCAGCTCTTCAGCTCAAGGCTAGCACTCTACCACTTGAGCCACAGCGCCACTTCCGGCTTTTTTCTTTCTTATGTGGTGTTGAGGAATTGAACTCAGGGCCTCATGCATGCAAGGCAAGCGCTCTACCCCATGAGACTCTTATCTCCGATTAACCAACAGAAAGCTGGAAATGGCGCGGTGGCTCACAATGGTAGAATGCTAACCTTGAGTGAAACGGCTTAGGGATAGTGCCCAGGTCCAGAGTTCAAGCCCTATCAAAAAAAAAAAAGGATTTTATAAGCTATCTTAAGGCCAGGACTGTAGCTCAGTGGTAGAAAGCTCATCCAGCATGTCCAAGGTTCTAGTTTTCGTTTCCAGCAGAACAAGTAAAAAAAAAATGTTGAAGGGATTGGAGTTTATACTGAGACCAGTGGAGACCATAATTATTATTATTTTTTTTAGTAGAGCAAATCATCACTCTTATTTTTTGTACTGGGTGCTGTCCCTGAGCTTTTGTGTTCTACGATTTGAGCCACAGCTCCACACTTCCAGCTTCTTGGTCATTGATTGGAGAGGAGAGTCTCTCAGAAGTTTCCTCCCTAGGCTGGTTTTGAATCTCCATCCACAGATCTCAGCCTCCTGAATTGTTAGGATTACAGGTGTGAGCCTCGGGCATCAGTCTTTTATTTTAGAGATGATTAACTGGTGGCCTTGTAGAGCTTGGGCACTACTATCATCTGGCCAACTGAAGAGTAGCCGATGGATAGGCAAGACTTGGAATGGTGGTGACCTGGAAAAAGATAATGGTGGTATCTAATGAAGAGAAACTGAAAAGAGACATCCTGGAACTAAAACCAAAGGGACTCAGTCATGGGTGGCAAGTAGGGAGACCAAAGCAAACAAAAAAGGCAGAAGCGATCGGTTACAGGGAATCTTCAGCTGCAATAATGGCATCCATTGGGTGGCCGAAGACTCTTCATATTAAATGCAAAATGAAGGCAAAGCAGTGGACTGAGCCCAGAGCCATATTCATTTTTTTTTTTGAATTCAGATTTTTCCTTTGATGCCAGCACTGGAGCATTTCTTCAGAGGACGGGTGCTGTCCTGAGCTTTTCCCTCTCAGAGCTGGCACTCTATCACTTGAGCCACACAGCTCTGCTTCCGACTCTTTGCAGGTTCGAGTCTCAGGGATTTATCTGCAGGAGCTGGCTTCGAACCGAGCTCGGATGGCCGCTTCGCGCGTGGCTAGGATTCCGGGCGCGAGCCGTGGGCGCGGGGCCTGGCTTTGTTTTGGAGTTGAGTCCGGTAAATTTTACAATCTGGACTCCGACTTCTGCCGCGGCTGTGAGTTGAAGTTTCCTATTTTGGTTTTCCTTCCTCTTTTCCACCGCCGGGCCTTGTTCTTCACACCGCACCCGGAGACCCGCGAGGTCGCCTCGTCCGCAGAGCCGCCACCGGCCCCCCGCGGCTCCGTGCGCGTGGGTCCCGCACGCCGCACCGCCCACGGTGCGACACGGCAGGATGCGCTCGGGACAGTCCATCTCTCCCGCAAGCAGCCTGGGGACGCCGCTGCGGCCCCGGGCGGCCACCGATCGCACCTGCCCGGCCGCGAACCTGTGACCTGCACGGGGGTGTACCTGGGTCCCGGAGTCGCGCGCGCTCCTGCCCGCCCGGCGCGGCCCAAGCTCGCTCACATTCGGGGCAGCTGAGCTCAGACTGCGGCGCACCGCAACCTGACGCACAGGACGCGCTTGGCGGCGGCCGCGACCAACCCACGACCAGGGAGCAACAAGGACCCCCGGGCGGGCGCCAGGCTGCGGAGGGACCGGGGACGCCGCGCG
>NW_012267398.1:2728283-2739416 GCF_000151885.1 Dipodomys ordii | reverse complement strand
CGGGGGCAGCGCCTGGGGGGGAGCGGGTAAGGGGCCCCTGGCTCGCTCCTTCCCCGGGACCCCCCCTTCGTACGTCCCCGGCGGACGCGGGCGCTCAGGTGTCCCCTGGACCCGAACCCCCGCCGCGGCCGCTGCCGTATCTTCTCCTTGGTCGACGCTCAGAGCCGGGAGGAGAGCGCGGTGGTGTCCGCCGAGGGGACACGAGCGAACCACGTCCGAGACCTGCGTGGACGCGCGGAGTCTCTAGGCGGCCCGGGGCCTTGGGACGGTGCCAGTTTACTGGTGTGGGACGGGAGGAGAACTTGATATTCGTCCTGGCCACCCCGACACACTCCCTAAAACCAGGCGACTGCTCTCCGTCGGCCGTGGCTTTTCCTTTTTTTTCCTTTTAAAGAAAGCATTGCTAGAACGTCCGAGTCAGAAATGCTTCCCCAGGGTCTCAGAAAACCATTACTGACTGAATCATGTAATGGAGAGGGTTACGCGGTAACTCCGATACTGCAGGGTGCCCCCCAACACCGCCCTGTGGGATCGGTGTGCTGGGTAAGTTTTATTCGTGCTAGGCACTGGTGGGGTAGATGCATAAACTGGGTCCAGATACAGTCAAGAGTTCGAGAGTGGCGACCCCCCCCCCCCCCCCGCTTAAAACCTCTTCAAGGTTTCTCAGAGGCGATGGTCACACCATAAAACGCGAATCTTGAACTTGGTTGGTGGTGGTCATGGTGCAAAGGTTAGCAGCAAAACATTCCTGTACAAATTAACTCTCCTCCACGTCTTGAGTTGGGGTTTTCCATCTGAACAAAGTTCCGGGGGAAAAAACGACCCTAGTACCTTCTAGCATTATTAATTATTATTATTATTATTATTTTTAAACAGCCACAAACGTTACAAAGTAGTTTGGCTAGAGGTGTGGCTGGGGAGGGGGGGGGCGGTGGCGGCTGGGAACAATGTGGCCCTTGAGAATCGCTCATTGACTTTTAAATCTACAGCTCATTCCCAGTGTTTTCTGTTGCGCAGGAATTACGTGCGCGGTGGTAAACAGAAAATCATTTTAGTGTAATGCAGATGTGCGTTGTTGATTTCCATGCCTTATTTATGGATTTATTGGCCTTCCAGCTGCTGAAGTTACATACTTGTTTTCCGGATTGAATTGTAGAGGGGAGAGGAGGGTAGGAAGGAATGGATATAGGGCGGGAAGGGAGGGTTGAATTGGTTCAAAGCACACGTGGCATGCCTGGAAATATCACAGGGAAATCCTCTCCTAAATCCAATAATACAAAAGTCAGGAGCAGAAGTACCATCTTTAGGAAAAGATGATCATGATCGAAACTTACATACTTCAGGAAATGATAATCTGCTCTAGAATATGCCAGTGGTCCTTATTCCTGCCTTGAGGTATGAAGGAGAAATGTGGGCAGCTTTAATATTTAATGTAAACTCAAAGGAGATATTAAAAGCAAAGATCCGCAGTCAGTCCCATGGGGCTTCTGTGAAAAGAGTTTTCCCCTGTTTATGTTTATGTGATCAAGCTTTAAAATAACAGAGGCCAGGAAATTGGAGAGGCCCAGCCTCTTTTCTCATCCTGTTGTGGCTCAGCCTGGAGTCTGTGGTGTATCATGTAGCCCATTGTTTAGACAACTGGGCTGTCTCTGGTTCGAAAATGCAGCTTTCTTTAGAAAGTTGAAACGATTTGGAGGACCATGCCAGGTTTCAATAAATATGTAAGCACTCAACATTAAAAAAAAAAAACAATGAACCAATTTTCCTTTCATTGATAGTTAAAGCTCCATGTTTGCTATATGTAAAATGTTGTCAGGCTGAGAAGAGCACTGGTTTCAAATGTGTGAGGCCCTGACTTCAATCCCCAGTACTGAATGAGGGAAAGAATAAAGTTTTCCATCCTCAGAATTTTTGAACTGGGGAGGGAGGATAGAAGGAGAAGGGGGCAGAAGGAGGGAGAAAGAGAGGGAGAGAGAAAGAGAGATGGGGAGGTGCAAAGAGGGGGTAGAGCCGTGTACTGGACTTGTGCCAGGATGGGAGGGAACACAAGTAATTTTCCAGTCCGATGGTCTGGTCCCTTTCTAGAGCAGAACCTCAAGGCTCTGAGACTGAAATACATAAAGGTTGTGCAGCCTGAGGGTCAAAGTGTGGATTCTTGCCAGGGGCTTCGGCCTCCTCCTCTGTCGTTGCTCCAGAGCCTTCAGCAACTTTGGTGAACTATTAAACCCACCTACGGGACTGGAAGGGAGGCTTGAAAAAGGCCCCCGGGAGGTAGGGGCTGGAAGGCACGCCTCTGATGTGGTTTTGGAGCTCACTGGGAACTTGCTCTTGTGTGTACATCAGTTCCCCAGTGATCGGTGCGTGTGGGTGGGTGTGTTAGCCTTTCTGGTGAAGTTGCAGCATGCTGTCCATAGCATGTGCTTTTATTTTGACAGGTTTCATAGGAAGTAGACTTAAAACTACTCCAACACTGGATTTCATTATCACTAAAATGAGCAATATAATGTTCTTGGTTAGGGTGGAATTTCAAAATTTTTCTTAGATGGGATAGATATTGCTCATACATGCAGTAGCTACTTTTAAATGGTACATAATTATCTCTGTAATCTAAGGGGGAGAGATTATGATTAACTCTTCACCTATTGGGACACTTTAAAAAGAATCAGTGCTAGTTCTGGGGCTTGAACTCAGGGCCTCGCCCTGTCCCTTCGCTTTCTCACTAAAGGCTGACCCCTCTACCACTAGAGCCACATCTTCCTTTCTTCCTTTCTTTCTTTTTCTTCCTTCCTCCCTTCCTTCCTCCCTCCCTCCCTCCCTCCTACCCTCTCTCCCTCCCTCTCTCTCTCTCTCTCTTTCTTTCTTTCTCTTTCTCTTCCTTCCTTCTTTCCTTCCTTTCTTTCGCTGGTAAATAGGAGATAAAAGACTCAGGGGCTTTTCTGACTTTACACTATAATCCTCCTATCTCAGCCTCCTGAATAGTTAGGATTACAGGGGTGAGCCACCAGCACCTGGCTAGCACCAATCTTTTTTTATTGCTTACTTCAGGACTATCTCTTGAGCTAAGTATGAAAAAGACAATAAAGTTCCTCTTGTGTAACAAATTAGGAGTCTTACATTGCAGTAGTGTAATGTAAAAAGGCTGAGTTGGGTAGTTGGTTACTTTTACAGGTGTTTTCATTATTTGATCTCTTAGGAGTTTTGGAGTACAGGGACACTGGAATCCAAATAAAAATACCAGTCTGACCTCCAGGGGCTTAACATGTAATTACTGGATGACCCACTCATTTTTTTTTTTTTTGAACAGAATCAAACACTGACTAGCATTAAACAAGAGTAATTTAGGAGGCACTATTTATAATGCTCAGAGGTTCTAGAATCTTTTGTATTTAAAATAGTAGCTGGGTGCTCAAGCCTATAACCCTAGGATCTCAGGAGGCTGAGATCTAAGGATCGTGGTTGGAAGCCTGCTGGGGCAGAAAAGTCCATGAGACTCTTATCTCCAAAAACCACTCAGCAAAAGCCAGAAGTGGCAGTATGGCTCAAGTAATAGGGGGCTACCCTTGAGCACAAAGAGGTTCAGGGACAGCACCCAGACCCTGAGTTCAAGCCCCAGGACTGGCAATAAAATAAATAAAAAAAGGAAAGGTATACTTTTGAACTACTCAACCTGTATGTCACTTCCCTAGGTAAGGCCTTGAATTCAATTCTCAGTAGTCAAAAAAAAAAAAAAAAGGCTAGGCATCCAGAGGAGGTAGCAGGAAGTTGTGATCTAAGGATTAGGTTTCAAAGCCACAAGTCTGAGACTTATTTCCGATTAACCAGCAAAAAGCCAGATAGTGGAGGTGTGGCTTAGGTGATAGAGTACCAGCATTGAGCAAAGAAGTGAGAAAATGAGGCCACTCTGAGTTCTAGCTCCAAATCTCTCTCTCTCTCTGTCTCTGTCTCTGTCTCTGTCTCTGTCTCTCTCTCTCTCTCTCTCTCTCTCTCTCACACACACACACACACACACACAAAAGTAAAAAACACCTTGCTCTTTCATTGATGAATGGACTGGTGGTAATCTTAAAACCTAAGTGTCAGAATATATTTTTGGCTTATAAAAATAAATATATTTTCTTATTGACTAATAAAGGAGTGCCATGTAGGCTTCAGAAATGGCCACAAGTCCAGCAGAAGTCTGTCTGAGGAGGGAAGCACAGGAAATAAACCCCACCAGACACTTCTGGGCATTGGAAGACTCTTGCTAAGAGAGAGGAAATAATTTGCTGTTGCAGAAAGCATTGTGTCAAACGAAACCAAAACAAGGCGGCACATTCCTGCAGGGCTGCTCACGCGGGTGGGTGGATGGGGCATTACCACGCACCTCATAGGAGTCTCCAGACAAAAATACAGGTGCCACCCATGTGGGCAGTGACGTCACTTGTTGAACTTGAAAAGATCCAGTCACCTTTACAAGGTGAAATATTCTGCATGGCACAATTTTGATTTCTAATAGATGTGCTTAAGCATCTTTTTTTGTTTGTTTGTTTGTTTTTGTCGGTTGTGGGGCCTGAACTCTGGGCCTGGGCGCTGTCCCCCAGCTCTTCAGCTGTAGACCAGCACTCTACCACCTGAGCCTCAGCCCCACTTCTGGCTTTTTCTGCTTATGTGGTGCTGAGGAATCGAACGGAGGGCCTCATGCATGCAAGGCAAGCACTCTACCACTGAACCACCCTCCCAGCCCTCTTTCTTTTTTTTTTTTTTTAAATAAATATTTAGTACTGGCCTGTGCTTCAGATTTCACTCTAGATTTTTCTCTTTTCCTGAAAGATCTTGGGATGTAAGAAATAAGGAAGGAGTGGCAGAGGTGTGGAAACATCATCCATGTGAAATCAAAGGATGAGTTGGGCATTGGTGACTCACACTTCTAATGGTAGCTACTCAGGAGGCTGAGGACTGAGCATCATGGTTCAAAGCCAGATTGTGCAGGAAAGTCTGTGAGAGACACATGTAATCCTAGCTACTCAGGAGGCTGAGATCTGAGGATGGAGATTCAAAACTAGCCTGGGCAGGATAATCTGTGACTCATCTCCAAATAACCACCAGAAAACCCAAAGTGAAGCTATATCTCAAAGTGGTAAAATGCTAGCCTTGAGCAAAAGAGCTCACAGACAGTGTCCAGGCCCTGAGTTCAAGCCCTACCACTGACAATATACATACATACATACATAAAATTGAAAGTCAAGCTGGGCTCTGTAGTATACATCTGTAGTCCCAGGACTGGAAGAGGAGCCGGGACAACATAGTGAGATACCCTCCAGTTCAACCCAAAACCAAAGGTTACAATGTGAATATTAAAACTAATACCTTACATTTATATGACTTTATTGCTTTGGAAAATGTTGTATGTTCATTTTGTTCTGAAGGTGATAAAGTAGATGTAGTAAGTTTATTCTCATGCTGAGGATGAGATGCGTGAAGACGCGAAAACATTGAAAGATGTTTGTTTATGTTAAGACCTGGGGTTCGAACTCAGGGGCTGGGGGCTGTCTCTGAGCTTTTGTGCTTATGACTCGCGCTCTACCACTTGTGCCCCACAGTTCCACTTCTGGCTTTCTTGGTGTTTGATTGGAGTCTCATGAACTTTTCTATTTGGGCTGCCTTTGAACTTCATCCTCAGCTCTCAGCCTACTGAGTAGTGAGGGCTATAGGCACGAGCCACCAGGACCTGGCTTCATTGTAGAGTTTTAAGTCAGATCATGTAGGAAACTGAAGAATCAGGGTCACTAAATTTTGTTGCATGCTATTTATTTGGTGACAGCTTGTAGGAAATAGCTCTGGCTACTTGGACCTGCATATCCTCTCTCCAACTCCGAGTGCTGGGATTACAGGTATTTACTTGTATGCCTGTTGTTTTTTTAAAAAAATGGAAGGTTGAAGATGAGCAGGAGGCATTATTATGGAACTAGTTTAACATTTGTAATATACTAATGGACTCAGGTTGGTAAGTAACTTGTAGTTAGAGACTTCTTCAAGAAAATCAGCAGTCAGAAAAGGAAGGAGAAATGTGCTCTTGGCAGTTTGGAGAATACATTTTATTACTTGGAGAGTAGATATTGGTCTAATGATGGTGTCAGTTCTTTGAGGAATCACTGTGTACCTTCATTCTGTGTATGTCTAGAGACCATGCACTGTTCTCAGTACTGAGCATACATGATTAAAACTAAGTCCTTATGCTGAGTATTTTATTGTTGTTTTGAATTAAGTTAATTATAGATTCTTCATGCTGCTATGTAATCAACAGGGCTGATCCCAAAGTCGGGAAATAGTAGTTGTGAAAGGGGTGCAATTTGAGGGCTACCTAAAGGTTGATTTGCTCTGAAATGTTCTACTCCTGACCCTCAGTCTATTGGTGATGTCCAGTGCATTGTTCAACAGTTCTGTTACTGCCCAGCTCCTGGAAAACAGGGGTGTGTTTCACCAGCTCAGAAAAGATGGCCAAAAGAAAAAATAAAAGGGAGCTGAGGACTGATTGTGGGTGTTATAACACAGTAGGGGTTGGCAAGTTGTCCTTCACATGGTGGCTATTGTTTACTAAGTGTTTGCTGCGTGGTAGAGGCTGTGGCAAGTAAGTACTTCTGTACATTAGCTGTTGATCATCCTATCGCATCAGTGGTACTTCCATTGTGACTGGTTTTACAGATTAGGAAACTGAAGTAGAGATGTTCAGCTTACTTAAATTCACAGCCAATACTTGGTGGCAATTGCATTTTAAATGAACATATATACAAGGGGTTTTATTGAGATATTTTTCACACATGTATGCAGTGTATCTCACTCAACCTCACCCTCCCACTACTTTCTCTTAGCCCACTTCATCTGCTTAAAACAATTCCAAGAGGTTTCATTGTTCTACTCTCATACATACAAATAAAGTTCTTTGACCAGTGTGTCCTCATTTTCACTTTCCATTAGACTACTTCTGTCCTCACGAATAGCCTGTCTTCCCGCAGGGCCTGCTTTATTTCCCATCATTCATTTTAGTGTGTGTTAGTTTCATGAAGGGCTTCACCATAGTATTCAGACATGTGTGCATTATATTTTGCTTAGAATAACTATTGCTTTTCCACCCATCCCCAACCTCTTCTTAATCAACAGCTTTCATTAAGATTCCTTACGCCATCTTCATACACAGTTGTGATGTATTTTGAACTTATTTACCCTTTGTCTTTTTCCTACTCCACTTTCCCTCCTCTCCCTAAATAGTACCTTAGTTATATAAAATAAATATATATGTATTATATAAAAATATATTTATAAACTATAGCTATAATTTAGCATTATTTAGAATTACAGGTTATAAATATAAGAATATAAAATTATGAATGTATATATTTATAAATGTAAAATTATATAAATTATAAATTTACATATTTAGAAGTATAACTTATCTAAACTGTCATTTATAAATATAAATATAAAGTATAATTTCAGTTCATTTATATGTATATTTTATAGGTATATGTAAAATATTAGGTCTAGCTTCTGTATTTGAGTGAAAGCATGATACTTGATTTTTGGAGTTTGGCTTACCTCTCACTGACCATGATGGTTCTTAATTCCATCTACTTTCCTGCGCATGACACAATTGGCTGAATACTATCCCATCTATTGTTGGGCAGCTGGGCTGATTTTGTGCTTTGGCTCTTGGGTAGTGTTCACATTTAATCTCTCTGGGACTTTGCATACAGTCTTATGGAAAGAGAGCTCAAGTGCATAAACAGAGAGAGGGTGCCCAGGAGCACATTGTTTGTCTCTGTGCTCTGTCTTTAGACTTACTGCTTCCTGTGACAGCCTGAGGCCTGCCGAATCACTGTATATATGTATGCATGTATATATATGCATGCATGCATGTATGCATATATGTATGCATGTATATATATGCATGTATGCATGTATGTATGTATGTATGTTTTTGTTGGTCATGGGGATTGAACTCAGCCTGGGCAATGTCCCTGAGCTCTTTCTGCTCAAGGCTAGAGCTCTATCACTTTGAGCCTCAGCTCCACTTCCGGTTTTCTGGTGGTTAATTGGAGATAAGAGTCTCATGGACTTTCCTGCCTGGGCTGGCTTTGAACTACAATCCTCAGATCTCAGCTTCCTGAGTAGCTAGGATTACAGGCATGAGCCACCAGCACCTGGTACAGAGTTGCTTAAATCATAAATACTGACTTGTCCTGTTCACTGGATAAGAAGATCCATATACCTGATGGGTTTTGTTTTTGCCACTTCTTTTTCTTTTTTCTTTTCCTCCAGGGAAACTCAGGGCCTGGGCACTGTCCCTGAGCTGATTTGCTCTACCATTTGAGTTACAGCTCCACTTCTGGCCTTTTCTGTTTATGTGGTACTGAAGAATAGAACCCAGGGCTTCATGCATTCGGGCAAATATTCTACCACTAAGCCACACTCCCAGCCTATTTTTTTTTTTTTGCCATTTCTTAACAGGCTTAAATAAATTAATTTCCCTGGCTTTCTGTTTGCTCATTTGTAAAGTGGAGATGATAATATTATTTGCAAGGTGTGCTTCCGGTGAGGACTGAATTCAATATAGAGACCTGTACAGCACTGACTCACTGTGAACCCAAAGAGACATTATTGGTGTTACTCTTTACTCTCCCTTCTTCTTCCTCCTCTTCTTCTTCCTTGTCTTCCTCCTTGTCTTCTTTTAAAAATATTAATTGGCTTTGCAATTCTAGAATTGGAGCAGTTCAGAATGCCTGTGTTTTCTCCTCCTCCTCCTGCACCTCTATGTAAGTGTGTGTGTGCACGTGAGCACACATGCACCCAACACACCCACACCCGCACACCTGCCAGTATCAGGGCTTGAACTCAGTGCCTCATGCTCTTCCTTGACTTTCCTGCTTTCCCGCTTGAGGCTAATACTTGAGCCACTCCTTCACTTCCAGATTTTTGGTTAATTGGAGATGAGAGCCTCTAGGATGTGTCTCAAACTTCAATCCTCATATCTCAGCCTTGTGAATAGCTAGGATTGTTGGTGCCTAGCACTCTTCTTCTTTTGTTTGGCTGTATTTAATAGGGAATTATTATACAAGAAGTAAAAGCATAAACAGTAGTTTGGGTGGGCCACCACTTAAAATTTTGGGGCGTATCAGAATTCCCTGGGGATCTGGTGAGAACACAGGAGGGGTGCGGCGTTAGGATGTCATCACCTTCCTCCCCAGAACTTGCACTCAGAACCTGACAACCGAAGCTATCCTGTGCTTAGGGGGCTCCATGTAGAAAGACAAATCAGATTAACCAGGCCCTGTGTGATTGAAGGAAGTGAAGGCTGAAATACCAAAACTCCACCTGGCTTTTTGTCGTGTGTGTGTGTGTGTGTGTGTGTGTGTGTGTGTGTGTGTGTGTGTTAATATCTTATTTGGGGCTAACAGCATTTAGTTCCAGAGGACAATGCAGTGTGAAATTTCACACGTAAGTTGGAATGGCTGTTTTAGCTGATCAGCCAGCTTTGTTGAGAAGTGAATTAGTTATATTTAATATTTTGATTATTATAAAAGTAGCAGTAATATACAAATCCATGCTTGTATAGATCTTAAGAACTAAAACAAGTGATCTTTTACATGAGATTTCTTTAGATAATGCGCTATTGAGTGATAATTTTGTGGCTCAGGTAGTGGAATCCTTGCCTGGCAAAACATGACTTTGTTGAGTTCACAGTCCCCCTGCTGCCAAACAAAAACAAAAACAAAACAAAGATCCAAAGCAAAACTAGAGACAACTATGGAATACGCAGGCTTAGTGATTTCCTTCATTTAGTACCAGGCAAAGAACCACCACGGAAGAGAAAGGATGGGTCAGTAGGAGAGAGAGAGAGAGAGGAGAAGTGGAGGGAGGGGGAGGAATAGGGGGAGGGAGAAAGGGGGGAAGAGAAGGGGAGGGGGAAGGAAGGAGCCGGTAGAGGGGCAGTTGCAGATATAGGGAATATCCAGGAGTGTCTAAGCACCTAGGTACCAGCAGCAGCACAAAGCCCTTACTTCTCCAGAGATGTCCAGAGCTGGCAGGGAGTTGAGGAGGGAAGAATAGGAGGAGGGAGGGGAGGCCCCAGGTGGGACTCTCTGCTCAAGTGCCGGCCCAGTGGTGATCATCTGTGCAGGCCTCCCCTGGCCGGAGCAGAGCAGGGAGAATAGCTAGGGCAGTAATTAGAACCTTCGGGAATTTGTAGCATTTCCTTGGGGAATTTCAAACAACTTAGCATTTTGATACATCTGCAGATAGCTTGAGACTATTTGTCATATCTATGCTTTTTAGAAAATCACTTAACCACACAATTATTTTAGTAATTTTGTGTGTGTGTGTGTGTGTGTGCGCGCGCGTGCGCGCACGCTTGCCCGCACGGGTCTTGGGTAGGGCTTGAACTCAGGGCCTGAGCACTGTCTTTGAGCTTCTTTTGCTCAATGCTAGTGCTCTTCCATTTTAGCCACATCCCCACTTCTGGCTTTTTCTGAATAGTTTATTGGAAATAAGAGTCTCACAGACTTTCCTGCCCCAGCTGGTGATCCTTAGATCTCAGCATCCTGAGTAGCTAGGATTACAGGCGTGAGCCACCAGCTCCCCACTTATTTTAGTTATTTTTGATGATTCATGTTACCCAATGTGAAACATCATTTAGATTTGTGAACATAAGACATTTTTACTAATATATCATTAGGCCTTGATGAGATTATCTGAAAATTTATTAGGTAGTCTTGGTTAAATTGAATAAATAGTTTTTATTTAAAAATCTTTTAATAACAAGTTTATTTGTTTGTTTGTTTTGGGTCTGGTTGTGGGGTCTGAACTCTGGGCCTGGGCGCTGTCCCTCAGCTCTTCAGCTCAAGGCTAGCACTCTACCACTTGAGCCATAGCACAACTTCCAGATTTTCTGCTTATGTGGTGCTGAGGAATCGAACCCAGGGCCTCATGCATGCAAGGCAAGCGCTCTACCACTGAGCCACCTTCCCAGCCTTAATAACAAGTTTAAAAGTTATTTGGAAGAAAAGTTCTTTGTATTTAGGAATTTATATTCCCTTTTCATCTGGATTTTTTCCTTTTCTTTCCTTCCACCCTCCCTCCCTCCCTCCCTCCCTCCTGCCC
>NW_012267398.1:2722220-2728233 GCF_000151885.1 Dipodomys ordii | reverse complement strand
CTCCCTCCCTCCCTCCCTCCCTTCCTCCCTTCCTTCCTTTTTCTCTCTCTCTCTTTCTTTCTTTCTCTCTCTCTTTCTCTTTCTCTCTTTATTTCTGCCAATGCCAGATTTGAACTCAGGTCCTCATGTTTACTCAGCTTACTTGCTTAGAAGGCACCTTAATACTTGAGCCATGTTTCCAGCCTATTTTTTGCTGGTTAACTGGAGATGGAGTCTTACGGACTTTTCTGACAAGACTTTGGACCTTTCTCGTCTGGATCTCGGCTTCTTAAGTAGCTAGGATTATGGGAATGAGCCATCAGCACCCCGCTCCACTTAGGTTTTTCCTGATGGTGAAACACAGTTCTCACAGCAACAATGACTAGAAGTGAAGCTATTGCAAGATAATAATTCCTCCTCTCCAAGACCTTTGGAAGACATTGGATTTCTGACTAAATCCTTGGCCATCTCTGTTATTCACCTGTCTTCTGCTATGCCACTTTCTCCTCCCAGCTTGCTTTTTGGTGCTGTGGTTCATCTTAATTCTGGAGGAAAGTTCATGTTCCTTGTTTTGGATAGATCCTTATGAGTTACTAAAGAGTTTCTTCTCTTAAAAGAGATGACACAAAAGATTCTAGCATATAAACAGTACTCCTCCCAAATAATTGCATTATGATTCATATTTTCTTTCTTCGATTGCAAGTTCCATGGAAAAACTAAGTGTAGGGCCCTGTTCCCAGCTTCCAGAGAAGGAAGAGCTGTATTGCCTAGGGTTGAGCAATTAACCTGGCTTATAAGGATTCAGGAAACAAGTAAAGACTCCATTTGGTGGTAAAGGTTATAAGTGAAGTTAAAAAAAAGTTTCTCAGCTTGTCTTTAGAATATAGTAAAAATAAAACAGGTGTGTTATCTACTGAGCTAGCACCTTTCCTTAGAACTGTGTCTTCAAGGTATGTTTCTATGTATCCCCATCTGCTGTTTGGTGTGGAAATTTCAAACTTTATGGAATCTTCTAAAAGACTGTTTCTTGTTTGGATTTGATACCGACAGACTTTGGCACCCCACAGCAGAGAATTGAGGCTGTTGATTTTCCCATGTGGCGTCCTTTGAATTCGAAGATGGAGTTATTTCAGAGAGAAGTTTTCTTCCTTGTTATTTCTTTTTCTAAAATTAGATGAACCAGCTGTGTTTTTGGTTTGTGGGCATGATTTGCTGTCTGTTATTCTTTTGGCCTTAGCATTTGAGGCAAGAACAAAGAGCTGTGTGTGTGTTGGGTAGGAATGTATTAATTCTTCTGATTTTCCCCTTCATCATTCCTGATCTTGAAGAGAGGAAGAGCAAGATGATTGATTTATCCATTGTGATGGTGGCTGAGATATTAAACAAATCCACTGCTTATGGTAGCCCTTGAGATCATGAAGAAAACCGATGAAACAGAGAAAAGGACAAAACTAGTGCTTGTATATTCAAAGGGCTAGTTGATAGTTATGTTAATTATGTGTGTGTGTGTGTGTGTGAGAGAGAGAGAGAGAAAGAGAGAGAGAGAAAGTGTCACTGTGGGGCTTGAACTCAATGCCTAGACACTGTCCCTTAGCTTTTTCACACAAGGCTGGTGCTCTACGACTTGAGCCATAACTCTGCCTCCAGCTTTTTTGGTGGTTAATTGGACATAAAAGTCTTACAGACTTTCCTTCAACCATGATGCTCAGATTTTAGCCTCCTGAGTAACTAGAATTAGAGGGGTGAGCCATGGGGACCAAGCAGGGCTGTGTTAATTTAAGAAAGATTTTCTTTTGGGGCGGGGAGGGGAGGAAGGGAGAATGATGCAGAGTGAATGTGATTATATGATTCGATGTGACTATAAATGTTGTCGGTGCCAGAAAAATATTCTTTCAATCAGAATTTTTATGTTTTATGTTCTTTTATGTTTTGTAAGGATATTTTCTACTAAAAAGTTTGTCTTTGGAAAGTAAGGTCTCATGAATTAGTGGTTTCATTTGGTAATATTAACAAATCAACAACAAAGCCAAGATAGTCTGGTAGTTGCACTGTGTTCTGTTCTTGGAGCAGAACATGAGCTATTGTGTGTTAAAGGCGTGTCCCTAGAACTGGTCAGCATGACATGGACTTTGATTCTCTTCCTTGAGATCTGATTGTTTAGCTATGCAGATTTTCCTTTGTAACAGGAAAAAGAACACACACATATATACACATGTACACAATTTGTTATGAGCCTCAGTAGGGCAGTTTTAGACTCCTAGATCGCCTCCAACATCTGTGGACAACAGAGAGGCTTTGGGTCACATGATTGGTGGCAAGGCTATATGTTCTAATGGTTGGTTGGGTGAGTGATCTAAGGCCTCCAGGAACAATTATGTTATTACGATTATATTATTACAATATTATTACAATTATGCCAGTTCTCAAGGGCTCTCAATACACCACCATTCTGAATATCTCCCAGTCATTTTCTCCATGAATTCTCACAGACACCATGAGGCGGCTATTATGATTGCCCCATTTCACAGCTGGGCGATGTGAGGCCTAAGGTTTCCTTTGCAGAGCTGATACCTTCACAGAGATTCTGCCTCAAGAGTCTGGGCTTAATTTGGAATTCCACATTGTCAATATTTGTGTGTTCTTTTAGAGACACATAGCTTTGAAAAATTCCATAAGGATTAATCTGTTCATTCTCTCTTTATTGCCACACACACATCATAACACGCACACAGCTGTTGCTTATTTTCAAGTCCAAAGCAGACATCTGTACTGTGTAGCACAGAGCCCCTACCCCAGGTGTAGACCCTCAGATTCCCATTGTACAACAGGCCCAGGCAGAGTGTAAGCCATGCCTATTTTAATTGCACACTTCTTTGTGCTCTAAACAATTGCATTTGTGTAAAGCTTTGTGTATAGATTCCATAGTGAATTGAATTATAGGTTGGTTTTTGTTGTTGTTGTGAGACAAGATATTGTTATATCATGCTTGCCTGCCTTGAACTCACAGTTCTCCTGATTCTGCCTCCCAAGTACTGGCTGGCTTTGAATCGAGATTCTCAGATTTCAGCCTCCTGAGTAGCTAGGATTACAGGCCTGTCCAGCATGTGTTTTGATCCGCTTTGGTATGCTGGTATTCTGTACACATCTGTCATTCTATGCTCTAGCTTCATCCACCGACTCCTTAATCACATGCCAGTTTTTCCTCTCTCTCTCTCTTCTTGCTCAAACAGGCGTTTTATGTGGAATGAGTCAGTCTTACCACCTTTCAGAACTTGCTAGAATTAACTTTGTGTCCTTTAATGCAAGAGATGTAGCTCAGTGGTGGAGCATTTGTCATCAGGAGCAAGGCCATAGGTTTGGTTTCCAACAGCACAAAACAAAGTAACAGAAACACTAAACCCAACACAATTTACCATATGGAGTTATACTTATAATACATATCAGAATTAGGTGATGTATGTGTATCTTCCATAACTATGTCATGTATTACTTTTTTTTTTTTTGCTGGTCCTGGGGCTTGAACTCAGGGCCTGAGCACTCTGTGTTCAAGGTAAGCACTCTACCACTTGAGCCACAGCACCACTTTCGGCTTTTCCTGTTTATGTGGTGCTGAGGAATCAAACTTGGCTTCATGCATGCTAGGCAAGCCCTCTACCACTGAGCTACATTCCCAGCTCTTTATACATTTTAAGTGACTACAGGTGCCTGCCTGCCTGCTCACCCCTCATCCCCTTCTCTCCCCTCCTCTATCCTTCTCCCTCCTTCCTTCTTTTCTTTTGACAGTGTCTTACCCGTGTAGCCCAGAATGGCCTCAAACTTGAAATCTCCCTGTCTTATCCTTCTGAGGGCTTAGATTACAGAAGCATACACCCCCCTGGGTGACTATACCTACGAACATTGTAAGATTTTGTGTACACTACTACATCGCACATCTCAGCATTCCTTTATGCTCTTAAAGTGATTGAGGATTCCATAAACGTTTTGTTGATGTAGGTTTTGTCTGTATAGGTTTTATTTACTTATGCACTAAAAATTAAAACCTGAGGGTTGGAGGCATGGCTCAGTGAATAGAACACCATACATTGAGTGTATGCATCAGGAACTGAGTTCAAATCCCAGCCTTGGGTTAAAAAAAAAAGGAAATGAAAATGAAAATTTAGAAGTCGAAAATTGTTTAATCCATTTAGTTCTGAGTTTTTATAAGTGTACATTAGCAACAGTGACTTTTTAAAATTTTGAAAATGGCTTTTCCAAAAAGGTTCAGCAGAAAAAAATGGCATTATTTTGCATTTATGTAAGTCTTTTCATTGTCATATTCGTTTTTGTTTGCACTTTCTTGTAGTATGTCATTTTGATCAAAATACCAATGTGAAGGAAAACCTATTCTTGCACCAGATAAGTTGTTGGGAAGGGGAGAATTTTTTGGCCTTTTCAGATAACTATTCTTTTTTATTTTTGGCTCCTTCACCAAAACTCTGAAGTAGTGACTCTTAAAGTCCTGAGGGCAGTCTTTATCCCAGGACACGGTGTTCTCTGTGCGATAGCATCGCGGGTCTTCTTTGCTTTGTGCGCATCATCAACCTCGCCACGATTCATAGCGTGATGTGTTATGCTTTGGAACATGCTGTTTCACTGAGTTGCCAAATTTAGGTAATACTAACAATTCATTCTGATTTCATGAGAAACATCTTTTAAGTATTGGAAAGCAGTTCTATTCAGAGGGGCACATCTAGACTCTACTTTTCTTTTTCCTTTCTTCTTCTTCTTCTTTTTTTTTTTTTTTGTCTGATGTGGGGTAGACCTTTGGGCCTGGGCTCTGTTTCTCAGCCCTTCAGCTCAAGGCCAGCGCTCTACC
The DNA here is from genome assembly GCF_000151885.1 of Dipodomys ordii. Taxonomy (NCBI): domain Eukaryota; kingdom Metazoa; phylum Chordata; class Mammalia; order Rodentia; family Heteromyidae; genus Dipodomys; species Dipodomys ordii. The sequence goes on along the minus strand of NW_012267398.1, from coordinate 2,723,399 downwards.
ACTTGAGCCACAGCACCAGTTACGGTTTTCTGGTGGTTAATTGGAGATAAGAGTCTTACGGACTTTCCTGCCTGTGCTGGCTTTGAACTGTGTTCCTCAGATCTCAGCCTCCTGAGTAGCTAGGATTACAGGCATGAGCCACTGATGCCAGCTTTATATTCTACTTTTCTACTATTTATTTTTGTATTTGGCGCTGGTATTGGGGCTTGAACTGAGGACCTAGGTGCTGTTCCTTTGCTTTTTTACTCAAGGCGGATGCTATGCCATTTAAACCCCAACTCTACTTCCAGCCTTTTGGTAACTAATTGGAGATTAGAGTCTCATGGACTGTTGTGTCCAGCCTGGCTTTGAACAATGATCATAATATTTCAGCCTCCTGAGTAGCTAGGATTACAGGTATGAGCCACCTGCCTGGCTATACTTTTCACTTTCTTGAAAACACACTTTTATCACTGCCAACAATATCAACTGCGTTCCCAGGCCAGAACAATGAACGTTTCCAATTTGCCAAATCCTCAAGGTTGACTGGCTGTGGTATGATGCCATTTAGTCTTTCAGTCAAAACAGTGTTTCATGAAATAAAAGGGTAGGTCAAAACACTCAAGTATTTGCCTTGAGGCAGAAATCATTCTGTAAGTGGCAGAAAGACTATTGTATGTGTCTGCTCATCATACAGAATAGCAAAAGCATGCATATTCAGAGATGATTCGGGCACTGTAATCTTTTCTGCTTCATTAAAAGCATTGTGTGTGTGTGTGTGTGTGCGCACGCGCGTAGATCCTGGGGTTTGAATTCTGGGCTTGGACACTTTCTCAGTGTTTTTTGCTAAAAGCTAGTGTTTTATTACTTGAGCCATATATCCACTTCCAGCTTTTTGGTAGTTAATTGGAGATAAAAGTCTGCATGGCTTGACTTTGAACTGTGATTCTTTGATCTCAGCCTACTGACTAACTAGGATTAAAGCTGTGAGTCACCAGTGCCTGAAATCAAGGTCATTCTTATGTCACCATCTTTTCTCTATCAGTGCAATGATTTCTGGTACATTTTGTGCCACTCTTCTGATAAAGGCTTAAGTTCTCGGGCTGGGATGTAGCTCAGTGGCAAAAGCGCTTGCCTAGCAAGTGCAATGCCCTGGGTTCGATCCCCAGTACCAAAAAAGAAAAGACAAAAAAAAAAAAA
>NW_012267398.1:2698236-2721123 GCF_000151885.1 Dipodomys ordii | reverse complement strand
CCTCCTCCTCCTCCTCCTCCTCCTCCTCCTTTTTTTGTTAGTACTGTGCAGTTACAAATTTGAGTGGTAATGTCAGACACTTTTTATATAAAACTCTGACCAAGCTTTTCTTGTTGTACAACAATATAGACACAATCAAAATTCCTTGGGGGTCAATTTTGAACTCTTAGAATTCTAGGATCAACGTTCATCTATTTCTTCTTTTCAATCCATTTAGTTTGAAATTGCTGTTGTGATCAAATGACAGATTACAAGGGAAGTGGAGATAATTGGACATTTAATGCATAGCCATTGCTTTCCACAAACCTCAAAATATAACCTGGCTAAAATGGCTGTCATCATTTTGGCATTTAATAAGAGAATAACATATGATTATATGTACAAGTGAAAAATATTTGAAGACAATTTGGAGGTGGAGACTGAACCCAGGGTCTCACGGAGGGTGTGGCACTCAATCCCCTGCCCTATTTCTTTTTTAAAAATACGATTTTATTGTTATTATTAAGGTATTGTACAGAGTGACTACGCTTTCCTAAGTCAGGTAATGAGTACACGTCTATTTTTCCTTTGCTTTCCCTGTTTCCCACTCCCATTCCCACCCACACTTTGCATAATTCATTTCCCACCTAGTGTATCACGAAGGGATATTTCTTTTTAAAAGCATTTCAGTGTGGCAGCATATTCAGAAAAAAGGATGAGCACAGAGACCATTATATTCTCCTTGTTCAGATTCAAGTGATCAATTCAATTGAAACCTGTTTTTCTTTTCCTTTGTATTTATTTCTCCTTTCCATGTGTGATTTTAAATTAAATTTCAGGTATTTTATAATTTCACATCCATGTTTGTTTTCAGAAGACAGTATATTTGTTTTGAACCCATGGCTCACGCCTGTAATGCTAGAAGGCTGAGATCTGATGATCGAAGTTCAAAGCCAGTCCAGGCAGGAAAGTCTGTGAGGCTCTTATCTCCAATAAACTACCAGAAAACCGGAAGTGGCGCTGTGGCTCAAGTGGTAGAGCATTTGCCTTGAGCTGAAGAGCTGAGGGACAGAACCCAGGCCCAGAGTTCAAGCCCCACAACTAACAACAACAACAGCAACAACAAAATTATTTATTAGTATTCATAAATTGTATAAGGGAAATTTTAATTGTGATATTCCCACACATGCATCCAGTTTATTCCTCTCAAACTCACCCACTCAACTGCTCTTCCTTACCCCATCCCCTTTTATGTATTAGCATGCCATAGTTGTACAAGGGGGAGTCCACTGGCATTTACACACATGTAGACAGTTGGCCTGATCACCCCTCCCACTCTCCCCCATCCTATCCCCCCTTCTGAAACAGTTTCAACAATTCTGTCATGCCATTGCCAGCATGCCGGCACACCACATTGGCCATAAGCCTCCCATTCACCCTCGTCCTTAGCCCTACCCTCTGCTGATGTCCATCCACTCCACAGAGAGGGCAGACTTGGGGATGTAAAATAAGTTTGAATTCATCTCTTACTAAATTTGGCTTAGTCTCTTCTAGCCTCAACACAAATTAGCAACAAACTTCGATTCTGCCATGAGCCTTGTGTGACCTCTCTGGAGAGACAAGCTCTGCTAATGGTTCTTATTTTGACTTTCGTCTGGTTTCTCCTTAGCCTCTGTGAATCAGTTCTTCTGCCTTGGTGACTTGACTGAAACTACTCAGCGATGACTGCTGCCCAGTTTGCCTCCACCTACACGAGTTTGTTTTCACATGTCAGTTTCCTCTCCTCTGGCATTGATGACAGCCTCTTTACCTCCCTTCCTTCCTCCCTTCCTCACCCTTCCTCTCTTCCTTCCTCCTTCCCTTCTTCCTCCCTCCCTCCCTTCCCCTCTCCTTCCCTTTCTTCCTTCCTGTTAGTCATGGGGCTGGGCTCTGTCCCTTAGCCTTTTTTCTGCTCAAAGCTGACACTCTATGACTTGAGCCACACCTCCACTTTCAGCTTTTTCCCGGTTAATTAGAGATGAGAGGTTCATGGATTTTTCTCCCTAGGCTAGCTTTGAACCATGATCCTCAGATCTCAGCATCCTGAGGAGCTGGGATGGCAGGTGTGAGCCACCAGTGCCTGCTGTCAACCTCTTCTTGCTGAGACTTCTTGCCCCTTGGGCATCATGCTTCCTGCCAAAGGCATATTCTACCTTTCTGGCTCCTTTTCTCCATGGAGTCTCACTCTTCCTTTAAAACATCCTGTTTTCTTTCACTGTTAAACTGCTGGTGCTCTAGTAGGTTAGACCTGGTGCGTTCTTTTAAATGACTTAATAATACATCCTTCACTTACTGAAATTACCTGACAGTATTGCCTGTATGTTCATGTTACATGAATATGTGTGTATACATATATAAATAAAAAATTAACATGGTAGACAAAAGGCAATGATTAAATCATGTATATTAATTAATTGGAGTATTAATTTATTTGCTGCAGCATGTGAAGACCCAGGCAGTCCTAAATTCTACAAGGCAGAAAAAAGTAATCAGGTGTTAACATCATTATGTAGAATAATCAGGAATGCAGCTGCCACAATTAGATTAATGAATAGGTGTGTTAAATTGGCAGTTCAAAGACTATGATTAACATTGCTTCAGTAACATGACTTTTCTAGAATGACAAACATCTTTTGGTAAGGTTCCAAATTAAGGTCAGTCTTCTTTCAGTGTGTGTAGCCTTCTATTTCTGGAAAATGTCAAATGTATAAAACAATGTAAACATGTTCTGAATATAGATCTGCATATTGTGAATGAGATTCTGAGCTTGCCCATCTTCTCCTGAAAACAGGTTTGTGCTTTAAACTTAGTTTGTTGTCATTAATTGGCATCAGAATTAATGGAAAATGTGAAATAAAAAGTAAGAAGCGCTCGTTGTGACACAAGCAAGATGGATAGTTGGGTGCATCTTTGCTGTTACTTATTTAGCTATGATGTCTCACTCTTCAAGTGAGGCGCTCAAGACTTAGATTTGGAATAGGAGGCACTGGAGGTGTGGCCAGTCTTGAGCAAGAAAATTGAGGGACAGCACCCAGACCTGGAGTTCAGGTTCCAGTACTAGGACAAAAAAAATGTTAAATTCTGAATAGGAAAGATGTAAAGTAAATGAAATAAAAATGTTTCATTTTTTACTGCTATAAGTAGAAACTGTAATAAATAGGTCATCTTTAAATAACATGACTTACAAATTCCATTCTTAAAGAATTAAACTGATGGAAATTTCCTACATTAAAATAGGAGTTTACTGGGCTGGGAATGTGGCTTAGTGGTAGAGTGCTTGCCTAGCGTGCATGAAGCCCTGGGTTCAATTCCTCAGTACCACATAAACAGAAAAAGCCGGAAGTGGTGCTGTGGCTCAAGGGGTAGAGCACTAACTCTAAACCCAGAGAGGCTCAGGGACAGAGCCCAGGCCCTGAGTTCAAACTCAGAAATGGCAAAAAAAAAAGGAATTTACTATAAAAATAATATTTTTACTTCTCCAGATATTTTACTGTTGACATTTTTAAGGTCATTATCTCTTTTGCAAAATACTATTCCAAAATATTGAGGTTTCACTAATCTGTTCTATTTTGGATGTAAATTTAAATACAAAAATTTTTCTTTACAAAGCAAAGTTTCTTTCCAATGATAAATAATTCATTTTTATACCATCAAGGGGTATGGCGTATATGAATAAATAAATGAGTTATTTTACAACTGAGACATTGCAATTAAGATACATAAACAGATTCCTTTAAACAGATACTAACTTGAAAGCAAAGCCTTAAATAATTTTCTTTTGTACCATATTCATAAGGAGTTGTTTATTGTTTTGTATTCAGTAATTGAACTTCTAAACTACTTGTGGACCTTAAGTTTTATAGACATTTCCAATGACTATTGTTTGTGTAATTGAAAGATAATTGTGTATATGAGTGTGTGTGTGTATATGTGTATGTGAGTTCTTGAGCTTAAACTCAGGGTTTAAGTGCTGTCCCTTAGCTTTTTCACTCAAGACTGGCACTCCACCACTTGAGTCACAGCTCCACTTCTGGATTTTATTTTATTTGTGTGTATGTGTGCAATTGGAGATAAAAATCTCACAAACTTTCCTACCTGGGCTGGCTTCAAACCATAATTCTCAGATCTCAGCTTCCTGAGTAGGTAGGATTCTAGGCATGAGCCACAGGTGCCTCGCACGGAAAGCTAGATTTTGAATCTTGATGGCTAAATATCATAGCATTGTTGATAAGGATAGGTGGCATTCCTTAAGAAATGTGCGCAAATGGGGACTGCTGAGATACACCTTAGTCAGCAATACCTTTCCTTACAGAAGTTTTTTTATAATAGGAGCCTGCAGAGGGCCCCTTTATGGCTTCTGCTGGTGTGTGTGGTATATAGTCCAAGAAGTTGATGAGTAAACCTTTTGGTTCATTCTTTTCTTTTTAGAAAGGAATAGATACATATTTTAATTTAGGATCATTTGTGTGTTTCTTTGTTAGAACTACAGCATGTGTATTTGGACAACAGATAACAGACAATAAATATATTTCTGTGCAAATAAAATTTGAAGGGAGAAATCACCTATATAAAGACATATCCCGAACAATTACATACAATTTATCACATTAAAAACAAACAAAAACAAAAGCTTACCACATTGGGCCATCTGCAATCCCATCACTCAGGAGGCGGAGGCCGAAGATCAGAAGTTCGAGGCCAGCCTGGGCTACATAATGAGAATGTCTCAAATCCCAACAAAGTAAAACAAAATTTCTCCCAAATTTTTAATTAGATAACATGAAACTTTTCCTCTTTTCCTCTTTCTAATATAAATGCGATTCAGGGATCTCTTTCCAAATAATTATACCATCGGGAACATGATGAAATATGCACTTGTTGCTGTTGAGGTCAGAGGATATAATTGTAGGGTTGTCACACAGCTTGAACCATTAAGCCCAGAATCAAAAGGATAGGACCTGCATATCAGACTTCTGTATAGGTCTCCAAGGATTTCAATGTACAGTTCTCTTTTCCCTACTCTCCTTCTCCTTTCTTTCTTCCCTTCTTTCCTCCCTCACTAGCTTCCTCTGCTTCTTTTTCTCTTGTCTCTGTCTCTCTCGCTTCTCTCTCTGGGCCTCCTGGGGCTTGAACTCAGGGCCTTGGCACTGTCCCTGAGATTATTTTGCTCGGGGCTAGTGCTCTACCACTTTGAGCCACAGCTCCACTTCTCTTTTTGGTGTTCTAATTAGAGACAAAAGTCTCACAGACTTTCTTGCCTGAGCTGGCTTTGAACCATGATCTTCAGATCTCTGCCTCTTGAGTAGCTAGAAATACAGCCACAAGGCACTGACACCTGGCTTTCTCTATCTCTGTGTCTCCATCTCTCTCCCTTTTTTCTGGAATCAGAATTGAGGCTCTACGAATATTCTAGGCAAGTGTTGTACCACTGAGCTGCAATCTCAGCCCTCATTTGTTGTTTTTAAAATTTTTAATCTGTTTACTGAGGAAACTCATGGTAAAGAGAATGGTTAGAGTTTTCAGCTTTTTATATTAATGATTAAAATGTGTGGTATCTGAAGGAAGAATTAAAAAAATATTTTCTCATGGTAGAAACGTACTGATTTTTAAATGATTGAAATGGGGGCTAGAGGTATGGCTCAGCATGTAAGTCCTGAGTTCAAACCCTATTGCCACCAAAAAAAACAAACAAAAACAAAAACCCAGAAACAAACGCAGCTTCGTTTGCATGCTGGTAATAGTGGAGAGCAGAGAGAATGCCCTGCACTCACTGTGAAAAGGAGACTGCTCTGTCCATGTGCGAGGGACATTGTTAACACTTGGTGGAATTTCCCCCAACCATATGTAAAATTACTAAGACTTTCTCTAATAGTGTTTAGTAGTAAATAAGAATTGGAATGTGTGGCTGAATGCTTAGAGCTTAGGGACATAGAGTTTAGAATGAGAGCCACAGGTGGAGGTGTTTTGGAAGCTGGACGTGATTAAATTGGAAATCAGGTGGCTTAGACACATTTTCAGATTCAGCAGACAGTTAACATATGTCAACCGGTTCTTTTTAGAAGTAGCCACCGAGGAAGGATTAGTGTGTGGGCTGTGTTCTCATCGATTTTAAAGCAGTTTGCTTGTTTATTCACTTAAAAAGTTTATTCTCTTAAAGGTGTGGAGGCCTGGGGCCATGTTCCAGGGATGGATTTGTGAGCCGTGCAGCTTGCATGCGTCATCAAGCTCATGTTCCAGTACAGAAAGAGACTTGAAAAGCCGTTGTCTGGCTGTGCTTCAGAGGAGCTGTGAGTTAGGAGGGCACGGGGCAGGGATGAGAAGGAACAGTGTGAGAGGTAGTGAGACATTAGTAGGACAGGGTACAAAACAGTCGTGCAGTAATCAGTCCTCTTTAAAAATATGCCCCTCCCACCCCAGCCCCACAGCCTCAACCAAAAACAAGTGAATATTTGAAGGCATATTTAAGTGCATTTTCTTTGGGCACTGGTGGCTCACGCCTGTAATCCTCACCATTCAGGAGGCTGAGAGCTGAGGATCACAGTTTGAAGCCATCTGGGCAGGAAAGTATGAGACTTTCTTTTTCAATTACCCAACAAAAAGAGAATTGTCACTTCTTAATAGTTCCCCAAAACATTTTCTTTTTTTTGTTGGTCATGGGGCCTGGGCGCTGTCCCTCAGCTTTTCAGCTCAACGCTAGCACTCTACCACTTGAGCCACAGTGCCAGTTCCGGTTTTCTGGTGGTTTATTGGAAATAAGAGTCTCACAAACTTTCCTGCCTGGGCTGGCTTTGAACTGTGATCCTCAGATCTCAGCCTCCCGTGGAGGATTTCAGGCCCTGGATCCTGTTCATCTTTTGATTATCTGTTCCCAATAAATTTCTTTGTTCTTTGTCCTTGTGTCTGTCCTTTACTGCCCCCTCCCCACGCTTTGTGTCAGCACTTTATGCCTCCCGGAGCTATGAGGCACAGCACATGCCTTCCTCCTCAAGTAGGTTATAAACAGGTCTTGAGGACCTAGTACTTTGACCCGTTGTAAAAGAAACTCAATGTAAATGATTTTTGTCGTACGTTTAAAATGACAGTTTACACTGGCAACTTCTTTTAAAAGTTCCCTTTTCCAGATATGCTCTAGGCAAGTTTGGGTGAAGGTGGCTGTCCCATTGTCATTGCTGGATGGCGTTCTGCAGCCAGGGGCTCATTTCTTCAGTCTTCTCTCCCAGTGTCCAGGGCTATCTCAGCATCTGGGCTGGAGGGAGGTGAGCTAGCGCTGGGGCTCACCTGCAGCTTATAGCTGCAGCCACTCTGCCTGAGAGCAGCTTGTGGCTGGCGGGGAGAAAGGATTTCAGAGTGTGTGTGTGTGTGTGTGTGTGTAGATATGTGTATATATACGAGGAGAAAGGATTTCAGAGTGTGTGTGTGTGTGTAGATATGTGTATATATACGGGGAGAAAGGATTTCAGAGTGTGTGTGTGTGTGTGTGTAGATATGTATATATACATACCCACACACATATCTTCCCAAAGGGGAAATGTCAGAATTAGTGATAAAAATGGATAAAGTATAGTTTTCTGGAATAAGTATTTGCACACTTTACTGTGTGTGTGCTGGTCGTGGGGTTTGAACTCAGGACCTGGATGCTGTCCCTGAACTTTTTTTTGCTCAAGGCTAACCCTCTACCACTTGAGCACACCTCCCATCTGGCTTTCTGCTGGTTATTTGGACATTAGCGTCTCAGAGATTTTCCTTCGTGGGCTGGCTTTGAACCTCAGGTCTCCTGAATAGCTAGGATTACAGATGTGAGCCACCAGCACTCAGCCTCAGTTGTCTTTTAACACCATGGCATACCCAGAGTGTCTTGATCTATAGTAGCACCATCCTTGCAGAGCCGGGAGTGGCAATGGCAAGATCGTGTGTGTGTGTGTGTGTGTGTGTGTGTGTGTGTGTGTGTGTGTGTGTGTGTGTGTGTGTGTATGTGTACTTCTTTATGTGTGGATCGTGTGTATGTGTGTGTGTGTGTGTGTACTTCTTTATGTGTGGATCGTGTGTGTGTGTGTGTGTGTGTGTGTACTTCTTTATGTGTGGCTGGTGGAGGGCCAGGTGTGTGGAGGATGGGATTGGGGAACTCAGGTCATTCTGAACAGCCCCTTCTCCATCCTCTCTCTGTCCCGGCTGTTGATGGTGGTGGTGATAGTTCTCTTTTCCTGCCCAGTGTAGCTGGGAGAAGCCATGGCTATTCAAGATAGGAGAAGACAAAGGATTGGGGCTGGGACTGGGGTGGGATGGGGAGGGAAGGCTGTCACCTAAACCACACAGGCACAGATAATCCCCTGTGCAGGGAGTCATCTGATTAACTTTACTCCAGCTGTGAAAGTCTGGAGATAACTTTAATAAAATAAATGACAGGGGCTGGGAAGGTGGCTCAGTGGTAGAGCGCTTCCCTTGCATGCCTGAGGCCCTGGGTTCGATTCCTCAGCACCACATAAGCAAAAAGAAAAAAGCTGGAAGTGGTGCTGTGGCTCAAGTGGTAGAGCACTAGCCTTGAGCTGAAGAGCTGTGGGACAGTGCCCAGGCCCAGAATTCAGGCCCCATGACCGGACCCCCAAAAAATAAAATAAAATAAATGACTGTGAACACATTTTCCTTCGTGTTTTAAATCTGATCTGCAGCTGGGCATTTTTAAGTCTGTAATTTAATTATTATTTTGTTGTTATTAGGATGTTGTACAGAGGGGTTACAAGCCCATAAGTAGGTAATGAATACATTTATTTTTAAAAAGCGTCACCCCTTTGGAGATGAGCATTTTGTTGGAGGTTGGTGATGGGTTCAAATGCCTTTACTGTTTATTAATGATCTCAGTTTGTGTCCATTTCAAGTAGCTTCATGTGTTCTGGATTTATAACCAAGGTTTTGGTGTCTTAAGGCTGCTGCTTTGTCATTTTTTTTTTAAATCCCTTTTCTAGAGCTGGTTAAAATCAAAAGTAGAAAGAACGTTCATGCTTTACCCACTGACCACAGTGATCACTTCACATCTCTGTCATTCGGTTGTGTGCCATGTGACTCGCATTTTCTCCACCAGGCTCTGGTGGCTGTTAACACTTTTCATCCTAGCTCCAACATGCCATCCCGAGATTCAAGTTTCCTTTCTCCTCTTTCCTTCTCCCTGTTAAGCCTGCTTTCCATATGCCCTTGTTTCTTTGCCCCGTATCTATTATTTTGTGCCATCTCCCAAGCTGGAAGCCATTCTCTCTTTGACCAAGGATCCTGGTGACAGCCGGGTCTCTCTGATATCTGCTTGTTTCGAGTTTTAGCTTTTCACAAAAGAACAAATGATAGTCTCAGATATCCCAGATGCCCTCTTAGCCTCCAGGTGCTTCTAGTTTTCCTACTGTAGGGCTAGCTTTGTTTTGAGTGGTACGTACTGCAGAAGTCACACGCTTACGTTTGCTTTCGTCCAGATGTGTGACTCTCAGGGATCCTCTATTTTGGTGATAGCTCATGGGTGGGATTCTTTATTGTAATAATGGAATCCTTCAATTATTCTTTACTTGTTCTTTATTTTACTAATGTAATAGTTTTCATGGAGGGGTGGTATTTTCCACTTCCAAGATGATCTTTGATTTCTCATTAGGGCCTGGGGCTATGTCCATGAAATTCATAAAATTGGTTATTTGGACCAACAACCACTCCTTTGCTAGCATCTTGGATCCATCTATGATGGTCATTTTGATTAGCATTCAGTGCTTTCCAGGATGGTCAGAATTGAAAACTCATTATCTAGGTTGAAATACATTTAAATTATCTTTACTTTTATTTGTGATTCTTTTAAGTAAGTGTGTGTGTGTGTGTGTGTGAGTGAGTGTTTGTGTGAGTGGGTATGAGTGAGAACAAATGTTTCAGGGATAAGTCTGGCCTCTGCCTTAAGACTGAGGAGAAGGGGGAAGATGTGTGGATGAACTTCTCCACCAGTTTGCTCCTGGTAGAAAGAAGTGAAGTTGAAAGCCTGCATCAGGAGTAAGAGAATCAAGTGGGAGAAAACCAATGGCTTAGCCACACAATATGGAGGTAGGAGCAAAGGAGAAGTTTGGACTTAAGGGTAGAGAAAAATAAAAGTTGCAGCTCTGTTGTAGATAAACGAAAGTCACTTGTCATTTTAATTGTTAGTCCTTGGAGTTGGTAAATGAAAGCCAAGTGTGGTGAAGTGGGGAGTCACTTTGTAACTTTATTTATTTATTTATGCATTTAGTAGGGAGTGCCAGAGATTGAACTCAGGGCCTTGTGTTTGCCAGGCTCTAGCTGCACCATTTGGGCCAAACCTTCAGCGCTTTGGCTGATCAGTTTCTTTTTTAGGCAAGATCTCAAACTTTTGCCCAGCCTTGGACTCAAATTCTCCCACCTCTATCTGCCAAACAGGTGGGATTACAGGCATGAGCTACTTTGCCAAGCTTGTTTGTGAGGTAAGGTCTTACTAGCTTGTGCCCAGGCTGGCTTTGAACTCTAATCCTCCTATCTCTCCCTACCTAGTGGTCATCATGTTTTAGTATTTACACTTTCATGTGTTCTTCAAGTGTAGGTTTATTACCTGTATAATGTTTTTCATTAATATGAATAAATTTTAACTTATTTATCTAGTCATTTATTCAGTGGATGATCTGTTGGACACCCAACTGTTTGCCAAGCTTTATAACTAAGGAGAGGGGATAGAGATGTAAATAGGTACATTCTGTTCTACTTAGCACCAATAAGAATGAATTCATATGTGCCAGTCCAGGGGCTTCTTTCTTTGTTCTTGAGCCTTTTTGTGCTCAAAGCTAGGGCTCTACCACTGGAGCCACAGTACCACTTCCAGCTTTTTCTGAGTAGTTTATTGGAGATAAGTGTCTCATGGACTTTTCTGCCTAGGCTGGCTTTTAAGCTGCAATCTTCAGGTCTCAGGCTTCTGAGTAGCTAGGATTACAGGCACAAACCACCAGTGCCCAGCTAATAAACATTTTTTGATAGAGAGTAGTGAGGTCTGTCAAATAAGCCACAAAGAAAAGCTGAAATTTTACTGAAGTGCATTTGTTTGTAATAATTAAGAGCACAGGCCTTAATTTGTTACATTTAACCATTCTTTTCTAAGTTGGAACATATTTGTACAGTGATAATGCATATGTACAACATGCAATAATCAAATCAGAGTGATGAGCTGTTCTGCCTTCTCAAATATGATCATTTCTATGTGTTGAAAATCTTTAATTTTTCCGTCAGGTTATTTTGAAATGTACACTAAATTGAAGACTGTAGTTACTCTGCTGTGCTCCAGAATATTAGAATTAATCCCTTCCCTTTAACTGCATGTGGGTACTTATTATCTAACATTTCCAATCTCTCACTGTGCTTGCCTACCCTTCCTAATCTCTAATGACCCCTAATTTTTTCACTTATATGTGTTCTATACATGTTAGGGTACATGATAAGATTTCCTTGTTTTTATGGCTAGATAATATTCCATTTTGTAAATATAGCACTTTTTTCTCCATTAATCCATTGAAGGACATGTGGGTTGATTCCATATTTTGATAGCTGCAGTAGTTATGGGCATGCACCTGCCTCTTTGGTATAATGCTCTCATTTCCTTTGAATAGATACCCAGTAGTGGAATTCCTGGGTCATAGGTGAGCTCTCTTGTCAGTTTTAGAGGATTCCTTATGCTGACTTCCATAATGACTGTGCTAATTTATATCCCTGCCAACATAGTACAAGAATTTCCCTCTCTCTGCATCTTCAGTAGCATTTGCTATGTTTAGTTTTACGAATCACTGTCGATCCATCTGGGGTGAGTAAAAATACCAGAAGAAAACACAGGAAAAATAGACTTAACACATTGGCATAGGCATAAGACCCTAAAAACATTGGCAATAAAAAGAATCTTAGATAAACTAAGAAGCTTCTGCATAGCAAAGGAAACAACAGAGTAAAGACAACCTATAGAAGGGGGGAGCATTTGCAATTTTTTTTTATCCGACAGAGGATTAATATGCAACTCAACAGCAAAAAAAATCCCCAATAATCAATCACATTACAAATATGAAGTGGTAACTCCTTTGTACAACTACTTAAAGATAATAAAATAAACAAAAAATGGTAGGGAACAGAAAAGACATTTTTACTTAAGACATACAAATGTCTAACATGTCTATAAAAATGTTCAACATTCACTTAATCATCAGAGAAATGCAAATCAAAGCAATAATGATATTTATGCATCTTTTTCTTTGTGATTAATGCTGTGTTGGGTCTTATTTTAAATTCTCTGTTCTGAAGTGATGAATGTAGTCTATTTTAAGTTATAGAAGAATTATTGTTTATATTTCACATGGACATGTATGTAATTTTTATGTATGCTATGAGGTAAGGTTTAAATTTCATTTTGTTCAAGTATTTGTAACACAGGTGGTAGAGTGCCAGTGACATTCATTTGGTGGATATCCACGTATATATTCACATGCCCTACATCTGTCTTGTCTGTCTACCTCCTTGACTGTCTATCTGTCCGTCCGTCCGTCCATCCGTCCATCCATCCATCTATCCATCCATCCATCCATCCATCCATCCATCCATCATCCTGGCATGCCCAAGACCTCATGCATTTATTTCTGGGCAAGTGCTCTACCACTGAGCGACACCCCAGCCCCTCTCCCTGAACTCTTTGGGTATAAGTTGCAAGCCTACACACTGTCCCTATTCACATAAATGGTTTAGTGTGAGTCATTCTCCCACTTGATAATTGGCAAAAGTGATGTTATTTAAGGTCTGCAGACCTTATTAAAAAATCACCTGTTGTCCCAAAGGTGGCGTTCATAACAAATCCAAATCCTAGATAATGCAATAATGCCTGGTCATATGTATTTGTCCAGGCTTTTGTCATCCAAAACAGTTTTTAATCTTTCTTCGTGTTTCATACCTTGACATATTTGAAGCAGTTTGGTGAGTTATTTTGTGTGGCAGCTCTTAATTTGGGATTGTCTGGTATGTTCTTATAAGGAGGTTGGAGCCTATGTTTTGGCAGGAATGCCACCTAAGAAGCAGTGTAATTGCTAAGCAGAATTTTAATGTTGGGGTAAGGTGACATCTGCTGTCTCAGAGATGAAGTTTGTTTTCTGCTGTGTGATTATTAAATATCTTTGGGGAGATGTACATACTTTGAATTTAACATTTATTTCTAAGTACTTGATTTTTTTTTTGGTCTGTTGTGGGTCTTGAACTCTAGGCCTGGGCACTGTCCCCCAGTTCTTCAACTCAAGGCAAGCACTCTACCACTTGAGCCACAGCGCCACTTCCGGTTTCCTAGTGGTTTATTAGAGATAAGAGTCTCATGGACTTTCCTGCCTGGAATGGCTTTGAACTGTGATTCTCGGATCTCAGCCTTCTGAGTAGCTAGGGTTACAGGTGTGAGCCACCACGCCTGGCAGTACTGGATTTTTTTATGGTATTGTAAATGTTATCTTAGAAAAATTTATTTTCTAAGTTTATTGTATATGGAAACATCAGTCACTTGAAGCTATTGACCTTATACTCCACAAACTTAGTAAACCCCCTTGTTATTACACTTTTTTGTGTGTTCCAGTACTGGGGCTTGAACTCAGGGCCTGGATATTGTACTTCGGCTTCTGTGCTTAAGGCTGTCACTCTACCACTTGAGCTAAAATCACAGTATATCATGATCAGTGTCACCCCTTCCATCCTTCCCATCTCTGTCAGCTTTTTGGTGGTTGACTGGAGATAAGAGTCTTAGTAATTTTCCTACCCTGGCTGGCTTCAAACCAGGATCCTCAGATCTCAGGCATCCTGAGTAGCTAGGATTACAAGTATGTGCCATCAGTGTCTGGCTACACTATATATTTGTGTCAGCAAGCTTTTGTTGCTATGAGAAAACATGCAAGGAACAACCTAAGGAAGAAGGACTGGTTTTGGCTCTGTTGCTTCTGGACCCTTCATGTTGAGACACACATAATGGCAGCAGGGTATGAGGCAGAAGGGACCTTCTGACCTAATGGAGCCTAGGAAGCAAAGGGAAGAGAGACAGGGCTTGGAGCACCCTCCTTTCCCCAGTGACCTCTTCCTGAGAAAGGCCCTTCTCCCAATGGCCCACTAAGCTGTGGACTTGCCTAGGGGTGAACCTATTCGTGAAGTTGGCATCTCATGGGTCAGTTACCTCCACAGCGCCCCTAGCTGGTGGCCCCATCGCAATGCCTTTTTGGTTCTTCACATCCAATCCATGACAGTACTTAAAATATAATGCCTGCATGTAGGGATGTTTTACTGCTTCTTTTACATCTTTTGTTTCTTTTTCTTTCTGCTGTGACCAAGACCTCAAGTAAAATGTGAAAATGTTGCACAGAACAGGTAGCAGCTGGCATGCTTATTTGGTTTTCAGTCCCAAACCTTGGAAGCTTTCCAGGTTTCACAGATATGTATAGATTTTTTTTTATGTGCACTCACATCAGATTAAGAACTTACCTTCTCTTTAGTTTCCTAGGGGCCCTTTTTCTTAATCACAACTGGTTATTACATTTTTTCTGCCTTTTCTTCTTTGTGGTACTGAGATTTGAACTCTGGGCTCTGTCCTTGTTAGGCAAATGCTATACTACTTGTGCCATGCTGCCATACCTTTTGCTTTAGTAATTTTTCAGGCAGGATCTTACATTTTTTGCTTAGGCTGACCTCAGATTGTGTCTATTCTTCTTATATTTTTAATTGTAGCTGGAATTGCAGGTGTGAACCACTGCTCCTGGTATTTTTTTTTTTTTTTAGTTTGTTTTTCCATATAGGGGCTTTGTGCTGAGTCAGCCTTGAACTTTAATCCTCCTATTTTTACCTCCCGAGCTGCAAATACAGCATGTACTACTTGGCTAGGATTTTTTTAGTTCTGGATTTGAACTTATGTTTGCTAAGCAATTATTCTACCACTTTAGTCATGCAATGAGCTCTTTTTTTGCTCTGGTTATTATTATTATTTTTTTGGTCCAGTCGTGGGGCCTGAACTCTGGGCGTAGGCGCTGTCCCTCAGCTCTTCAGCTCAAGGCTAGCGCTCTACCACTTGAGCCATAGCACCACTTCCGGCCTTTTCTTTTTCTGCTTATGTGGTGCTGAGGAATAGAACCCAGGGTCTCATGTATGCAAGGCAAGCGCTCTACCACTGAGCCACCTTCCCAGCCCTCTCATTATTTTTTTGAGATAGTCATCTTTTGCCCAAGCAGGCCTGGACAATTACTCTCCTATTTATGTTTTCTACAGTAGTTGAGATAACAGGTATACACCACAGTGTCCAGCCTTTTCTGCTAAGATGGGGTCTTGTGAACTTCTTTGTTTGGCTTGGCATGGAATTGCAGTCCCCTGATCTCAACCTCATGATCAGCTGGGATTAGAGGCATGAACCAAACCAAAGGTGGCTTGAATTTGAAATAGACTCTTGAAAATTTTGCCTGGTTTGTCTTTGTCTTCCAAGTATCTGGTTATCAGACTTTTATTCTATTAATTTGGTAAGTTTTCTTGATTTTTTTTTAAAACTACATTTGTTGAGGAATAAGGTACATTCAGTAAAATTCTTCTTTTATAGGATTTCAGTTGGAGATACAGAGTAGTTTCCACAAAAGTTATCTTACCCTGTTATAGTCAGTTCCAGTTGCTGTTGTGAGCTCTGTCCTTTCGAATAGCTTTATCTGTCCTGTACTTTCGCGCAAATGGAGTCTTATACCACTCACTCCTGGCTTCTGGCATTTACTCCAAAGAATGCTTTGAGATTGTCGTTGCTTTTTTGTGGCCCGCACACAATTTGCCGGGTAGTTTTTCATTGTTTGGCCATGCATTTATCTGTACTGGTTATTGAAATTGTTTTCAGCTTGGGGCAATTACCTATGCAGCCACAGTACACACTCACTGACGAAGTCATTGTGTGATGAGGTTTCCCTGGCGGCTGTAACAATGTGCAGAGAATGACAAGCACTGGCGATGGCTCTGGTTCATTCAGAACTCACATCCTCCCCTTTTTATGCTCTTGAATTGTGTATACTAGAGCATTTTGAACTGTGTATACTAGAGCGTTTCCGTTAGTTTTTTTTGTGAAGCTTATTTTCATTTCACAGTGTTTTTGCTTTGTTTTCTTGGAGATGAAGGTTTCACTAGGTTAGCTAGTCTGGTTTCAGATTTGTGAGCTCCACGGATCCCTCCATCTCAGCCTCCTGAGTTGCTGAGATTACAGGTGTATTACTATGGCTAGCAATGGTAATTTAAAAAACTTAACAGGTCTCCAAAGACGTAACTAGGCCTTATGATTAGCCTTCTGTCTCCTTACGGAACGCATTTCCAATTATATACTGAGAAAACAAGTCAAACTTGTCTTCCTGAAATGTGTTTTATAAAAAGCCCCCCCCCCTCTTTTTCCCTGTGCTGGTGGTTGAACCCAGGGCCTCAAATTTTACTAAACCATATCCACAACCCAGCAATCTTAGAGATTTAGTTGAAGCTTTTATGTGAATTATAATTGTATTAATAAACTACCAATGCTTTAAAATAATCACAATTTAAATGATAATTCATGTTAATAATTAAAATATGACAGATATGAAAATATCAGATCAATAAACTTGTTTATGTGCGCTCAAGGCGACAGTGAAAATACTGGAACAGAAAGATGCTTTGTTACAAATCAGACTTCTTGTAAAACATGGACACTTGCTACAAATATGTCTTCTCTCTTCTGAAATGTCACCAAAATGACAATCCACGAATTCAAACAAGAAACCTATAAAGCTATGAGATCAAAGAGGTGAGAGAAACCACAGTAGCAGGTGAGAAATTGCAGCATGGTTCTGAAAGCAAACACAATTGAAGTCTCCCTTCAAGGCTTGGAGATTGTGGGTGGGGTGGGCAGCACACAGTGCAGGTGTTACCAGCGTGACATTTGTGTCAGAGCTTAGTTCTCTACCCTGTACCCATCTTGCCAGAGACCAGAGGTGCCTTGGTTTCTGAAACATGGACTTCAGCAGCAGAAGCCCAACAGCTGGGTGCTTGCCTACAGGAAGGTAACTGGTGCAGCCTGGTTACTGCAGAGTGAAGGCTGCAGAGGGGCTGCTCAACTGAACCAGGCATGGGGGAAGCCTTCCCATAAAGGAGATCAGAACGGTAGCAAACAAGTGACAGAGATACAGTGGGGGGAAATTAACAATGTGACCCTTAGAGCTGGGTGTCAGTGGCTCACGCCTGTAATCCTAGCTAGAGGTTGAGAGCTGAGGATCCCTGTCCAAAGCCAGCCTGGGCAGACATATCTAAGAGACTCTTCATGTCCAATTAAACCTCCCAGGAGTGGAGGTTGGTGTGGCTCAAGTGCTAGAGTGTCAGCCTTGAGCAGAAATACTAAGCAAGAGTACAAGGCCCTCAGTTCAAGTCCCAGTCACAGCACAAACAAACGAAAAATGTGATTACAGAATGTTTCAAATGAAAGGGTTAGAGAGTCAAGTGGAAGCCATCTCCAAGCAGATAGGATTCAGGAATGAAGAATTTGGATAAGCTGGGCACTAGTAGCTCACACCTGTAATTTTAGCTACACTGAAGGCGCAGAGGCAAAGTTGGATCAGAGGAAATAAAAGCAATCTCCTTGAATCACAACATTGAAATATCAAACTTTTAAGGAGACAGAACAGGAAAACATTTAAAGAATAGAATGGGGCAGACAAATGGAGTGAGGAAAGGTGGGTAAATATGGTTGTAATATCCAATGTACGCGTGTGAAGATGGAGCCAGGGAGCTTGAGGGGCAGGGTGGGGGTGAGCGAGATGGGGAGAACGATGGAAAGGGGACATTGATCAAGATGCATTGTACTCTCAAGCTCATTGTTGAGTTGAAGCTGCTGTGGACAACTACTTTGTTTGGTTTTGTTTTTTGGTTGGTCATGGGGCTTGAACTCTGGCCTGGGTGCTGTCCCTCAGCTCTTCAGCTCAAGGCTAGTGCTCTACCACTTGAGCCACAGCGCCACTTCCTGTTTTCTGGAGGTTAATTGGAGATAAGAATATCACAGACTTTCCTGCTCAGGCTGGCTTTGACCCGTGATCATCAGATCTCAGCCTCTTGAGTAGCTAGGATTACAGGTTTGAGCCACTCGCGCTTGCCTTTTGTACAGCTACTTGAGGATAATAACAAAAATAGGCGGTAACAGATAATATGCAGACAATTCCTGAGTACCGTGTGTGCAGAAGGGGAACCACTGTGACTTCAAGTGTGTGCAGCAAGCCACACTATCATGGAAGTTTAGATCATGTGTGGAGAAGATCCAACCCTCAGGCTTTCATGTCGCAGGGTGAGATAGAGGCAGGTGCAAGTGACTTGGAGCCAGAAAGGTGAAGGGGATTCCTCCTGCTGAAACTGTGCAGTCCTGCCCTCCAAAGCCTGAAGAAAAGTGACTCACAATGAAGTTGTTTGTGTTTGGGTGCAGTGAGTCACGGAAGCATGAAGGAAGGTGAAAGACTCGGAACTGGAAAGGACTCAGCCATGAGCTCAGGAGAGGTGAAGGGAAGGCTCTTGCCCTCCCCCCCCCCCCCCCACCCCAGCAGAGGGGAGCGAGCTTGCCTGCCTGCCTGCCTGCCTGCCTGCCTTCCTTCCTTCCCTCCCTCCCTCCCTCCCTTCCTCTCTGTTCTCTTCTCTCTCTCTCTCTCTTTCCCTCTTTCTCTCTTTCTTTTCTTTCATGTTCCCTTTGGCTTTTGGAAAAATCCTAAATGAAAGATCTCTTTGCTTTAGTACAAAATTAACATGAGACGGTGTTGACTGGAAATATGAGATGGTCATTGCATCTGGATACAGACGACAAAAGTAAGGAAAAGCAGACACCAGCTTTGAATGCAAGGATATTCCTCTTTGCAGAGTGGCTGCGTGCTTCCAGCAGATTCTCTTCTGGGATGGGAGTGCCTGTGAGTTGAGACTGGATTGTAGCTGAGTGGCATGTCAATTGTTGAAGAATCATTGTGTCCCGAAGTCCAGGCAAAGAATGAGATGGGCAGCGTGGGAACTGAGCAGTGGACCTGCTCTGAAAGTTTTGGATCTAACTCACCTCATTAACGAGGAGCTTTAAAGTTAATCATGCAGAGACTCAGCTGAGTCTTGGTTTTTGTTTTTGGCTGAGAAATACGAAGTGGTTTCAGGAGATGTGTTTGGCACAGAATGGCAGTTCAGCCGTGGCTTGCAGACTGCATCTGTAATGATTTTATTTCATGAGTCCGCGCCATCTTCAGGTCTCACTCTCCACCCCCAGCTCCTCCATGACTGTGTGTGCTCTGTCTCACCATCCACTGCTACTTGAAATAATTCTTCCTAATTACAGTCAGAAGATGACTGTAGTACCTCCAGGAGCTATTCCAGAATGAATTTACCAGTTTGTTTGTTTGTTTTTGTTCGGTCGTGGGGCCTGAACTCTGGGCCTGGGCATTGTCCCTCAGGTCTTCAGCTCAAGGCTAGCGCTCTACCACTTGAGCCACAGCGCCACTTCCGGCTTTTTTCTTTTTGCTTATGTGGTGCTGAGGAATCAAACCCAGGGCCTCATGCATGCAAGGCAAGCCCTCTACCACTGAGCCACCTTCCCAGCCCCTCGCCAGAGTTTTAATACTGTAACATTTTCACAGCTCCCTGTCCTCCCAGTAGTTGGTAGCTGAAAAATATAGATTGTTTCCTATCTCCATAAACACCTTTGTTTGTCCTTCCAAAAGTTGGTAAAATCACTACTGCCCACAAGAGTTGGAAAATACAATAAAGCAATATTGACAAACCATTAATTCTAGCACACTAAGCTGAGAACTAACTTTGGGAAAATGATTTATTTGTTCCATTATACTTGTTTGCTTTCTTTTTGGGTCAAGTATAATATTTACCCTGAGATTTTAATTAAAATTTTAAGTCATCTAGATGTGGTGTTGCGTGCCTGTAATTCCAGCTGCCCGGGAAGGGGTGGAGTATGGAGATCAAGAGTGTGAGATCAGCCCGGGAAAAAGTGAGATACTATCTGAAAAACTTAGTAAAAGCAAGAGGGCTAGGGGAATGGCCAAAGCGGTGGAGTGTTTGTCTAGTATGGACCCGACCTGGATATCATCATAAAAATTTCAGTCAAAATATATGGACTGTTATGAAAACTGTTTGAAACCTTTTCAGGTTATCAAGAATCTTCTGAGCCAGGTGTGGTAGCTCAGACCTATAATCTCAGCTACTCAGGAGCTGGAGATGGAAAGGAGCACAGTTTGAGGCTAGCTTAGGCAACGGTTAGCTGTCTCATTTCAACCCGTAAGCCATGTATGGTTGTGCATGTCTGTAGTGCCATCTACATAGGGCCTATGAGTAGAAGGATCATGGTCTGGCGCTAGCAATGGGCAGAACCTCAAGATTATCTCCAAAAAATAAAGTAAAAATGGGCTTGGGGTGTAATTGAAGTGACAGAGTGCCTGCTTAGGAAACACAAAGCCCAGAGTTCAAACCCCAATAAGGTTCCCCTTGGTCCCCCCTCCCCCCACAAGTAGAGAAGAAAAAGAAACGGACAGAGGGCCCTGAGGTAGGAATACCGCACGGTGCACACACCCACTTAGCAACACCTTGCTCACCTTGCTCACAAGATGCTTTTTAACCTTTTCAACACAAAAGACCTTTTCTGCCTGAACGGCCACGTGGCATCTCCTCTCGGCACACCTTACCAATGGGAGGTGCACAGGAAGGGGTGGAGAGAAGGAGAGAGGGCATGGAAGTGGGTGTAAGAGCTCAGGGGAGGGGCCGCGGTGAGGGAGGAGTGCGGGGATAGAGGGGAAGGAGGTGAGAGAGGAAGGACCAGGAGGGAGACTGGTGTGATCACCCTGGCAGACTGCGGGAGAAAGTAGAATCATCTCTGAGACTGGCACTGGTGGCTCATGCCTGTAATCTTACCTCTTCTGGAGACTGAGAGCTGAGCCTGGGCAGGAGAGTCTGTGAGACGGTGCACTCCAATTAACCAGCAAAAAGCCAGAAGTGGAGGTGTGGCTCAAATGGTACACTGCTGGCCTTGAGTGAAAAAGCTAACCGAAAGCATGAAGCTCTGAGTTCAAGCCCTACAAACACACACACACACACACACGAGTGGTCTCTGAAAAAGTGTAATGTGGCCTTTGCAACAACAGCACACGGATGAGTAGATGTGATTGTGAGAGCCTGAGAAATGATAAATTATTTTTACACGTGAGAAAATTTGCATTTTAGGGAGAGTATGTTGTTTTCCTAGCATGTTATATTAGTAGAGTTGAAAACCAAGTGGCCTTCAAAAAGAAACAGAAGCTTTTCGTTCCGTAGGACATCTGTGTGTGATAATGTGATGTATGCATCCAGTTTGATTTTCATTCATATTCCTGACTCATAACTTCTACCCCAAGGTAGGCCAGAGTGGAGAACTTTTCTTTTTAAAGGTGAATAGTAGAGTCTTCCTGCCATTGACTATGAACCAGGCCTGACCCTGACATCAGACAAAATCAGCATGGTATGGCCATAGACGCCAACCTCTTCTAAAAGGCCATAAAGAAATGCTCACATGTAGTCTGTCTGGTAGTCAGAAGACCTCTTCATTCCAGAGGCTTCTGCCTGATCCCTGGGACAGACAAATGCTGCACAGAGAAGACAGAGAAAATGCTGAAGAAAACACATCTGGCCGTGTATCCCCAGCCTGCTGATTAGCGTCAGTGCTACCATGTTCCTCTAATGTTTCTACAAGGTTTGTCTGGCTTCTGATATGCCCATGTAAATATTCCTTCACAAACCCCAAAAGGAGCAAGACTTAGTTCCTGTTCCTCACTCTACAGTTCTCTTTATTTGTATTCTTTGTAATATTTTTTTCTAATAGATCATAAATGCAAGTATGAGCTGCCTGAGCAAGTTAATCAAACCCTAGGGGAGGTGATTTTTCGTTGTTGTTGTTTGTATGTGTGTGTGTGTGTGTGTGTCTTTTTTTTTTTTGTCAGTCCTGGGGCTTGAACTCAGGGCCTGGGCACTGTCCCTGTGCCTTCTTTTGCTCAAGGCTAGCATTCTACCACTTGAGCCACAGCGCCACTTCTGACCTTTTCTGTTTATGCAGTACTCAGGAATTGAACCCAGAGCTTCATGCATGCTAGGCAAGCACTCTACCACTAAGCCACATTCCCAGCCCGTGTGTATCTTTTTTTTTTTGTCGGTTGTGGGGCTTGTCATGGGGCTTGAACTCTGGGCTTAGGCGCTATCCCTCAGCTAGTGTTCTACTGCTGGAGCACAGTGCCACTTTTGGTTTATTGGAGATAAGAGTCTCATGGACTTTCCTGCCTGGGCTGGCTTTGAACCATGATCCTCAGATCTCAGTCTCCTGAGTAGCTAGGAATACAGGCGTGAACCACCGACGCCTGTCTGTATCTTTTTGTGATATTGGTGTTGGAGCTTGAACTCAGGGCCTGGGTGCTGTCTTTGAGCTATTTTTTCATCAAGGATAGTTCTCTACCACTTGAGGCACATCTCCACATCCAGAATTTTGGTGATGAATTGGAAAAGAGTCTCATGGACTTTCCTACTTGGGCTGGCTTTGAACCTTGATCTTGAGACCTCAACCTCTTGAGTAGCTAGAATTATGTTTTTTTTTTTGTTTTTTGTTTGGTCCTGTTGTGGAGCCTGAACTCTGGGCCTGGGCGCTGTCCCTCAGCTCTTCAGCTCAAGGCTAGAGCTCTACCACTTGAGCCACAGCACCACTTCCGGCTTTTTTCTTTGTGCTTATGTGGTGCTGAGGAATCGAACCCAGGGCCTCAGGCATGCAAGGCAAGCTCTCTACCACTGAGCCACCTTCCCAGCCCTTGAGTAGCTAGAATTATGAGTGTG
>NW_012267398.1:2655408-2696941 GCF_000151885.1 Dipodomys ordii | reverse complement strand
ACTCAGGTCCTGGGCACTATCCCTGAGCTTCATTTGCCACAGCACCCCTTCTGGCTTTTACTGTTTACGTGGTACTGAGGAATCGAACCCAGGGCTTCTTGCATGCTAGGCAAGCACTCTACCACTAGGCCATATTCCTAGCCTTTTAAACTATTTATAAGACATCACTAAATAGTATGTTCAGACAATATTCTATGTGTAACTAAGTCTTTTTTTTTTCAGATCTATTGACTAATGTTAGCTACTGGTGTCCACAGTCAGCTCTAGGAGGCAAAGTGGTGCCCAGAATTTGAATCCAGGATTTGGTCCTCTAACTAATTGAGAGTGTTAACTTGAAATGTTTTCTAGAAGGCTTTTCCAGAACTAATTCAGTGGTAAGGCCAAAGTGTATGTAAATTTTGGCATGGAAATCAGTGGGAAGGCCCAGTGGAGATGGTGTTCAGTGCGTACAGACATCTATCATGGTCAAGTGCTATGTGCTGCCCAGTTTTCTTTTTTTGGGGGGAGGGGTCTGGTCATGGGGCCTGAACTCTGGGCCTGGGCACTGTCCCTCAGCTCTTCAGCTCAAGGCTAGCGCTCTACCACTTGAGCCATAGCACCGCTTCCGGCTTTTTTCTTTTTGCTTATGTGGTGCTGAGGAATGGAACCCAGGGCCTCTGGCATGCAAGGCAAGTGCTCCCACTGAGCCACCTTCCCAGCGCCTGCCCAGTTTTCTTGTAGCATCTGGACAGCATGGAAGCTAATAGCCCTCACTTCACCAATAGACACAAGGGTACTTGCCAGTTTGAAGTTGAGTGCCAAAGGTACAAAAAACATTGTTTTGATCAGCAAGACCAGGGCCTGGCAAATTGGATCCATCTACTTTATATCTTTATGCCTTCTGCCTCTACTGGAACTTGAGATCCCTCAGGACAGGAGTCTTGCCCATTCTGTTGACCCTTCAATTGCAATGAAGTGTTTCCTGTTAGATAGAAAGCTGCCGGGCATCCGTGGCTCACGCCTGTAATCCTAGGTACTCAGGAGGCTGAGATCTGAGGATCATGGTTTAAAACCAGCCTGGGCAGGAAAGTCTGTGAGGCTCTTATCTCCAATAAAAACCACTAGAAAACTGGAAGTGGCGTTGTGGCTCAAGTGGTAGAGCACTTACCTTGAGCTGAAGAGTGAAGGGACAGCACCCAAGCCCAGAGTTCAAGCCCCACAACGACCAAAAAAAAAAAAAGAAAAGAAAGCTGCTGAAGGCCAGGCACCTCGTTCCTTTTTTGCTCACCAATATATACCCAGGACCCGGCAGTCTGTGGCACAGAGCTGATGGCAAAATAAATACTAATTAACTGAAAGAATGGCTGTGGAAGGCATTTTAGAAGTTTCTCCCTGCCCTCTTGTTTTGTGTAGTGCTAAGTAATTCTAATCTTGCTCCTTCTTCTTCCTCATTGTCCTTGTATTCGTTGTCCTTGTCAGTCATGGGGTTGAACTCAGGGCCTGGGCATTGTCCCTGAGCTTTTCTGCTCCAGGCTAGCGCTCTATCACTTTGAGCCACAGCTCTGCTTCTGGTTTTCAGGTGGTTAATTGGAGATGAATCTCCTAGACTTTCCTGTCCTTCCTGGCTTTGAACTGTTTTTCTCAGATCTCAACCTCCTGAGTAGCTAGGATTACAGGTGTGAGCCACCAGCACCTGGCCCATTCTTCTTTCTTTTTTTTTCTTTCCTTATTTTGTTCTTAATACTTTCTTTCTTTCTTCCTCCTTTTTATTCTTTTTTCATTATTTTCACATAGTTGTATATTTTTTTGTTATCTTCAGATAGTTTACATGTGTGTGTGTGTGTGTGTGTGTGTGTGTGTTTGCTGGTCCTGGGGCTGAACTAAGGCCTTGAGTACTGTCCTTGAGCCTCTCTGCTCAAGGCTAGCATTCTACCACTTAAGCCACAGCACCATTTCTGGCTTTTTCTGTGTATGTGGTACAGAGGACTTGAACCCAGGGCTTCATGCATGCTAGGCAAGCACTCTACCACTAAGCCACATTCTCAGCCAGTTGCTTCATTTTGACATATGTATATGCAGCTTGATCAGAATCACCCCTTCCATGGTTCCCCCTCATCCCATCCCCACGCCTACCCTCCCCATGGAAAGGGAATTGTAACACCGCCCCTGCGTATCCCATGATGCTTCACAGTTTTATTTGTGTGTAGGTACATGGAGCCTTGGATGCCTGCGTTGTGTGGCTGATGCTTGGGGCACATTGCTCAGTCTGGACTCCAGTTTGCTGAAGTAGAGTTCTAGGTTGTAACTACATTTCCTTCAGAATTGTAAAAGCATAGCTTCACTGACTCACTGCTTTGAGTGTCGCTCAGCCCATTTAATTTGTGGTCTCTTGGAAGTCACTTGTTCTTTGGTCCCTTCTCTGAAAATGATTAGCTTCCTTCCTTTATTTTCAGTGTCTGGAAATTCAACCAGGGGTATCTGTTTATGTGTGTCTTGTTTTCCAGTTATTTCGTTAACGACTCAGTGAATATATTTTGGCTAGATTCTAGAAACCCATACTTTTCTTGGATATTTTATAACCTTTCTTTTTTTTTTTATTTTTGTCGGTCGTGGGGCTTGAACTCTGGGCCTGGGCGCTGTCCCTCAGCCCTTCAGCTCAAGGCGAGCGCTCTACCACTTGAGCTACAGCGCCACTTCCGGTTTTCTGGTGGTTTATTGGAGATAGGAGTCTCACTGACTTTCCTGCCCGGGCTGGCTTTGAACCGTGATCCTCAGATCTCAGCCTCCTGAGTAGCTAGGATTATAGGCGTGAGCCACCGGCGCCCGGCCTGGATATTTTATAACCTTTCTATCTTAGGGGGCTGGAGGTTTTTTATTTTTATCCCTCTTGCATACTTTTATTTATTTCATATCTTTTCTTTGTCATTCCTTTTTTCTTTCTGAAAGAGTACCTCAATTTTATCTTTTATACCTTCTAATGAGTATTACATTGAAATATTAACCACTTAGGAGGCTGAGACCTGAAGATTATGGTTTGAAGGTAGTCTGGGGAGGAAAGTACATGAGATTCTTGATTTCTAAGCACCGAAAAGCAGGGAATGGAGCTGTGGCTCAAGTGGTAGTACACTATCCTTGAGCACAGAAAAGCTCAGGGACAGCACTCAGGCCCTGAGTTCAAGCCCCGGGACCAGCACACACATATACACACCCCTTTCCCTAAAAAAATACACATAAAAAACAAATCCCTCTCTGACTAGAACCCTACCTTTCTGACCTTAGTCATACTCTCCCTCCTAATAGTTTCACCTCCAAATACAGAGACATGGCGGGTTAAGGCTTCCGCACATGCATCTGTGGAGTTATACTGATCTGGTCACACACATTCGGTTTATGACAAGGGATATCGCAGTAGGGACAGCTGGGGCTCACCTTTGAATGCAAAGAAGATAGTGGGGGGATTTTTAGTTAAATGACAGTGTAGGGGGTGAGCAGATGGAAATTGCTACAAGGAGTCATGAAGAATTTTGCTAAACTGACTTAACAGGATTCTTGCTGAGGCAGATCAAGGCCATTTTCCTCAAATATGGGGGAGAAGAAATCTAATCAAATATCTAGGGTGAAGAATTCTCCCTCAAGAGACTCAGAAGGATTCTTGCTATAACCAGGTGATGAAGATCTGTCCAGGTGGGAATCTTAGGAGAAGTGTGGTAGGTTCATGTGTACAACCTTTATTGTTCCTGACGATTCTCAGTCCAGACAACAACTTCTAAACTTCTCCTGGCCAGGGGAGAACCTGGTGCATTTGGCTGGCAGTATGGAGTGAGTCTGTTGGTTCTAGAAAGTCTCTTTCTCAGTTTTCATCCAGTCATCCTTATTTAAGATATTTTTCCTCACCCTAGTTTTACCTTGGACATCCTTGTGTCTTATGAGGATTCTGTAGCTTTATAAAAATTTGAGTTGTTTTTCATCCTTCCCAAGTCCTCATCGGGGGTTCAGCTCTCTGAGTTTGCTAAGTCAATTGTCTCTCAGCTGTTTATTTGCTTTGTTCAAAATGGAGCCATTGTCTCCTCTTTGGTTGTGCCCAACCTTGTGGTGATGTACTCTCTCGCTGATGAATTCTCTCGCTGTGGATTTAGGGCTTTCTCGCTGGTGAATTCTCTCGCTGTGAACTTAGGGCTTTGGTGAGGGAATAGCATTTGGTATATGTTTTTTAACTTTCTCATTGAAACTGGAAAGCCACAGGAAATAGTTTAGAATAGTTGAAGCTGCTGTTCTGTTTTGGACTTGGAAGTTTTTGCTTTGGTGATTTCATTTTAATTTTTTTTCATCTCTTTGAAGGATAGTCATGACTGAGTGATCACTCCTAACTGTTCTGTCCTAATTATTTAGAACCATCACAAGACCATTGTTTTGAAAAATTGATAAGTAGTTTGAAGCAGAAGGAGGAGGAGGAAGAACCATGATGAGCAATGATTGGGTGCCCTTAGAGTGGTGATCTCAGTTTTATGTCACTTAATCCTCCTGGCAATTCTGTAATGTAAGTGATATTATCCACCATATGGATAAGGATAAAGATAAAGATCAGAGAGGTTAAATAACTCGTTGGAGAGCCAGTCTGAGTATGGTAGCAGTGAGTTTCGTCTGGGTTTTAAGAGTAGTCTCCCATTTCCCTTTCTTCTTTCCCAGCGTGTGCCCACCCCCTTCGAGGCAATGGGGGACAGCCATGGTCTGGTGGAGCCAGAATCACATGATGAGATTTACTTTGAAATAAGTTGACGGGCCTGCTTGGGGGGGCAGGCCTGGAAGCAGGCAGTACTGGAAGCAGGCAGCTAAGTTAATTGCAGAAATCTTAGTAAAGGATAATGTTGGCTTATGCCAGAGTTGATGGAGGAAGTGGGTTTTGGGGAGAAAGCTGACAAGATTTGGAGCTGGAGGAACTGAGGAGGACTCCGGGTTTGATGTGAACTGGATGTTGTCATTGCCTTCATCAATATGGGGAAGAACAAGTTGGGAATGATAGAACAGAGAAATAAATAGCCTACAATAAAATGGCTAATCTGATACTCACCCACAAAGATGTGTCAAATAGGTAAATAAACGCCTAGGAACTCAATGGGGGACTGGGCTGGAGAAATCTATTTATGTATAACTTAAAGATAAATGGCATTTAGAGCCTGGGAATGAGCCAGGATTAGGGAAGGCGTTCACAGTCATGTCTTGTAACACAAGATTCTGGGAAGAATCTTTGTGTCATTTGGTGACTTGAATTACTGGCAAAGCCAGCAGCCCTGGCCTGGGGGAAGCCACCCACCCCACCCTGTGGCCTCTAAGTAGAAAATGGTGCGGTAAGCACCGTGCGAGAATGCTAGTCACTGGCACCTTCTTCACTGAGCTTGACCCTCACAAGAGACTGCCCCTGTGAGCATCCACTCTCTTGATGGAGAGTCCAGCCCCACAGGATGCCCACTAGGGTGCTGAGCACACTCATCTTTATGTATAGGTTAATAGTGAAAAAACTAAGTTCCCACTGGAACTTAGCTGGAAGCTGGCGATCTGGGATGACCTGCTAGCTGAGGCGCTGTTACCTGTCAGTCTCATAGCATACAATCTCATTAAAACAAAGGACTCTGGCTGTTACGTCCGCAGGCTGCTTTAAATTTACCAGTGGAATTATACGTGCTATAATTATAAATGCAGCATTACAAGTCAAGAAGCTTTAGAGAATAATTGTAGAACTAGACTGAAATCAACAATAAGCAAAAACTAGAGGCAGTTCACAGTGTCTCTCCATAAATCAATCAGTAACCTGTTGTCAGGCGGTCATTCATTGGGCTAGTACCTAGAACAGTGTATGGTTGAATATCAAAGTGTTTTGTTCTTTCTGTAAGCCTAACTAACCTGGAGGCTGAGATCTGAGGATTAAGGTTCAAGGCCAGTCCAGGCAAGAAGCCTAAGAGACTTATCTTCAGTTAATCACCAAAAAGCCGAAAGTAGAGATATGTCTTAAAAGGTAGAGTACTGGCCTTGAATGAAGACACCAAACAAGAGCACAAGGCCTTGAATTCAAGCCCCTGTCCCAGCACACACACACACACTCACACACAGAAACTAGAGACAAAAGAATACATAATACCATACATGATATATGGCACCATTTTTATGAAATTTAGAAACAAGTGAAAAATAAAAGGATAGGAAGGATGAAGATGGACTAAAAGGGAGATAGGAGACAACTTTGAGGGGTAAGGGGAATGTTTTGTGTATTGACTAGGTGTTGGTTAAATGGATATATTTGTTTCATCAGATCCAAAATGACCTCATTTTCAGTTCCTAGCTAACTGTCTCACATAGCATCTCTTCCTACAGTGCAAGCCAGGATACAGTGTAAACAGGAAGTGCTGTGACACGTCTGTCCCCATGTGGGGTCAAGTGTGGTCCTCCTCATAGGCATGATGGACAGCAGGCAGTGGCAGAGTTGGTTCTGGTGAAACAAAATGGTGGTAGCCTCCGTCTGCCTGGCCTTCTCCAGAGGTGGCTCAAGGGGGCGGGGAGGGAGAAGGCAGCTGATTACCTGGCTGCCAGGCACAGGCAGGTTTTGATGAGTTGTGATTTACTTGTAAACTTCCTAAGTTGTTTGCTCCTTGTTTCCCGAGTTACTCACGGGGCTCCCTTGGCTCCTTGTCCACAGGAATAAGTGGGTGACGCTCTTCAAAGATGGAAGATGGGAAGCCCGTGTGGGCGCCACACCCCACTGATGGGTTCCAGATGGGCAACATCGTGGACATTGGCCCCGATAGCCTCACCATCGAACCTTTGAACCAAAGGGGCAAGGTGAGTTTCCGTGGGAGACTTAAAAATGTGATGGATTCCAAAAATAGGCATTTTTCCCCCATCCAAAGAGACAGGTGTCTTTCTTCTTATTTATTGAAGCAGAAACACTTGCAATCGTGAAGAAAAAATGAATTTCTAATAAGATAATCTCAGTTTTCTGCTGACCTCTGTGATTGTCAGAATTCAGATCCCAGGGGAAAAATGAGGTCCAGTGATAAAGTGAGACTGAAAGTTGGTGTAGGTCATTCACAATCACATCATTGAAGAACTTAGGGACAAAGTGGAAACAGTTATTAACTTTTTAATTGCTTATGCCACACTACTGAAATTATTATTAGTATGTCTGTGATGCAGTCAGCACATTGTAAAAAAATATGAAAAATGAATAGGAGTCTGTTACTAAATTGAGTTTTTTTGCCTTTACATCTTTGTTTTTTTTGGAGAGTGCTTTTTACTTAATTAGAAGTTAGCATTGATGGACCCATTGCAACAATGAGATGTACTAGTTGTTATGTGGAAAACAAACTTTACAACTTTGGTGGGGGAGGGGTGGAGGGGGGAGGATGGGAAGGGATGGGAAGGGGAAACAAAGGAAGAGGCTACAACGCTTGATAAGAAATGTACTCATTATCTTGTCCATGTAATTGTAACCCCTCTGTACAGTATTTTCACAATAAAAAAAATCTACAAAAAAAAAAGAAAAAAAAAAGAAGTTAGCATTGAGCTGGGCACCAATGGCTCATGCCTATAATCCTAGCTACTCGGGAGGCTGAGCTATGAGAATTGAGTTGTGTAGCCAGCCTGGGCAGACAAATCTGTGAGACTTACCTTAAATTAACCAGTAAAAAGCCAGAACTGGAGGTGTGGCTCAAGTGGTAGAGTGCCAGCTGGGAGCAATGAAAGCTGAACAAGAGCTCGAGGCCCTGAGTTCAAATCCTGGTGCTGGCACACAAAATAATTATTAACATGGAATTTGGGTAAACATATTTTATTAAGTGAAGAGACTAAAGTCTTAAGACTTCCCTTCTTACTAATTTTGTGATGATAATGTAAAAGTATGCCTTAATTCTGCAAACATATTTGTTTCCTTTTATAATAGCTTAGACATAGACCAGACAGTGATACAAAATGGAAAATTTGGGGACAGGTGACTGGGAGGTGGATAATTGCTTACAGAGCAGGCCTCTGTGGTAAACACACCTTTCTTTCAGTCTGCAGGAGGACTGGTAAGGCCTTTTTTTTTTTTTTTTTTTTGTGGGAAAGCCTCACAATTTTCCGCTAGCCAAATATTTCTGTTAAACATTTCTTCTGGCTGAATTAAATTTGTGGATGACATTTCTGTTTACTTTAGACTCTGCAAACGTTCATGAATAATTTATACTCCACTGATACACGGTTAACTAATGCCACATGACTGCCATCCTCCCGGGAACCTTAGAAAAACAGGGCGGCTCTCTCCTGAGGTCTTGGCGGAGAAGATGCTATCCTGTTACTGTAAACAACCCAGGAACCGAAATGCATAATATATAGCGTGCCGCGCTAGAGGCGGCCAGCTCTTACCGGGCATTTCTGCAAGAAAGGCAGGGCTTTTCCTCTTATTAATTGTACTTAACAGTGCAGTCCATGTTTAAAACAAAACATCCAAGACTCATTATTTTATGTGTCTGAAAGCTTTTGTTTTTCTTTAGTATGTCTTATAAACTGTAAATCAAAAGGCCAAAGTGAGATGAGAAATTGTAGATCCGAATTTAAGCATCGAGGGAACTTAAACTAAGATGACATGCTTTTTTATATTTTAAATATTTTAATGTGTTATGAGCTGTGCTTCATTAGTGTGAATCAGTTATATAGTAGAACGAATGAGCACATTTTAAATTCTGGAGTTGTGCAGATCTTATTGTTTTCTAGATAATTCTATAAAGTCTTGAGTTCAACATATCCACGTTTATTTTCACCAAAGATTATTTTCCCTCTTTTTTTGAGGATTAGCATAGTCTGAGATTCTGTTTATACTTCCTTCTTCCTCGTCCTCCCCTACCTCTCTATGATCAAGGTCATAATAGATTGAGTGTCATAATAACCACAAGTTTAAAAAGATCTGTAAGTACAAGAAGTTTTTGCCTACGCTGTTCAAGGTCAAGAGGCTGTCAGCTTATAAATATTAACAGGTTAGGAGCATGAAGCGATGGACCACCCAGGTTCACCAGGTGTACTGGTACATCCAGGCGTACTGGCCTAGAGGAAGGCCAGGGAGCAGCTGGCAGCTGTTCTGAGAACACTGCTATGATGGTAGCCGTACTTTTTGTTATTGTTTTTTTTTCCTTTTTAATTTTTTTTCTCTTTTTCTTTGATGTCAGGATGGGGGTTTGAATGATTTCACTTGGCTTTTTTCTCTCAAGGCTGATGCTCTCCCACATGAGTACCTCCACTCCTGGCTTTTTGGTGGTTAACTGGAGATAAGAGTCTCATGGACTCTTCTGCCTGGGCTGGCTTTGGACCATAATCCTTAGATCTCAGACTCCTGAGTAGCTAGGATTGCAGGTGTGAACCACCAGGGCCTGGTAGCAATGGCTGTTAAGTTTTATGTTTGTGATAGTAATAGATTTGATACTGTATTAGGTATGTGGATTGTGTATGTTTGAACTCAGAAGAAATAGATTTACCAAGTGTGTGTATTGTTTATATGTTTGGGTATGTATGTATGCACTAACCAAACAGTTAACCACTGAAACATTGCTAGCACAGGCTATAGATGTTCTGTTAAAAAAGGTGTGTTAAAGCCAGGTATGGCAGTGCCTGCCTGGTCTCCCAGCTAGCACTGGCAAGATGAGGCAGAAGCATCGCGAGTTGGTTGCCAACCTGGGTCACTACATAGCCAGTTCCAGGTCAGCCTGGCCTACAGAGCAAAACCCTGTTACACATACACAAGACAGCACAAACAGATCTGCCTTGACCATTTAACTATTTGCAATGGACAGGCCTTCAGGCAGAAGCCCCAAGTTGATGGCACGTAGGGCTTGCATTTTCTTCTTCCTGTGGACTTTGCTGGTCTTCCCTTACAACAGTCTGGCCTTCATCCTCCTGTCCTGCCTTATTCTTTTGTTTCCACCTCCACCCGTCCTTCTCCAAGGGCTTGAGGATTGCTGCCTCAGTGCCCACCGCACTCTTTTCCTGGAATGCCACTCTTTATAGCTCTTTGCTTAGCCGGTATCTGTTTACTTTTGAGACCGATTGAGGTCACCCTTCTGAAAAGTTTCCATGGATACTCCTTCTCCTGCTCCCCTGAAATAGAGGAGTAAGTATTGATTATGTTTTCCTTTGAGACTGGTAATCTTCATTTGTCTGCCCTGCTTTCCCCTCCTTCCTAGGTACTCTGAAAGGCAGGAGCAATTTTATTTGTTCTGTTGTTGGAGTTTGGAGCACTATATTTGCTATGCAGTTTGTGTCCAGTGCTGAGTGGTTAATGTGTCCTTTCAAAGGAAATAATGGATTTGATGGAACAGATTCTGTTCTTGGTGGGGAGAAAGACAGTGGGTCTGGTTGATAATTTGGGGGGTGAAGAAGAGAGAGAAATATCTTTCTGAGCTTGTTTCAGCTCGATGCTCTCATTCTCATCTCAGCAACCGTTTCTCTCCCCTTCCCCTCCACCTTTTATTCTTTAGCTTCTGACTTCCTGCAATCTTTTTACTTGGCATAGTTCCAGCAGCCCTGGCTTTAGCCCGGGTACCCAGGCTGTGGCAAGCAGTGTGCAGTTCTATGACTTTAGGAGTTATTTTGGAGTGAATTTTTCTGTAGCACCATTGCAATAAAGTGCAGATTGCTTTACCATTCATATACTTTTTTTTCCTTCTTTTTCTTCTTTCTTTTTTTTCTTTTTTTGGTCAGTCATGGGGCTTGAACTCTGGGCCTGGGCGCTGTCCCTCAGCTCTTCAGCTCAAGGCGTGCGCTCTACCACTTGAACTACAGCGCCACTTCCGGTTTTCTGGTGGTTAATTGGAGATAGGAGTCTCATGGTCTCTGCTGCCCGAGCTGGCTTTGAACCTCAATCCTCAGATCTCAGCCTCCTGAGTAGCTAGGATTACAGGCGTGAGCCACCAGCGCCCGGCTTCATATACTTTTTTTTTTAAATAAGTTTTTTATTGTGAAAATACTGTAAGAGGGGTTACAGTTACATGAGCAAGGCAATGAGTACATTTCTTATCAAGCATTGTTGCCTCCTCCTTTGTTTTTCCCCTACCATCCTTCCCTCCCTCCCACCTCCTCAACTACATTCCCCCTTCTCCCACCTACCCTCCCCTGCCTGTGTGTCTGCCCCCACCCCCCCGCCTAAATTGTAAAGTTCATTTTTCACCATAGCGTCTTGTATTCCTATTTAAACACTTTGTTTTTTCTCTCTCCCTCCCCAAATTATACCAGCATCAAATATAGTGAAAACAAGGGTTATACCGTGGGGGTGGAATATACAAAGCAACAAAAAAAATCACATGGTCATTCATATACTTTTTGTGGTCTATCCTCCAAACTTTTCCACACTTATAATATTGAGAGAGCAAGTGTATAGGCTTACAAAATGATGAACTATGGGGAGCTTTTGGAGCATAACTGCTTTTTAAGTAGGGGATGACTTGGATTTTACACTGTAAATTAAAATGACAGCCTAGTCTTCTTGTCTTATACAATAATCTTATGTATTTTATATGTGCATATATGTAAGTACACACATGTGTATAAACCTGAGAAGTATTATTATTACTGTTATTATTGTTTTGGTGCTAGAGATCAAGCCCAGGGCTTTGCACATACGAAACATTTACTCCAATACTCTAGTGTGTCCCCAACCTTACAAATATTATTTTAAAATAGTGGAACTATTTTTTCCTGGAAGTTTTACTTGATATGGGTTGGAAACTTCAACCACAAGAGTAGTTGTAAGCATTTAGAGGTATAAATTTATAAATAACTGTTAGAATAGCATAGATTAAAATTTAATTCTTTAGATGTAATTTGAGATCATTTGTTCTCTCTTACAAGATACTGTCTCAGTTTTGCAGAGGGGATCTTAGCACTTAAGGGACAAATAAATGCTAGTTTGTGGATACTTGTAATTTCATGGACCAAATATTTGTGGATACTGTTTTTTATACGACACATTTTTATACATGAATGTGTGTCAAATATGTATTACTTACATAATAATATATAGTCTGTTTTGTTTTATCTTACTGAATATTACTTTTTGTTTTAAAAACAATGAAATTATTATATACACTCGAATTTTTTTTGAAAATTTAGCATTTGCTAACTAGCACATTTACAAACAAATTTAATATATTTTTTCCCCTTCCTGTACTGAGGCTTGAACTCAGGGTCTCATACTCTTGCTTTTTCACTCAGGCTAGCATTTGAGCCACAGTTCCACTTCTGACTCTTTTGATGTTTAGTTGGAGGTAAGTGTCTCAAGGACTAGTGTACCCAGATTGGCTTTAAACCACATCTCAGCCTCCTGAGTAGCTAGGATTACAGCTCTCAGCTTAGATAGTATTTTTACTGAAGTTATTATCCTGCTTTGGATTAATGCCTTGTTAAGTAGTAGGACCTCTATTATGTGTTAATAAAGAACATATTGGGGCTGGGGAGGTGGTAGAGTGCTTGCCTTATGCACCACATAAGCAGAAAAACCCAGAAGTGGCGCTGTGGCTCAAGTGGTAGAGCACTAGCCTTGAGTTGAAGAGCTGAGGGACAGCATTCAGGCCCCATGACCAAAAAAAAAAAAAAAAAAGAACATATTGTTGTCATTATTACAATGTACGCAACCAATTAAGCGCTTGTATTTTTCTCACTATAACAAGTCTCCAGTTTAATGAGCTTTTGTTTTGTTTGCCAGACATTTTTGGCTCTCATAAATCAAGTGTTCCCTGCAGAAGAGGACAGCAAAAAAGATGTAGAAGATAACTGTAAGTATCCTTCTTGGCCCAGAAAAAGAAGCCATCCTTCCAGGAACCAGTGAATGGACACTTTGCTTCTCCACTCCCCTGCTCCAGGAGGAAGCGAGGCCCCTGTGACACTGCATTGAGTGAATGGGGACGTACAGTACTAATGCCAGCACGTGCAGGAAAAAGAGGCTTTTGACTGTCCTTTTTGTGTCAATGTAGGGCATGGCTGTGACTTCCTGAAAGATTGAACTCAAAGGTCCCTGAACCTTATCTAGAGTCACGTGATTTTTATGGGCATATATGTGGTTCAGTAGTTTGGAAGCTGAATCTGTAAGGATCAGTTAAGATCGCTGTTTGAAGCAACAAATATTCGAGAAAATATTGCATAATTGAAAAATTTATTTTAGAACACTATTTAAATGCCATATTAATTGGACTTATAATAAATATCTTAGCATGTTTAGTGATTAAAAAACCCCCTTTATCCAGCTGGATGCTGGTGGCTCATGGTAATAAGCCTAATTACTTTGAAAGCTGAGATCTGTGAGGATTGCAG
Organism: Dipodomys ordii; assembly: GCF_000151885.1. Taxonomy (NCBI): domain Eukaryota; kingdom Metazoa; phylum Chordata; class Mammalia; order Rodentia; family Heteromyidae; genus Dipodomys; species Dipodomys ordii. Next base: position 2,683,642 of record NW_012267398.1, on the reverse strand, counting down.
TTCGAAGTTGGCTCAGGCAAAAACATCTATGAAATTCTTGTCTCCAGTTAACCAGAAAAAAAAGCTGGAATGGGTGTGTTACTCAAGTGGTAGAGTGCCAGCCTTGAGCAAAAAAACCAAGTGAGAGGGTAAGGCTCTGAGTTTGAGCTCCAACACACACACACACACACACACACACACACACGCACATGCACGCACGCATGTACACACGCACGCACGCACACACACACACCATGAAAAATTATTATCCGGTGAGCCAGCCTTATTTATTCTTGTATTTTTCCAGCACTAAGAAGTAATCACTTTTAAGGGGTAGTCTATGTTAGTTGCTTTTCTCTTATTGTAACAAAATACCTGAGTTAACAAGGAGAGGACAGGTTGTTTTAGAGGTTTCGATTTATGGTTGGGTGGTTCCATTGCTTATGGGGTTTTGGTGAGGTCATGTGACATGGCGGAGTCCATGGTAGATGTCATGTGACACAGTAGGAGTGCATGGTAGAGGTCATGTGACATGGTAGGAGTGCCTGGTAGAGGTCACATGACCCAGCAGGAGCACATGGTGGAGGAGCTGCTCCCCTCCTGGCAGCCAGGAAGCACAGATAGCTTGAAAGATCAAGGTGTTGCAGTGCCAGCATTTTCTTAGATTGAAGGCTTCTCGGGTGGGTCGTTCAGTCTGCCTGCACCATGAAATGGATCAAGAAGCAGCACAAATCATAAAAACCAAGTGGTGAAAAATTGTGTAAAAAATTCCTTTGAATGCAGGTTAACTAAGAGCAGAGTCGAAACAACAGATAAATAAGAGACTACTGGATTCACAGGAGAGGCCATCAGACCTTAACAGGGACTGTCGGTAGAAAGAGGGAGAAGGGAAAGAGGCATGGTAGAGATCCAGCTGATACTGTTGGCATGCTTACCATGAACCTGGCGCCACTCTACTTCTTAATGTCATGTAGAAGACTTGGAAGCTCATTTAGAACAAGGAGGATGAGAGAAGATGGCTCTGGTGTCGCCTAAGGTTACAATTTGGATGACTGAGGAAACCATGAAGTGGTTGGTGCTTTTCTGTCTGGCTTGCAGTGCAGAGGGAGCACAGGAGATTGGAAACAGATATTGGAAACGGCCATGGTCTGGCTTCCTGTGTGTGTAACCACAGCATGTTTTCTGGTGGACTCTTTCCCGGTCCTGTCAGCGGTGAAGCCCCAGTGACCGGCCTGAGAGTCTCTGCCATCCTAAAGTTTCTTCTGATGTTTCACCTGTGAGCTTCTGAGCCGCAGACTGGATTCATGTCTCACTTTCCCCTTGAACTTGACCTGACTGTCCCTCTCCAGGGTGCATTGTTGAAAGTTCCCACCCAACACATATGCAGACTGGGTTTATTAAAAGCAAGCCTTGTACCATTGTACTCCCTTTGCTAGATTTATTTTAAATCCCTGGAGTTTATGTCTACTTGAGTTTTATTTTTTAAAATTATTTTTGTGGATCATAGGGCTTGAACTCTGGGCCTGGGCACTGTCCCTGAGCTTTTTTGTTCAAGGCTAGCACTCTACAACTTAGAGCCACAGCACCGCTTCTGTTTTTCTGGAGTTAATTGGAGATAAGAGTCTGAGGGCCTTTCCTACCAGGGCTGACTTTGAGCCTTGATCCTCAGATCTCAGCCTCCTGAATAGCTAGGATTACAGGTATGAGTCACCAACACTCAGCTGTACCTGAGTTTCAAGAAGATGGAATCCAATCAAACCTAACAAGTAAATTTCAGCTCGGGCCTAAGTGATTACAATGAGGTCAATATATTGTTTTTATCTTAACTGTTTTTGCATTTTCATCTAATGCTTTATGTATTCTTATGTCTTAGGTTCTCTAATGTACTTAAATGAAGCCACACTCCTCCATAATATCAAAGTTCGATATAGTAAAGATAGAATCTATGTAAGTATGTGAACCGTGGATCGTGTTTTTGTGGGGATAATGGATTTACATGATTTTGTTAGCTTTGGAATTTTGCAAAAGGAGACCACATGTAATCTGAGCACAATGAAAAGCATATTGTCTGTGAAGATTTATTTTCTCTTTTCTCCCCCATTTATTGCTATACCTCCAGGGCACAGAGCAAGGCCAAGTACAGAGAGGGCACTGAGTTAAGTAGCTGTGCAGGGAAATAGGGAACTCAGATCATCGTGTAATAGCTTTCAGGCTTGAAAATGTTTAATTTTAGTGCCTTAAAAAATACCATCATCTTGTGTTTTGACTTCTTACTTCTGGTTTATTTCAATAAATTTTTTGTTTAAATATAATTTTTCATGTTGTTTTAGAGAGAATTTAAGTTAGCCTCTGAAGAATATATGTTAAATTAAATTTGAATGAGGAAAAATATACAAATTAGGATAGAAGGCAATATCTGAGGAAATATTTGTTAGGTCCTAGAGATACTGTACCTTGAAAGTATAGACTATTACAAAAAAGAAAGATCATGCTTTTTAAAAATTATCTTCCAACAATGGAAGGGGTAACAATGCTCAATAGGAAGTGTACTCATTACCTTACTCATGTAACTGTAACCCTCTGTATAGTATCTTTACAATAAAAAATTAAAAAAAATTATCTTCCAATAGTTGTACAAAGGAGTTGCCATTCGACAAAAGCAGTTTATAATTCATGTGTCTTGATCCATGTCACTCCTTTCACCATTCTCCCCCATCCCTCCTAGCCCACCCCTTCCTTCAATTTCCTTAATTTTGTAGGATATGCCTTGAATTTTATGGCTGACTTCTCTTCCCTTTCTCTCGTTATTTGTCTACCCCTCTCTCCTTATCCCACTCCTGCTTTTGCGTATCCATTTCCTGGTACACATTTTGTTGGACTGTGTGAGTTAGCCTTCTCAGCAATTGTACCATTTGAGTTATCCCCTGAATCTACCATATTTCAGTTAATACACTTATGTGCCCTTGCATGCCACCCCAAAGTGTTTACTTACATATTTATAAAATAATTCTAGGTTCCACATATGAGAAAAACGTTCACCCTTTGACTCTCTCAGCCTAATTTACTTCACCTAACATAATTTTTCCAGGTTTGTTTGCAAATGATACAAATATTATTCTTTCTAATGCACAAATATGTATGTATATCATATTTTCTTGATCTTTTCCTCCATTGAGGGGAATCTGGGCTGATAATGTTTTTAACACAAGCACTATTGAAATGGATACTAAACTATATTTGATTATGTTTGTACTGTGTTTTAATCATAATCATTTATTGGTCATGTCCAAAATTTTATTCTCCTATCACCTATTCATAGATTCCCTTGCTGGATGGAGATAAATTACCTCTATATCATTCTCCTGTTATAAAGATGGGACTCTTCATTATTTTTGAACGAAGAAAGCAATGGCTTCTTGACACTAACTAGATCAAATGACATCCTTAATCTTTTATATCACTCTCAATCTGTCTAATTGTACTTACTTAATTCTGACTAAATTACATTTAGTCTTTGCCATCTGTCCAAGTACTGACAGCTGGGAAATAGAACTAGTCTGTTCCAAGAGAGTTTACTTGCCATCTTCTGCTTATGCACAGCATTAACACTTTGCTTTTCTCTTTGATTTTTTTTTCAAAGCCAACAAAATAAAGAGTACATTCAGGTTTACATATTGGTGTTCTTGAGAGGAAATATATTTAAAAGCAACATTCAATCAGCAATTTCATGTTGAGTGGATTCTAATGTGAGCTAAATGCTAGTTTAGAAACTGAATTAATACAAAGTTTGGAGTTTTAAAGCAGTTTAGTTTGTAATAAATCAATGTAAGTTAATTTGGATATAACCAGGAAATGCCAATGTCATCTTCCAAGTAGAACTGGAGAATCAGTATCTTCATAGTTTCTGTTATGGTTGGTATGGTTTCTCCCCAGCAAATTATGCTTTTTAATCATAAAACTAGTAAATGTGAGTAATACATAAACAGAACTGTTTTATTATATGTAAATGGAGACAATTTACAATTGTATAATTAATATAAGTGAAGGAAGCAATGTAGAATAGTAGTTTGAATTTGTTGTTTCTTGTTAATCAGTTATCATTAGTCTCTCTTAGATTGAATGAAACAACAGCTAACTCATATACATATAGAGAGAGACACATATAATATATATGTATATGTATATATTTGTGTGTGTGTGTGCGCGTGTGCCAGTCCTGGGGTTTGACCTCAGGGCCTGGGCACTGTCCCTGAGCTTTTTTTTCTACCTCTTGAGCTACAGCTCCACTTCCAGCTTGTACTTAATTGGAAATAAGAACCTCACTTTCCTGCCTTAGCTGGCTTTGAACCATGATCCTCAGATCTCAGCCTCCTGAGTAGTTAGGATTACAAGTGTGAGCTTTTGGCACCTGGCCACATTTAGTATTTTTATGATTACTAATATCTTTGACTCTTTGTCTTTGCTAGAAAAGTCATAATCTGAAATTTTTAATTTTTTATTCCAGGAAACAATTTTGGGAATGTCTTTTACATTTCTACATTAATAGTCTGAGACTTCAGTATTTCTACAACATTTCTTTTCCACAATTAGAAACAGAAAAGAGGAAAACAATGACCTTGTGTGTCCTAGTTTTGTCAGTATTACTGAACCACAACTAGGAATTTTATAAATCTGCCTAGTGAATTTTCCTGACCTTTTAAAGCCACAGTTAAATTCCAGAATTTAAAAGAAAACTTAGAGTTGCTCTTGGGGCCCATCAATGGGTAGCATATGTTGTTTTGCAGAACTCTGAGGCCAAGTAATCACCAAAGAGCTAAATCACCACTTAGTATTCACTGATAGAGATGGGGCCAGAGAAGCTGTAACTTCTAACCAGGCCTTCAGTAGCAGGGGAAGTAGGCTATGTGAGAATCTATGCAGATGACTGAGACTCAGTTATAGGAACAGAATAAGGGAAGAAGTAGATTCCATAAATGGAGTCAACAGACACAGCCTAATTGAGGTAGAGAGGGCTAGAAACTCAGATTTCTGTCCGTGGTCCCTTTACTTGGGAGCATATGTGGGAGTAGCATGATTCTTCTGAGATAGCCGAAAGAAGGAAGGAAGGAAGGAGTAACTTGATTTTGCATTTGCTGACTCTGAGACACTTGTGGAATGCTAAATATATTTATATATATATATGTATTTTATATTTACAAAATATTTATTAGGAATTAGAGAAATAATGGCTCCTGTAAGGTTAGGGAAGAGTTGGAGCTGGCAATGCAGATTGTGGCTTCCTGACTGTAGAGAGAATTGCAAGTATCTGTTTGGTGCATATTTATTTTCTTCCATTAGCCTTGCTCCGTTTTTAAAAGAAAGTAGTAACCAGGAAATTCCATGTTTCTGTTTTCTGTGTAGACGTATGTTGCCAACATTCTGATTGCAGTAAATCCATACTTCGATATACCTAAAATCTATTCTTCAGATACAATAAAGTCATATCAAGGAAAATCTCTTGGCACAATGCCACCTCATGTCTTTGCCATTGGTAAGTGATTTAACTATATTTTAATCCTTGTCTTTATGTCCTTCAGATTTACTTAGTTTTTCTCTTGGGCTAATGAGGGAGTGCTCTGGATTGAACTGACCTTTTGGAAGATCCGTGTCCTTGTTGCAGTGTCAGCATTGTTAGGAGCAGGCATCCTAAGCAGGTGGAACGGATTCTGCGGCCAGCTCATCCGTCACGTTGTCTTTGGAAAATGCCTGTGTCCTCTTGGGTGTGGCTGTACCGCTGAAAGTAGGAAAATGGTACTTAGTTTTGTGCCAATCCTAGGGCTTGAACTCAGGCCCTGGGCTCTGTCCCTCAATTTTTTATACAAGGCTACCACAACTCCACTTCTCACTTTTTGGAAGCTTTGAGCCATGATCCTCAGATCTCAGCCTCCTGAGATTATAAACATGAACCACTGACACTGGCTTGGAAAATGATACTCACTGACTCCTTGAGATGGCTGCTCCACCTTAGTAGTGTTCTTCCCAGTTTGAGGCCACGCCTGGCCACGTGTGAGGCCACGTTGGTCACATTTGAGCTGTGAGAGCAGACCTCTTCCCTCAGTTCTCCTGGCATCAGAGCTTTATAAAACTAAAAGATGGGAAGTGCTAGTTTCCTGTCTCTGAAGAATCTGTGCAAGAAAACAATGTCTCTGTTGAGTTTTTTTCAGCCTTCTTCAAAGCTGAAGCCCTTCAGCTCTGAGACACACATTAATTTGATCATAAATAGAAATTACATCCCACATCACTTCTACCAAGGTAGGGGGTTAGCCAGCTCCTTTGCAAACAGACACAAGCAACTGCTGTCCGCCACGCTTGATGTTGGTGTAAGTGCAGTCCGTTTCACTCTAGGCCCAGCCAGGCTTCACTTTCAGATTTGGTTGATGTGTTTGCTCTGCAACCCTGACTTACAGTTGGCTCTGTGATGCCAATGTGACTTACATTTGGCTCTGTGATGAAAATGTTGTTCTCAGCCTGCAATTTTTAAAACCTGAATATGAACAAGCACATCACTGAAGATAAGTTACATGTTAAAAAGGCCATTAAAGCAGCTTCTACTTTTTTAGCCTTTTATTGCTAAGAAGTATTTCGAATAGTTCAGTAAAAGTGCACAGAACAAGTTGCTGATAAATTGGACGAAAGATAAGTGTCTTCTGGCCTATGGTATTTTAGTTAGTTTTGCATTGCTGTAATGAAATAACTGGCATAGGCTACTTATGAAGAAGAAAGGCTTTATTGAGCTCATAGTTTTGGAGATTCTGAGTCCAAAAGACATAGCACAGGCTCTGTGATGTGGGCCATTCCTCTGAGCAGCTGAACCAGTGGTTTGAAGAAGCCAGTACATCCCAGACCAGGAGCAGAGAGAGGACAGGCGGACGTGTTCATCTGCTGACAACTGTCTCGTGAGAAGTCAAGGGTTGCTGTGAAGGCACAGGAGCTACCTTCACCAGGACATGTGCTGACCCAGCGGCCTCTCCTTCTGTCACCTTGCAAGGCTTCGCCCTCTCCAGACAGTTCCACTCTGCAGACAGAGGCTTCTGTCGGACCCACGGGGTCTATGTCCAAACCATGGCATTTGGCTCAAATTCTGCCCTTAGCAATAACCAAGGGTGTGGCATATTGCTATTCACTGGTATTAATTCATGGGTAGCACACATTTGAGATGAGAAATAGCTGTCTAATTAAGCTGTAGAGGTTAGGAACTAATTTTGATGTAGAAGTATCTAAAATTTTAAATCACTTAGACAGATTTAAACTCTTCTTTGTTGTTGTCTTAAAAGTTTATAGCTTAAATTGTTGGAGCGTAAGGGAGATAATTTAAAATTGTATACAAAGCCAGAATTCTGATCCTGGCTGGCTGCTGGTGGCTCATGCCTGTAATCCCAGCTGCTCAGGAGGCTGAGATAGAAGGATTGTGGTTTGAAGCCAGCCCAGGTAGGAAAGTCCAAGAGACTCTTACCTTCAGTGACCTACCAGAAAACCAGAAGTGGCACTGTGGCTCAAAGTGATAGAGCACTAGCCTTTAATGAAAGAACTCAGGGACAGGGTTCAAGCCCGAGTCAAGCCCAATGACTGAAAAAAAATTATACAAATTACAAATCAAGAAAATTTAAAGGAATCAATTTTTCCTACCTTTGAAATGCTGATATATTCTACAAGATATTTAAATTTAATAGTTTTACAAGGAAAACACCCAGAGAATTTTGTCATCATGTGTTGTTTGTTTCCTCCAGCAGAATTTTTGGTTGCCAGATTTCTTAATTGGAAGCTCATTATTTATTTTTCACTGGGGACCTCATTAGCTGTGCATTGAGAGCATTTTTTTAAATCCCTCTGCTGATCTGCTCTGGTATTAGGGAGAGTTGAGCCACAGCTCCTAAAAATGGAGATATTCTGGCACTAAGTCAGGAGTTGCTTATCTGGATTTCGTATTAGCTAGCTGTTAGGAAAGCAGAACATTGAAAGTAAATACCTTCAGAAACATTGTGAACACATTGTGACGACTTTCTGTTGAGTTTGCACTAACCATTAGCATGTATTTATGATTTCATTAGAAACCAGGGCTCCGGAAGTGAACTTCCTTCCCTTCACAGCTATGCTTCCCTCACAGTGTGTGTTTCCCTGCAGCTGACAAGGCCTTCCGAGACATGAAGGTGCTCAAGATGAGCCAGTCCATCATTGTGTCTGGAGAATCCGGAGCTGGCAAAACAGAAAACACAAAATTTGTTCTTAGGTGAGTTACCAGCTAACCTGACATAATTCAAACAGGCTGACATTGTTTCAGTGGTAAAAAAAAAAAATTGCATAACACAAAATTTTCCCCATTAGGTCTTTTCTGGTGCACAGTTTAGTAATATTAAGCAGATTCCCATTGCTGTGCTGACAGGTTGCACGTGTATTTTCCTCCTGTAAACAGATCCTATGTTCCCATTTAACAGTTTTCTCCCTTTATCCACTTGCTCCAGGCTCTTGTTTTTCAGTTTCTATCAGTTTAATTACTCCCATTGCCTCCTGTAAGTAGAATCATAGAGTACTTATGTTTTAAGATTATTATTTTATGTGACTCCAAATACAGTTCACTTGTGTTTGAGCTGATCAAAGTGGCATATGCCTATAGTCCCAGCTACTTGGGATGAGCTGTGCAGTTAAGGAAAAAAAAAGGATTTTCCTGTGTTGTACTACATATGCTAATTTCCTCCCTACATTCTAACGGTTGAGGAACACTCCCTTATATTTATAGACTACATTTTGTTTACCCATGGATTTGTTAGCAATTACTTATATTATTTCTATATCTTGGCTACTGTGAATACTACAGTTATGGAAGCACAAATAACTCTGAAAATTTGAATAGATTGAGTTTTTAATACCTTTGCATAATTTAGAGCACTTTTTTTTTGTGGTTGTGGGGCTTGAACTCAGGGCCTGGGTGCTCTCCCTGAGCCTCTTTGTACTCAAGGCTAGTGATCTACCACTTGAGTCACAGTGCCACTTCTGGTTTTTGAGTGGTTTATTGGAGATAAGAGCCTCGCTGGGACTTTTCTACCTGGGCTGGCTTCAAACTGCAATCCTCAGATTTCAGCCTCCAGAGTAGCTAGGATTATAGGCATGAACCACTGGTGCCAGCACTGCATACTTTAGAACGATTTTTTTTGTGTGTGTCAGTCCTGGGACTTGAACTCGCGGTTCTGTTCCTGAGCTTTTTTATTTTTATATTTTTTGCTCAAAGCTAGTGGTCTACCATTTGACCCACAGCTTTACATCTGACTTTTTGGTGGTTAATTGGAGATAAGAATCTCATGGACTTTCCTGGCTGGGCTGGCTTCAAACTGTGATGCTCAGATCTCAGCATTCTGAGTAACTAGGATGACAGGTGTGAGCCACCTGTGTGTGGCTACATTCTACCATTTTTAGGAAGCAAATTTGTAGGTTGTTGAATGCCAGCTCTGACATGTTATTTCCATGAAGACCCTAGCAGAGGCTTATACTGGCTAGGCCAACAGGAAATGTTCCTTCAAACTCCAGAGGCCCAGTGGACAATCTGGTCTCAGGGTTTCTGAGTTTGAAACTTTTTTTAAATTTAAAAAACAATTTTTTTTTTTTGGTCCGGTCGTGGGGCCTGAACTCTGGGCCTGGGCGCTGTCCCTCAGCTCTTCAGCTCAAGGCTAGCGCTCTACCACTTGAGCCACAGTGCCACTTCTGGCTTTTTTTCTTTTTTCTTATGTGGTGCTGGGGAATCGAACCCAGGGCCTCAGGCATGCAAGGCAAATGCTTTACCACTGAGCCACCTTCCCAGCTCCTGAGTTTGAAACTTTTAAGAATAATTTCAAACCTGTAACAGGATAATTACATTGGAACATAAATTTGTAATTTTTAAAGCTATAATGATGGTTTTGTTTTCCACTTTCCATGTATTAAATGACATTAAAATTGGAATATACTATATGCAATATTTTCATGATTTAATATTTTTTAATCTTGTATTTTAAATAGATACCTGACAGAATCATACGGAACAGGTCAAGATATTGATGATAGAATTGTTGAAGGTATTGCCAGTTTTTATTTTTTTATTGTTAGGAGCATAATAAAATTAACTTAGAAGTATCTGTAGTGTGTGTGTCTACATGTTTGTGTGCCTAGGTGCATGCGCACACATGGTTGTGTGTTTGTGTAGTGTGTGTGCACATGTTGTCACTGGGATTGATTTTAAGGATTCCTGCCCTTGCTTAGCTTTTTTGACTCAAGGCTGGCATTCTACCACTTGAACCACACTTGCATTTCTAGTTTTTTTGCTGGTAAATTGTTAAGAATTTCTCAGATTTGCCTGCTATGGCTAGCTTTGAACTGCTATCCTCAGATCTCAGCCTTCTCTCAGTAACTGGGCTTATAGGTTTGAGCCACCAGAACCTGGCTAGATATAATTTTTTGCTTACTCAACACACATTATCTCTCCAGCCACCCTGTACCATGTAGGCACTAAGAAGGAAGGGGTTAAGGATTTCGATTTCATATCCAAACCCCTAAAATTAAGGCCTTGAATAAAGTGTAAAGACTGAAAGAAAAAGTATAGGAAACTATCTTCCTGTTTATTTTCTTAACTGTGTGTTCTGTAGAGAAGGAAAGAAGAGTTATTTTATATTAAAGTGCTTTTTCTGGGAGACGACTTATTGTAACAAAATACCATCTCAGAAGGCAGGAGTGCGAGTTGACTCCCGATGCTCTGTCGCTGTCTCACCCCTGTGAAAGTGCTTGTACCTGTCTGGAGCTGCTGCTCTGTGCTGACAGCTTGTTGAATCTGTACCTCCTGGGTGCTATGGGCCCTGTCTGGTGTCCTCCCTCACAGACGCGCTCCTCCTGCAGGGAAGTAGGGCTGTCATTGTTGGTTTAAATCTGTTCTGTATCGCCCTCCTGATAGTGCTCCAAGGCCACGAGGCCAGCCAGGCTGCTCTGTGAGGCTTGGCTCCCACCTCTTCCTGTCTAACCTTGCCCCTGTTTTCTCTCACTTCTATGCCTTAGCCCTGTTGGTTTTCCCGCAGGTCTTTGAGGTCTACACTCTCTCCTTCTTCGCTTTGCCTTCCAGTGTTGTAACTTTTAAAAACAGAATAAGTAATTAATAGGAAAGATAAACCATGGGTTAATTAAAAAAATACTAATTAGTATTCTGGCTTATTTACTTGGGCTGCAGACTCCCTGGGGAATTGGAGCCCCGCCCAGTTTCTTCCATGGCAGTGAGCCTGGTGGGTACAGTGAGCTCCAGTTGAGGGAAGCGATCATTCCTGGAGCGATCATTCCAAAGCTCCCAGCCCCTGTAACTGGAGAGCTAGGGGAGCACTGGTACTCTATGGAAAGGTGGTTGTTGGTTCAAAAATGACTATATTACTAAAAGCACAAATATGACTGTGTGGTTCAGAGGTCATTATCCTATTATTTTATTTCTATTAACTTTTAAAAAAATTATTCAGTAAATTACTAGTAAGAGAGTTGTAATGGAGCCCCCTTTGGTCAGTGGCTGGTCATCTGGGCTTCTAGAAGTCCATTCAGCTTGTTTGCCTCAGTTTTCTTGTCATCTGAAAAGCAAAGAACATAGGATACTCTTTAGTTTTAATCATTTATTTCTTTTAGCAAGTGAAATAAATGGAGATTTATCTTTAAGAGGATTTTAAGGCTAGTTTGACTTTCTACTGTGGATTTTTTTACACGAAACACTCTGACTATAAATATGATGAAACTTTTTTTTATGTTTATGGCCGAAGAATCTTTAAGATTATCATTAAGCTGGTGTGTTTATAACTGAGACTTCGGTGAGTACAAGAATAGATTTGATTCAGTTTTTTTTTGGGGGGGGTGTTCAAGACTTAAACTCAGTACCTGATACTTTCACTCATTGGTTTAGTGCTCTACCAGTCCCAAGAATAGAATCTAATATCCAGTCATGAAGTGTGTATGTATATGATTATACAGTAGTAATTAAAATGTTGTATTTCATCAAAGGGATTTAAAAAATAGTTGCTTTTTGGGGGACAGTCAGTATTGAGGTTGGAACTCAGAGTCTCAAGTGTGCTAGGCAATCTGCCACTTGAGTCGCACCCCAGTCCTGAAAACTATTATTCTGAATGCTTTTATCATGTAGTTGCATAAACTCTTACTTTGCTAACCCCCATCAGATGCCCCTATGACGTGTTTAATCTGGAGGTTAAATTAAAATACAGCATATTTTAGAAAAGTAAGTCAAACAGTAACTTTCTTACCTGCATTTTTTCTAAGAACTTTGTTGTTTTATCTATTATATTCATTATTCTCAGAGAGATGGTGTACTTGTTAAAACATTGAACATCCTAAGAGTGATTTATTAGTTTTTAATTTTAGAAGCTCATCAATTTGCTGATATCCTTAACTTGTGCAGTCATTAAGGGGGATTTATTTATTTATTTATTTATTGCTGGTCCTGGGGTTTGAACTCAAGTCCTAGACACTGTCCCTGAGCTTCTTTTGCTCGAGGCTAGCACTATACCACTTGAGCCACAGCGCTACTTCCGGCCTTTTCTGTTTATGTAGTAGTGAGGAATTGAAAGGGCTTCATGCAGGCTAGGCAAGCACTCTATCACTAAGTCACATTCCCAGTCCAAAAATTAATTTTTAATTAGCATTGTAGGAGTAACTTTTAACACTGTATTTAAACTTTGTAATCCAGTGACTTTTTGAAGTTTTTTCCTGAACATTTATATTTCCTTTTTATATCACTTGAGTAGTACTTGAACACAGTGAGTAACTATTAAATATTTATTTGACATCATTTGATAGATTATGTTAATATTTTTGTGGCCATTTATTATAGCACTTTTTCTAACATTTTTCCCCCTGTGGAGACATACTCTCCATGCTGTTTTGTATCCTTTTTCCACACTCATTTTCTTCATGAGATATTTTCCTTTCTTAATAGCTAATCCACTCTTAGAAGCCTTTGGAAATGCAAAGACCGTTCGCAACAATAATAGCAGTCGATTTGGAAAATTTGTAGAAATTCATTTCAATGAAAAGGTGAGTGCAAGTGACTTTTGGGATATGCTTGGGGAGTGTGTAAAAACACAGGGTTTTAGTAAAATTGATGCTGTATTTGGACTTATGGTAAATTGTGTGTGTGTGTGTGTGTGTGTGTGTGTGTTTGTTTGTCCTGTATCCCAGGCTGGCCTTGAGCTTGTGATCCTCCTGCCTCAGTCTTTTGAGTGCTGTGTTTACTACATATACTACATATACTACACACCTAGCTTCTTTGTTATTTTATATAGGAGAATATATATACATACATACATACATATATATATATATATATACATACACACACACACACACACACACACACACACACACATATGTATATACTCTGACCAAAAGCACTTTTCACAATTTATAACCTATTGAATACTGTATTTACTGGAGCTGAAACTTTATAATTTATTATAACTGTATAATTTATTCTTTGTCTTGATTGCCATGCATCAGTTGTCCATAATCATGGTCTATATAGTATGCTATTTTAGCATATATACAAGTATATATACACACACATACATAGAGTATACACTGACCAAGTCAGTGAAATTGATAATTTTCATCTTCTATGTATGTTTACATTTGGAGCCTTTGAGCTCCTGTCTTTTCAGACTGTATAATAGATTATTGTAGATACCATCACTGAAGCACAGTGTAAAGTCAGTTCTGATCCACTGAGGCTCAAAACTTAGATCTAGGTAGAGACTTAAAAAGATTTTTTTTGGGGGGTAGATCATGGGGCTTGAACTCAGGGCCTGGGCACTATCCCTGAACTTTTCTGCTAAAGACTAGCCTTGCTCTACCATTTTGAGCCACAGCTCCACTTCCAGTTTTCTGGTAGTTTATTGGAGGTAAGATTCTTGTGGACTTTTCTGCCTGGGCTTCCTTTGACCTGTGATCCTCAGATGTCAACCTCCTGAGTTGCTAGGATTATAGGCGTGAGCCACCAGTGCCCAGGTTATAAAGATATTTAAAATGAAAGATGACATCTGTGAGACTCAAAGTTAGTCAGTTGTCTGTTTTTCTGTTTTTCCAGTACTGAGACTTAAACTCAGGTCCTGGGTTCTGTCCCTTTAGTTTTTTGTTTTACTGTAGGCTAGCACACTACCACTTGAACCACAGCACCACTTCTGGCTTTTTGATGGTTAATTGGAGACTAGAGTCTCATGAACTTTCTTGTCTGAGCTGGCTTTGAATATCCATCCTCAGCTCCCAGCCTCTCTAGTAGCTAGGATTACAGGCAGGAGCCACAGGTGTCTGGCTGATTGTTTTTTGCTTCTGTATTTGATGAATATTATGACTTCTTTGGTAAACACATTTGTTAGGAACATTTAGCATAATTAACTTATACTTCACCTTTAAATGCAAAAAATATATTTTCTCTTAATTTTGTTTTTTAGAGTTCAGTTGTTGGAGGATTTGTTTCACATTATCTTCTGGAGAAATCTAGGATCTGTGTTCAAGGCAAAGAAGAAAGGAATTACCATATCTTTTACAGGTTGTGCGCTGGTGCTTCTGAAGATATTAGGGAAAAACTTCATTTGAGCTCTCCAGATAATTTCAGGGTAGGTTGGAAGAAAAGAAATTTCACTTAAGCTTTGAAAATTGAATTGCCTTCAGTCCTAAACGATGAAAAAATTATGTATGTGTACTGAGGGTGACTTCCCCAAACAGTAAATGTTAGCAGTGCTCTACATAGCATTAACACTGTGTCAATTGCAAGTAATTGAGAGGGGATTTGGTGCATAAGAGAGGACAGGATGGGGTATGTCAAGTGCCATGCTGTTTTGTGGCAGGAGCATCTACAGGTTTTGATGTCCTATCCCTAGGAGGTCAAGGAGCCAGCTCCCTAGAGACACTGAGGATGGCCATATAGGTGTCAGAATGATCACAATACTGATATGCAGATGCCTCTATTGAGGCAAATTGTTGAGTTTGTAAATGCTGGCCACATGATTATATTCTTCAATTAAACAACAAATAGTTATTGCTTACTTCCTGGACATTGTGCTAGGGTTAAAAAAGACAAATAAGATAAATAAGACAAAAGATCTGTTCCTGAGCATCTTAGAAGGTGACAGGAACTGCACAGTTTGACAGGTTGAATAATAAGGAGAGATATACCTAGACTAGATCTGCCTGGAGCAGACACGCCTCAGATCCTGTGGCACTTGGGGAGTTTGAAAGGTTTGGCTGAAGGAAGACTTGAGTAACTTGGTAAGAATCCTGAAGTATGTCAAGTGTTAGTTGGCTAGCTAAAGAAAGATGTATTTTTTCCCATGGTAGATGGAAAGGATGAATAAAGAGAGGAAAGAAGCATCTCAAAGGATGTAACAGGAAGTGGCAAGATGGAGACTAGAGAGCTATTAGAGGGATTTAAGTAGAAAGTTAAGTCTCAGAATCGTGCTTTTCTGGCTTTATTTGGAGGTTGGCTTTAAGGTATGTGTAGGAGGATGGGTAGACATTGAAAAACATAGGCAGATTGCTTAGAAGCCTATAGCGGTGGTAGAAGAGTTACTAAAGTGCCTGATTTGGCTCATGGATGACATAGTTATCAGAGGAGGGGAAAAATTAGAAATTAATACAAAGTATTAGAAGGTGGAATTAGACTGACTATAGCAGAAAGAAAGTCTATAGTGATGTTCAAAGATGTGACTGTGGTCACTCGGTGGATATTGTTGTGGGAGCCAGGCATATGGTTGTAGCGTGGACAATGGCTAGTTTGAGCTTGCGGATCATTTCAGTGCAGACAACTAGAAGACAGTGGGGACCACTCTCTCCAGATCAGCACCATGCTGGAGGAGGAGGTTTGGGAGGCTTCGGTACTCTGGTGATGGTTACACCATGGGAGTGAGTAGCTGAGGCTGTCTAGAAGAAGGCATCATGGAGAGAAAGGATGTATATGTCGCTGTTTTCTTTGTTGTTTTTAATCTGTGCACAGCAAAGTGAGTGCCCTCTGCTCCGCTGTCTCCCTGGCTTGTGCACTGAGGTTTTATGATGCTTCTGGGAAACAGCATTAAATTTGGAGACAGGAATGCTGAAATGATTCATTGCATAGAACAAGTATGGTACTATGTATAATTTACAGTGGTAACACTGCTGCACATGACGATGGAAGTCATTATATTGAGGAACTAAGTTTAAAAATTAGATATTAGGGGGCTGGGGGTTTAGCCCAGCAGAAGGGCGCCCGCCCGGCACGCTCAAGGCCCTGGGTTCGGTCCTCAGCCCTGGAAAAAAAAATTAGAGCTTAGGAAAAGCAAACTTCTTTAAAAAAATAATTTTATTGTTATTATTAAGGTGTTCTACAGAGAGGTTATCATTTTGTAAGTCAGGTGATGAGTACATGTCTGTTTTTGGACAATGTCACCCGTTCCTTTGCTTTCCCATAGTTTCTTCCTCCTTTCCCTGCCCACAAGTTACATAGGTCATTTTTCATATAATATATACTGAATAGCACAATTGCATTTGTTCATCCTTCTCCCTCCCTTTCTGTGCTCCCTCCCCCTAAGAGGGGGATAAAAAGCAAAAACAAATACCACCCCACCACCAATAATAGCAACAACCCCCCCCCCCCGTGTTTCCATTTTCCATTTTCTGGAAGTATATTACTTACTTTTTTTTTTGGCTAGTCCTGGGGCTTGAACTCAGGGCCTGGGCACTGTCCCTGAGCTTCTTTTGCTCATGGCTAGCACTCTACCACTTGAGCCACAGCGCCATTTCCGGCCTTTTCTGTTTATGTAGTATTGAGGAATTGAACCCAGGGTTTCATGCATGCTAGGCAAGCACTCTACCACTAAGTCACATTCCCAGCCCCAGGATATTATTTCATAATTGTTCAGAATTCAAAATATTACTCAAAATAATTAGCCACAGTGATTCCACAGATTCAGTAGAAAGGTGATTTCCATGATTGTTTCTAATACTTAAGTTTGGAGTCATTTTTTATTTTTATCTTATTTTTATTAACTTATTTTTTTATTATCTTTAATTGTACAAAAGGGTTTCAATTCAACATATCAATTTATGAGTGCAGTGCATCTTGATTAATGTCCATGGGCTATAGATCCTTTTTACTTTCATTAGTTTGTTTTTTTTAATTATCTTTAAGTGGTTGTATAAACGAGTTGCCCTCCAGCAAAGCAGCTTATGAATTCGATGTGTCTTGATCAGTGTCACCCCTTTCATCATTCTCCCCATCCCTTCTAACTCCACCCCTTTAATGGGCTATATCTTTAAAAAGATGTTTGATACTACAACGATGTAATAATATTGACCTTTAAAGTAGGAAATTATGGTGTCAATTTTTTAAATCTTAATCATTTTATTAAAACTACATTCAGGTATTAGGACTTTAATATCTCTGGTTTGATCAGGAGGAATACAGTGTTTTTAAAATAATAGTCCTGATTTTAACTGAGAGATGAACTGATGCTGATAATATATTTAGAAATTCTTTAAGGTTGCTACTATTTGGCAAGCTGAGCTTTTTTTTTTTTTTTTGCTGTGCTACTTCCCTGTGAATCACATAAGCTAATTATAATTTAAATTTCTTTGTCACAGTACTTAAACCGTGGCTGTACCAGATACTTTGCTAACAAAGAAACTGACAAACAGATTTTGCAGAATCGCAAAAGTCCTGAGGTATAGTAGACTGTTTTCACTTCAAATGTCTAATGTAAATTTAAAAATTATGCTTTATTTTGGAGTCCCAGTAGGATTTCTTACTCATAAGCTGATGTTTTAAGACCCTAAATAGTCGCGCAAGTCTCCTTCCCACTGATACACCTCTGCTGGTGTCTGCACAGCAGACTTTCTTAGTTTATTAGGCACTTCAAGACTGAAGTAGGGTTTGAAGAAGACAATGGGTTTCATTAAGCATTTGTATATAAGGATGCTTGTACATTAGAGTATTGCTTTTTAAAACACACTATTTCTGTAATATAGTGTAAAATATTGTTTCATATTGTTCTTGATAAATTGTTATAGTATGCCTAGGATTATTTAGATGTAATCATAGCATTATTATTTTTTAAAAGTCATTCACTCTTTAAAGATCTCCAACTTTGTAAATTTTAGTGCATAGTGTTTCAGTAGCAAGTGGTATTGTGTCTATATAAGGGCTCACATTATGAAAACTAAGTCAAGATGATTATAATTAGTCCAGTCTCTATTGATTTTATGAAAACCAAGCATTCAATGTCAAGATAAATTAAATATTTAATTGAACAATTTTTTGTCATAGTTTTTAATTCTACTTATGTGAACCAGGTATTTTGGCTCTTTTAAGATTAGCGTGAAATTGTTTATATATTAAATATATTCATATCAAAGAAACAAAAAGCAAACAAAATTCTAATTATGTCAAATTCTAAGCAGATGAGCCCACAGCTAATTCTTGCTTTACTTGATATTTTATATCCTTTTAAACATAAATGCCTGAATTTTAAGTCATAAGTTTCATGTTACAGCCATAATCAAATCTTTGCAAAGGAACATTAGTATTTATTATGGTTTTTATCTGTACTTTGCTAAGACTGTTTCCTAGACTTGGCACTGGTGGCTCACACCTGTAATCCTAGCTATTCAGAAAGCTGAGATCTGAGGACTGTAGTTTGAAGCTAGCCAGCTAGACCCACAAGACACTTACTTTGAATTAGCCAGCAAAAAGCTGGAAGTGGAGCTGTGGCTCAAGTGGTAGATCACTAGCCTCGAGCAAAAAAGAACTGAATAGAAAGGAAAGAAAGCTGGTGATTACTCTCCAGAGGATAGCATGGATGCCTTTCACTAGTGTCAACAATGTTACTCACATTAAAAGAGACAGAATGTGTTCATGTATCATGTCTACAGGTGAACAATGAATTAATGTGTTTAAATTACTTTTTTATGTCTTCATCAGGAAGATGAGGTGATCATTTTGATGATTAAATCCTTTCACTGACTGTCCTTCAACTCTGTGTGATTTTTTTTTTGAGAATGCAGTATTTTCAGTCTGCCATAAAGCAAGTGCATTCACTAGCATTTGATTAAAACTAATTTCTAAGTGAAGCAGGCTTTAATTGTGAGACTAAAAATTCTGCATGATACATATTTCCTGTTAACTTGGGCTGCATGTGATTGTTTCCTTTACTGCTTTTTAAAGAATAAAATGGCATTTCATTTTCTAGACATTTTCCAGAAACTTTGTATTTTAATGGAACATTTTAAAGAACTTTGTGAATTGAGTTCTGACTTCAGCTGGGAACAAAATATTTCCTAGAGGTGACACTTATGCCTGTTAGCCCTCAGGATGTTGTTTCATTATTTGGACTTTCCTTCTTTATTCTCATGTTCTGGAAAATTTCCTAGACCAGCTTTTGTGTTCAGGAACTTTTATGCTTCTCTACTAGCTACCGAAGCCCTAACTTTCTTCTTTCCCTTTTCTGAGTTTGTTATAGGTCCTAACAAATGAGTGCTTCAGATGCAAATTTTCTCTTCTCCCCTTTCCTCATGTTTTGAGTCAGTGCATAAATTGCTAGAGTAAGTGTACCAGTGCTTGCTAGTGTACTTTACTTCATATGTACATACACAGAAAAGTGAAAATAACCTTTCAGGTCCTGAAAATTGTGCCACCCCATCCATCATTGACTTCTGCTTAACAATGGGGCAGCTGAAAGCGGCTAACCTAAAACAATGCCCTGCTAATTGTCAGAATGAAAACTTCATCATGATTTGTACCTGATTTTTGTTTGCCTATTTTTAGCTGAAAAAAATTGCATGCATTTAAAAAACATTTGGTATCATACATGTGGTGGGATAATTAAATCAGAGGACTAAATCTGTTGGTTCCTCAGTTGTGGGATAATTAAATCAGGTTAATAAATCTGTCACTCCCTTAGTTCTTTTTGGTCTGAGAATAGATTCACTGCAACTATGACCATTTTCAAAATTCAATTTGTATCTTTAAGATCCTGGAATCATAAGACTTTGCAGTTAAAAACGTCTTTGAATGGCAAAATGCCTCCATTCTTCCCATTGAAATGATTGTAGATTCACATGTAGTTGTAAGAAATTGCAGGGCCAAATCCTGTGTCCCCTTCCCCCAGCCACTCAGTTTTAGGATGTGTTAGAACACTCCAGCTTCTCTTTGGACGGATTTTACTTTTGCATGTTATGTATGACATTGATAGACTGGTGTAGAGGTTTGGGTTTCCACAAAAGACATGACAGTCCGTTGATGGCTCTCCTCTTGTTTTCTAGTATGTGAAGGCTGGTTCCCTGAAGGACCCTCTCCTAGATGACCACGGAGATTTTATCCGCATGTGCACAGCCATGAAGAAAATTGGCTTGGGTGATGAAGAAAAGCTCGATCTGTTCCGAGTGGTGGCTGGCGTGTTGCACCTTGGGAACATTGACTTTGAGGAAGCCGGCAGCACTTCAGGTGGTTTCTTTGTGTTTAAAGAGAAGAATAGTATCAGGTGGAATTTTCTAATTTCTTGGATGAAAATCCAGTCTGTGATGTGCATCTTCATTAAAATTCCAAGCAGGTTACTCACTGACTGCTCCTATGTTTATATTTAGTTAAAATTTCCAACTAACACTTTACTTTTTTTTAAAAAAATAGCCATTAATAGAGAACTTGAACCTTTTCTGGTTCATGTTCCATAGATCTAAACCTGGGTCAGTTCCATTAAGGAAAGCTGATACATAAAAACCTATGGACTTTACCAGTGAGCAACG
The DNA here is from genome assembly GCF_000151885.1 of Dipodomys ordii. Taxonomy (NCBI): domain Eukaryota; kingdom Metazoa; phylum Chordata; class Mammalia; order Rodentia; family Heteromyidae; genus Dipodomys; species Dipodomys ordii. Next base: position 2,662,858 of record NW_012267398.1, on the reverse strand, counting down.
AAAATAGTCAGTCTTAGAGAAACTGAACAGCCTTTAAATGCCCAGTGCCAGTAACTGTTCACCTATAGTCTTTCAGCCTGTATATGCATTAAAGCTTTGGTATAGTTATGGCTTGGCACACTGGGGCCCATGGGCCCGATCCGGCTCACTGTCTGTTTTTGTGAATGAAATATTATCTATGCCAGTTTCCATGTGGCAGAAGGGTGTTGGGGCAGAGATTACAGGTCCTGTAATGATGTCAGTATTTACTATTTGCCTCTATAAAGTCAGCGATTATCCCTTTCCTGCATTAATGCACTCTGTTAGAATCTTACACCAAGGCTGAGTTGAGAAGAGTGTGAAGGACCACCTGACTTCGTGGTTAGCAACATAAGCCTTTGCATCAGATCCCTGAGCTCTCTGAACCTTGGTTTCTTCATTTGCAAGAGGAAATCATCCATAAGAAGTGCTTTGGGAGTATAGTACCTTCAACAATATGCGCGAGGAAAGGGGCACAGAGGAAGGGAAGAGCTATTTCAGTATATATGTCAGTCCAGAGGCTTACACTGTGAATCCTAGCTACTCCAGATCCTAGCTAGCCATTTCCAAGCTGGTAGAATCCAGGAGTAAAGTAGTTGGATAAGCTGGGTGCCAGTAGTTCATGCCTGTAAGCCTTGTTACTTGGGAGGCTGCGATCTGAGGCTCGTGGTTTAAAGCCAGATCATGCAGGAAAACTCTTGAGACTCTTATGTTGAATTAACCACCAAAATGCTGGAATTGGGGCTGTGGCACAAGTGATAGAGCACCATTATTGAGAAAAAGAGCTTAAGAGGCAGCACCCAGGCCTCGAGTTCAAGTCTTAGTACTGGTACCAAAAAAAAAAAAGTCAGTGATAAGAGTTGTACCTGAGTAGAAGTGTTTCCTTAAGCATGTTTCATACCTAGCACTGCTCCCTGCCTTGAAAATGGAAAAAAATGAGCTATGTGTATGATGTATCATATTGTGCGTTCTATCATGAACATCCTTATCCTGATTGAAACCTTGTAACAATATTGAGGTAGGAGATTTTATGTCTGTTTTGCAATGGAACCTATGCAGAAGTAATGACTGTGATCATTATTTAATGTAATGAACATAATTCTAATGAGGTTATTAGATGTGAGAGGCTGGGTCTATCCATGTCTGATGAACTCAGCAGCTTGTGTTAATTGTCCCTTGTTTCCCCCAGGCCACCAAGCCTTGTGATCTATGAATGAGCAGACTAAAGTAGACAGTCTCTAATGACTTTCAGATTTAATGTCCTGGGCTGTTTGCAATCAATACAGTGAGAACAGAGCATTGTGCACATGTGCATGTTCTTTGACCCCCACCTCCCCCACAGTGCTATGGGCATGTGTGACCTTGAGGATGTGACCTTGGGAAAGAACTTCTGCATCCTGTATCTCAATTTTCCCTCTGTAAAGGGTTGAGAGTATAGCTCTACCTTAATGTTGCAAAGGGGAATGGATGAGCTGAATAATTACCACATGTTTTGAATACTCGAACACAATTGTAATCATGATAAATGTAAGTGAATAAATACAAAATAAAATATACAATTTCTATTTAAAATGCAAATGATTCAAGCAAACTTAAATATTTTTAATGTGCATTAAAATGTTGCATGAGTATTTTTTAGAGGAATTGGAAAAATAATTTTGAAAATTTGCATATTGCTCTGCAGCTTTGTTATGCAAAGGGAACAGGAGGCAGGGTTGAAGTACCACACGGAATAATCAGCCACACCTTGGCGAATGTGAGAGGTGATCCGTGGCTTTTTCCTGTGTGGTATCTTTGGTCCTGTGAGGGAGCATGCAGATGTCAAGTGGCATAGCATTTACGATATCATAAGTTATTATCTCGATAGCTGGAGAGAACTATATATTCAAAATGAAAATAGTGCATGTTCACATCTTTTCCTCATTTTTATTCTCAAAGTTCTTTTGATTGTAGGGGAAATGAGAAGAATGTGGATTACATTGGAGTGAGGCAGTGAATTAATTAAGATAGTGAACCTGTTATCTTTTAGTTTATTGACTTTTTTTTTGGCTGTATTGAGATTTGAATTGAAGGCCTGTACTTGCTAAGCAAACTCTACCACTTGAGCTACACCCTCAGCTCTTAGATTATTTTAATATTTGTAGCTAAGGTTTTTTTCTGTGAGTCTTTGTCTCTTTTGTGACTCTTACCTTAGACCTAAGTGAGGATCACTTGTATTAGCAAATTTAATTTGGCATTTCATGGCAATTTGGGGGAAAAAGAAAACCACTGCAATTATTTTATTGAAAAGTTTATTTCCAATAAATAATTTGACTGTCAGAATTTATTTTTTATTTTTGCACAGTTAAACTGTAGAAAGCACCTCTTAGAACTGCCCATGTTAGATTCCATTTAGCAAAAATGTATGTTATTAAATAACAGATTTAAGAAAATGAGGAATGTTTTTGCATGAAACCAGAATTATTTTATATAGCTTTCAGCCCTTTTTTTTCTCTTTTCTTTTCTTTTTTTTTTTTTGTGTTGGTCCTGGTGCTCGAACTCAGGGATTGGGTGCTATCCATGAGCTTCTTTTTGCTCAAGGCTGGTGCTCTACTGCCTGAAATAGCTCCATTTCTACCTTATGCCTATTTAAGCTAAAAAAATTAATTTTTTTGTAGGACATTTTGTAAGGAAGAGGAAACATATAGATGAATTCGAGGTTTGTCAGTGCCAGGGCTGGGCAGTCGTGTGGCTCTGCGTGTGGGCTTCAGAAGAGGGGTGATTCACACCCTTTGCAGAATGGCAAGCCCTTCACATAGAGCACAGTGATGGACTGCTGGCTTCTGGAATTTTCTTTCTTTCTTTTTTTTTGGGGCGGGGGTCCAGTCATGGGGCCTGAACTCTGGGCCTGGGCACTGTCCCTCAGCTCTTCAGCTCAAGGCTAGCATACTACCACTTGAGCCACAGCGCCACTTCCAGCTTTTTTTTTTTTTCCTTATGTGGTGTTGAGGAATCGAACCCAGGGCCTCATGCAAGCAAGGCAAGTGCTCTACCACTGAGCCACCTTCCCAGCCCCTGCTTCTGGAATTTTCTACCCAATACTTTTAGACTGTGGTTGACAGCAGTTAAACCATGGTTAAGGAGCTGGGAGTTGGTGGCTCATGCCTGTAATCCTAGCCACTCAGGAGGCTGAGATATGAGGATCACAGTTCCAAGCCAGCCTGGGCAGGAAAGTCCTGAGACTCTTGTCTCTAATTAACCATCAAAAAGGCAGGAGTAGAGCTCTGCCAAACGGTAGGGCACCAGCTTGAAAGAAATAGCTAAGGGATAATGCCCAGTACTAATACAAAACAACAACACAACACAATGACAGAAACTGTCATTACAGGTGCTCTGCCACTCTGGATTTGTCCTGAGCCACCGCGTCTTGTTGATTTTGATTGCCAGGGATAGGGGTGAGGGTGGTCCCCATCAAGGATGGGAAAAAAGTCAAGTGGATTCAGGAATTACAAGTGAACTTTATTCCACAGGTTTACGTAAGTGACGTATAATTCGAAGAAATAGGTTTTGAGACTGCCTTATAGAATGCTTTTTAACTTGGAGTTAAAATTGATTTGATTAGGTGGCTGTAATCTGAAGAGTAAATCTGCGCCATCCCTGGAGTACTGTGCGGAGTTGCTGGGTTTGGATCAGGACGACCTCCGAGTGAGTTTAACCACCAGAGTCATGCTCACAACGGCAGGGGGCACCAAAGGAACAGTTATAAAGTAAGTCTCCCAACCGCCCTGCAGCAGTCAAGCTTGCAGTTTGTCAGGGAGAGAGAAATGGGACCACTGAGATTTATAAGGTGGTGGATCCTCATGCTTCTGCCTTCTCATTTTAGTATTCAGAAAGCTCTGCTGGCTAGATCAAAATTCTGGGAGTCTGGCTGCAGTAAGCCAGTGCATATGTTAATGAGGATTTGCATAGCTTAGAGCCATTCCCTACAGACATGTGACAGCAACAGAATTTATAAGGGAAGAGAAAGGTTTACTTTTGTACGACTGTGGAAATATGAGTTGATTATGTAAATAACTTTCTGACTGTTTCAGGCAACATATCAATTTACCTTAAAAGTAATTTTCTATGCAAATGACGTGTACTAAAACTTCTACCAAGTCGAACTTACTTGAGTAAAATATTCAGCCAAAGGAGCTTCTCCTTACCCTGAGATTCTTCATGTTAGAAGAAATTACAAATGATCATAAGTATCTCACTAAGATTTAAAAAATAAACAATTAAGAACTAGAATTGTACCTACATGTGCATATACTTTCAGCTCAAATGCTTTCTCTGTCGTATGTCCACACATTTCAGGAAAGATTACAGGACATGTAAGTAGAAAAAGGACTATTTAAAAAACTTAAATTTTATTTTATTTTAATGGTTATTTTAAAGGTGATATACAGAGGGTTACAGTTTCATAGCTTGGGTAGTGAGTGTATTCTTGAAAAAGGACTATTTTGAGTTCGAGTATCAGACTGACATGAATGACTTCCAAGCCTGCCTGTGGTCTTGGAGCTTGCCCCCTGCTCCGTGGTCATAATTATGCTAGGATTCAGCACGGTGTGTGGAAAAGCTGCTTTATTACAATCTCCTTTCATTATGCACTGATTTTCTTGAGGGACAACAGCTGTATCTGTGTCTGCACCTTCTAATAATGTGCTGAGCAGTTACTTTCTGGGCAAGTTGGACAATCCTAAATAAGGTAAAATAAAGCACCAGAGTTGCAAGTTATCTTGAATAAATCCAGTTCATTTCACATTTATAAAAAAAAATCAAAAGGATGGTTATTCCTCTGAATAACCCTGATTCTTAATTACTTCTTAATTCTTAAGAATTTATCATGTCAAGTGAAATATAAATTAAGGTTAAAATGATTTTTCAGAAGTGGAGGCATGGCTCAAGTGGTACAGCGCCATCCTTGAACAAAGAAGCTAAGGGACAACACCTAGGCCCTGACGTTAAGCCCCAGAATAATTAAAAACAACAACATTTTCAAGCCTAAGATTCTTTTGCCCAATAACAGATCTTGACTGGATTCTAGATGACTGGATTCTAGATAATTCCTTTAGTTTCTCTCTTGGACTTTTCTTCTTGGCTCTACTTCAACTACCTCCTCATCCCTCACCATTGGCAAGAACCAGTCCTTCATAGGGACACACTCAGGCCCACTGTGACTTCAGGCATCTGTCAATTTGTATATATATGCAAATTTGTATTATTTGCATATGTGTTGTTTTAAGGAGTTTTTATTGATGTGGTCTTTTTCTCTAACAGGGTTCCCTTGAAAGTGGAGCAAGCAAACAATGCCCGTGATGCCCTGGCAAAGACAGTGTATAGCCATCTTTTTGACCACGTGGTCAACAGAGTAAACCAGTGTTTTCCTTTTGAAACATCATCCTATTTCATTGGAGTCTTAGATATTGCTGGATTTGGTAAGTTTAGTATCTTTTGTAAGTTATATTTGAGATCTTTTTTTTTTTTTGGTGTTATACTAGAGCTTGAACTCAGAGCCTTGTGTTTTTGCTTAGCTTTTTTTGCTTAGGTCTGTTGCTTTACCATTTCTGCCACACTTTCTCTTCTAGCTTTTTACTGGTTGGTTGAGGTAACAGTCTCATGGACTTTTCTGCCTGGTCTAGTTTTGAATCACGATCCTCAGATCTCAGCTTCCAGAGTAGCTAGCTATCGCCGCCAGCATCTGACAATATTTGAAATACTTTTGTACATATAAAATTTTTTTTAAAAAGCTTTTTTTCTCCTTGTACTGCTATTCTCTTGATGTATATGTTAATAACTGTGTGTTTGTCATGATGCTTGAAAAACTCCAGGAGTAGTTTTGATCCCAGTAAGGCTAAAATTAATACACACTGATCTACACTTCTACAGCGAAGATGTCTGCATGCTCTTAAATGAAAAAAAACTAAAATAAAAGTAAACTTTTAAGGCTACTAATAAAGAGAATAAGATATATATATATATATATTTACATATATGTATATATATAAAACAAAAGTGTGTGTGCATACACACACACACATATATAAAACACAAATATTTAACAAAGCTATGAAAGCCACTAGTGAACATGTAGAGCCGTGAATAGTTGACATACAATCCTAGTTTATTATTATGTGTAAAAATTACTGCAAGCATTGGCTATTAGTAGCTCTTTCCAATTTCTTTGCCATCACTCAAGTGAAGGTATGTCATTGTTGGGCAAGTTTGGAGCTTCCCAACCAGAAATGGAACGGACCATTAGTACTGGAACACTGTGTTCTGAATGACTAGTCCATAAAACCTTGACATGAATCTGATGGTTTTATAATGGGCATGTAAAGTTGTTTCTCCATTGTGGTTGGTTGGTTTCTGTCAAGTGAAGATTAGAGCTTTTACATTTTGAGAAGAAGGCTTGGCTTTTGATGTGATTAGTGTTTTTAACATTTACGATAAATCTCTATCTTCAGTTCACAGGCAGGTAAACCTGTTGTTATAGGGGATGTGGCCAAAAGGGAACCCTACTACATTGTTGGTGGGAGTCTAAACTTGTTCAATCACTTTGGAAAGCAATATGGAGGTTCCTCATAATATTCCCCATAGAGCTCCCCTATGACCCAGTAATCCCACTTTTGGGCATTTACCCAAGTGATCACAAGCAAGGCCATACTAAAGCTATTGGCACAACTATGTTTCTTGCAGCATTATTTACCATAGCTAAGATATGGAACCAACCCAGATGCCCCTCAGTTGATGAATGGATCAAGAAAATGTAACACACACACACACACACACACACACACACACACTGGAACTCTTTGCCTCCATCATAAAGAGTGATACTGCCCCATTTGTTAGGAAATGGAAAGACTTGGGAAAAAAATTACATTAAGTGAAGTAAGCCAGACCCAAAGAAAAATAGGTACCATGGTTTCTCTTATTTGCAATAACTAGTTTACATCTAGGATAATCTTACCAGACAAGCAGGAAAGGTCAAAAGCTATACATATATGACCATATAAGATGGTGCTAAGTGAAATGAATTCCAAGATAGGGACACAAGAGTTTTTGTCTTTGTTGCTGTTGTTTTGTAATGTAATATGTGCTTTTTTTGTTTCTTTTGTATATTCTTTCCCCATGGTATAACCTGTTTTCACTGTATTTGATTTTGGTGCTCTGCATCTTGTATATACATCTTTCTGATTTGGGGAGAAGAAGGAAAATAACAAAATGCTGAAACAAGGATACAAGTTGACCCATTGTAGCAATGAGATGTACAAGATACTGTGTTGAAAATGAACTTTAAAACTTGAGGGAGGCGGGGCTGGGAAGGTGGCTCAGTGGTAGAGCGCTTGCCTTGCATGCCTGAGGCCCTGGGTTCGATTCCTCAGCACCACATAAGCAAAAAGAAAAAAAG
>NW_012267398.1:2600786-2654828 GCF_000151885.1 Dipodomys ordii | reverse complement strand
TTTTTTTCTTTTTGCTTATGTGGTGCTGGGGAATCGAACCCAGGGCCTCATGCATGCAAGGCAAGCGCTCTACCACTGAGCCACCTTCCCAGCCCCTCTACATGAGTTTTAGATTGGCACCCACACCTGCAGTCATAAAATTTTAGAGCTTATGGCTCTTGGTCATTATGTAATACAGCCCTTAAATTTACAAGTGAACAAGTACACTTGCATTTTGAATCATTATTATGATTTAGATTGTTTTAATACTCATGCTTTCAAAAATACATTACAAATAAAAGGTAATTTCAGCTACTCAGGAGGCAGAGACACTTTGAGGATTACAGTTTGAGGATAGTCTGGGTAAAAAGTTAGTGAGATCCCATCTTATAAACAAGCCAGGTGTGGTGGTTCATGTCCCAGTTTCTTGGGAAGTAGAGGTGAGAAGAACATGTGTGAGGCCAGCTGGAGCGAAAGGTGAGATCCTGTTAGAGAAAGCAAACGAAAGCACAAAGAACTGGGGCCTGGCTCCAAGAGCGAGGCCTGGAGTTCAATCCCCAGTACTGCCGAAAGGAAAACGGAGCCAGGTGTAGGGCTGCAGGGCTCTCATCCCAGCTACACAGGAAGTATAAATAGCAGGGTCGCCTCTGCTTGAATGTAAGAGCCTACATGAAGAATAAAACACAAGAGGGAGACATGGCTCAAGTGGTAGAACACCCATCCAGCAAGTGTAAGGTTTTGAGTTCACACTCCAGTACCATAAAAAGTTACAAATAGTTGACATTTTATCAATGAATTGTAAATATTCATTGAATTATGAATAGTTTATTAATAATTTTTACCATAGAACATTCATGGTTTCCTGCTTATTAAGCATGTATTTTCCCCTTGAGCCATATGTCCAGCCCATTTTAGCTGCATAGAATTGAAGGTGTGTAAGTCAGCACACAGCCAATGTACTGGGTTTTTTTTTTTGTCAGTTGTGGGGCTTGAACTCAAGGCCTATGTACTGTACCTCAGTTTTCTTGCTCAAGGCTAGCAATCCACCGCTTTGAGCCACAGCACCACTTCTGGTTTTCTGGTGATTAATTGGAGATAAGAGTCTCATAGACTTTCCTGCCTGGACTGGCTCAAGCCGCAATCCTCAGATCTCAACCTCCTGAGTAGCTAGATGTGAGCCACCAGTATCTGGCAGTGTGCTCTATAAATTTTGAGAAAGGTTCTTTCTCCTTTGTGTTCTCATGCCTAGACTATGATTATTCTGTGTGTACTTGCTGCTCTCGGTGGAGATAGGCACACACACTTTCATACCTTGGGATTGGTTGAGGTGAGGCTCTTGTGGACTCTTTGTCTGGGCTGGCCCTGAACCATAATTCTCTCTACCTCTGCCTCCTAAGTACTTAGGATTATAGCCATGTGCCACCAGCATTTAGCCTACATAAAACAATTATGTTTATATTAATTGTACAAAGGGATTTTATGGATGTTAATGAATATTCATGTAAACTGCTTTGATGCAATTACTCTTATTCCTTCCTCCCCTACTTTTAAAATAATTGTAATGGGTTTATATTGTTTACATACATATGTATGTTGTGCTTTGGTCATCTTCACTGCTGTACTTTGTCCTGGCCTTTCACTGTCCAACTCCTGCTGGTGTCCAGCCCCACATAGACCCTCTGCCTCCCCGTTATACCACAGCACTTCTCTGAGAGAGCACGTGTGGCGTGTGTCTTTTGCAGCCTGCCTTGCTTCACTTCATGTGATGTTCTCCAGGTCCACTCATTTTCCTGCAAGTGACATTCGTGTCAATGGCTGAAGACTCCTCCACTTGTTATATTCTCCCCATTGTCTTTCTCATTCTGTGGTTGATGGACAGCAAGGAGAGTCCATTAATGTGAATAATGCTGCTGTAAACAATAATGCTGCTGCACCTTGGCTGCAAGCTGACTTACATGCTTTGGATTCTATGCAGGAGTGCTACAGCAGGATCATTTACTTCTAGTTTCCTCTCCATACCGACTGACTTCCATAGCATTTGCGTGAATTGCTTTCATACCCATGGTGTATCTGTGTTCTCCCCCGCCCTCAGCACTACAAAAGTGAGACCAGCATTTGTTGTTTGTTTTACTGATGGCTGATATTCTGATTGGGGTGAGATGGAACCTCAGTATAGGTTTGATTTAGAGAAAGCTATTTCTAAGGCTGAATTTGAGTGCCCAGCAAATTTGTCTTGAAATAAAAACACCTGAGAGAGTGTTGAATAATTGTATTTATTTTTAAGCCTAATTTTAAATGAATTTATTGAGAAGCCAGCCTCTTATCCCAAAGTCCATTTGTGGGAGTTGATCGCTGATGGCCTTGCTTCTGGTTTTATGTTTTCAGAGTACTTTGAGCACAACAGTTTTGAACAGTTTTGCATCAACTATTGCAACGAGAAACTTCAACAGTTTTTTAACGAAAGGATTCTGAAGGAGGTAATTGCAGCTGTAATTTGAAACTCCGATCTGCATTGAATTGTTTTAACTTCCAGGGAAGAGAAAGACTGAGTGGATACTGTGATTAAGGGGAGGAGGTGAGGGAAGGGAGAGGGGCACCCAGCAAGCCGGGGTAGCTGAAGTTTAAGACCCTGATGAATACTTTTGGTGGTAAGGTTTGAACTCAGAACCTTGTACTTGGAAGGCAGGTGCTCTACCACTTGAGCCATGCACCTCAGATTGTGATGACACACTCTTAGTAGGCACTTCCTCAGAAGGGAAGAGCTGCAACTTCTTGCTAGCAACTTCGGCCAGACTTCGTCCAGCTTACTTTTTCTGATTCTGGTCGTCTCCACGTGCGCCACTGCTAACCTGCCCTCTCATCCCTCACCTTGCCTCTCTGTCCTTCATCCCGGGTCTGCTTCTGCCACTGCTGCTGCAGCCTGCTCACATCTGTTGCCAGAGGCCGGGGAGCCCCAAGCTCCGGGCTCTGGGGTGCACTGCTGTGGCCTTTAAGCGGCCAGCCCTGGCCAACCAGCTTCCATTTCTGGTTCATTAAGAACTTCCCTCCTCTGCCCACAGTAAGGACAGAGGCTAAGACCTACAATACTGATGCCAGAACGTTCCTTTCTAATCCAAAGGTAGCTTTGGATCGTGATTAGACACATTATTTTACCCCTTACATTTGAATTCTCCACAACATTTTCCTGTATTTTTATTTTTATTTATTTATTTTATTTATTTGTTTGTTGCTCGTGGGGCTTGAACTCTGGGCCTGGGCGCTGTCCCTCAGCTCTTCAGCTCAAGGCTAGTGCTCTACCACTTGAGCCACGGTGCCATTTCCATTTTCCAGTAGTTTTATTTGTACCTTTGACTTTCCTTCCTTCGTATCATTGGAGCGGTGTTTTGCTGCTTGCAGATGCCAGGGATAAAGGCTCATGAGAGTTCAAGTCCAGCTCCATCTTTTCTAGAGGGACGAGAAATCAGTTTCCAGAGCATTTTAGCTGGTTTGGGGGTGTCGGCAGTCTGAGCCCCCTTTCCCACCTGCTGCTGGCCCGAGGCCTCTGCTTCCTCTGTGTGAGCGCTGCCAGCTCTTCCTGTGCTCACCTCAGCCCCGCTCTTTCCTGAGTTCTGCCCTGTGCTGCGTTTGGCTGAGGTGCGCTGGGCCTCCTGTATGCCTTGCCCGACAGTCAGTGCAGTTCTGTCTCTGTGGCTTCCCAGCTGTCGTACACGTCACTCATGGGCTCAAGCAAGGTTGTGACATAGATAAATGGGTGCCCTGGATTCTTATTGGTGAGAGAGTTGCTCTGGAAATGCTCTGGCCAGAGGCTTAGGTCTTCCATTGCCTGTTGACGTTTCCCATGCTTGCCCCTTACCTCCCATGCCCATCCTTCCGTCCAACTAACCCGGCCCCAAGGTCCATCCAGAAGTCACAGCCACCTAAAGAGAAGACATGGCATGGCCTTCATATATGGTGACTCTGTGTGTGTGTGTGTGTGTATGTTGAACTCAGAGTCTGGGATCTGCCTCTTGAACTTTTTACATTCAAGGCTGATTCTTTACCATTTGAGCCACAGCTCTACTTCCAGGCTCTTGATGGTTAATTGGACATGAGTCTCACAGACCTTCCTGCCTAGACTGGATTCAAAGTGTGATCCTCAGAGCTCAGCTTCCTTTGTAGCTAGGATTATAGGCGTGAGCCACAGGCATCCACTTATGGTGACTTTTATAATCATTACAATAAACGAATTTCAAATTTAGACTAAGCTCAAGTGGTCAGTACCTTCTAGAATGTCAGAAAACTTTTCTAGTACAGTTCAGGGGAGAAAAGATTTAGATATTCAGAAAGAAAATATTAGGGCACCTTACCCTAATCTCACCCATGGGTCATGCATCTGATAATATCCTTTACATTAAAAAAATCTGAGTATCCATCAGCTTAGTATATTGACTCTTCCATATTGCATAAGTATTTCCATAGCTGTAATTGCAATGACTTTATTTACAGGAACAAGAACTATATCAGAAGGAAGGTTTGGGTGTGAATGAAGTTCATTATGTGGATAATCAGGATTGCATAGGTATGTATTGTTTTCCATTTATGGAAAGTATGGGATACATACAATGGATACATTTATGAGAATTTTTCTGGGCTCTGATTTTATACACATCACCAGTTACAGGGTGGGAACTGTGGTATTTGAGAGAGGTTTACTTTTGTTTTTTTTTTGGTGCTGCAACTGGGGCTTGAACTGACAGTCTCACATTTTAGCTTTGCTTTTGTGCTCAGAGCTGGTACTCTACCACTTGAACCATACCTCCACTTCTGGACTTTTTGCTGATCAACTGGGGGTAAGAGTCTCTTGGACTTTCCTCCTAGGCTGGCTTCAAACTAGGGTCCTCAGATCTCAGACTCTTGAGCTAAGATTATGGGCATGAGCCACTAGCACCTGGCAAGAAGTTTACTTTTTTTTTTGGTCCATTGTGGGGCTTGAACTCTGGGCCTGGGCACTGTCCCTCAGCTCTTCAGCTCAAGGCTAGTGCTCTACCACTTGAGCCATAGCGTCACTTCCGGTTTTCTGATGGTTAATTGGAGATAAGAGTCTCACGGACTTTCCTGCTGGGGCTAGCTTTGAACCATGATCTTCAGATCTCAGCCTTCTCAGTAGCTAGGATTACAGGCGTGAGCCATCGGTACCCTGCTGAAGTTTACTTCTTTAGTGCTGTTGAGAAGTAATTTTTCTAGGTATCAAATCAAGCCTTTTCTAAAACCTCTTCTGTTATTGGGATATGTAGACCAGTGAGGAGGAGGTGTCAGAGGCTGGAAGCTGATGGCTTTGTCACCTCAGATGACAAGGCCTTGGGCTTGCCAGGGCTTGCCTCGGGCCTGATCAGAGAGGCCAGGCCAGCATTGCTCTGGCTGTAAGGGGTCCTCTGGGGTCCCACACGTCCTGTCCAGATAACACCACACCATCCACCAGGACCCTGCTTTCCATGTCTGTCTCAGCAGTGCAGTGCAGCCACCGTTCCCTGTGGTCCCCAGCGGCTGCCCATCTCTTTCTTTTCTTCCTGCCCCATCTCTGAAATCAGATGTTGGGCAAGCTCTTTGTTTTACAAGCCAAATTTGGTGATCCATCAGTAACTTGTGTACTAGACTTGGACATCATAACATTACACTAATAGTAATGTTAGTTTACACTTTTCAAACCACTTTGGCATCCTTCCTGGCCCCCCCACATTCCCTTAACACACAGTCCTGCCTTTGACTGTGTGATTGGCAGTCTGGGTGGAGTCCCTCCCCTTCTGGGTGTTTCCAGTTCATCCTCATCTCTTCCTCCATCTTTGACTCTGCTCTCATTAGCAGCTTAGGTCACCACACTCTTCCCACCACCAACTGCCCAAACTTTCCTTTTTGGACTGATTTAATTAGAATCTTGATTTCTCTTCTTGCTCAATTCAGCTCTATCCCAGTCAATAGTTTATATATACAGTGTTTAAGGAGTTGAAATTTTATACATACTTTGAACAAACAGAAAAAAGCATAATGAAAGCTTTTGCTGTGTAAAAAGCCGGGCAGGCCAAAGCTTCTGTTGTTTTACTTTGTGTTCGAAGAGGAGTTAGCTGGGTGAAGGGGAATTTCTAGTTCTCAGCCTGCTATGCTGGCTTGCAAATGGAGTGGTGATTAGTCACTCTCCTTATGGAGTTGTTTTTTTCTAATGCATTAAAGCTATGATGTTACCTTCCAACAAGTGGCCAGATTTGAAATAAAATTCCATTTGCTCTCAATCCCCTTTGATAGAATACTTTCAAAGTATTATCTGTCATATTGTAGGTAACCAGTCTTTGAAATTTATGACTTATACATTGTGATGTGTTGTTTTTTATCTTATCCTGAGTATTTTGGTTTTTGAAATAGACTTAATTGAAGTGAAGTTAGTGGGAATACTGGATATTTTGGATGAAGAAAATCGCCTTCCCCAGCCCAGTGACCAGCACTTCACATCTGCTGTTCACCAGAAGCACAAGGACCATTTCCGACTCACTGTGAGTTTGCCATTTAATGTGCTGACTGTGCTTGGGGGGAGGGGGGGCGGGGAGATCTGTGGTCAGATTCACTACACAGTGGACATTGCTGGACAGAAATATAAGTCATAGAAGGTTTAGAGCGGCAATGGCTCAGCATCCTCTACAGATAGACTCTATCAATCTGCTCTATCTATTATGTATCTGTCATCTGTAACTATTATTTACCTTTCAATTACCTATCATCTATCAATCTATTACCTATCATATCTATGTCTATCAAATACCTATCTTGTATATATATTTATCATGTAATCTATCCATCTATTACATATCTACCATATCTATCTACCTTTCTATATGAATCTGTTTATTATATGTATCTATCATCTATCTGTCCTATATATATATATTTATCATGTACTCTACTATCTATGTTTTTCTATCATCTATTCATCATTGAGCTATCATCTCTCTCTCTACATATATGTATCATCTGTTTCTTATCTATTCATATATCAATTATCTGTCTATCTGTGTTTGTGTTTTTATCTATGTATGTATCTGTAATGGTAAAGCTCTATATAATCAAATCTCAAGACTCTTTTTCTCTGAATGGAAAGAATTTTGTCTGTCTAAGGTATACAAAGAAATTTACCTATTGGTCTCATGTTCTTCCTTCTGAACTAAGTGGCCTTTGGTGGCTTTGTTTTGTATCACATGACCTAGGCAATGTTCTAGGGGATGACATTCATGTGTGTAGCTTAGAACTCTGGTGGAAGAGGGGCTGGGAAGGTAGCTCAGTGGTAGAGTGCTTCCCTTGCATGCCTGAGGCCCTGGGTTCGATTCCTCAGCACCACATAAACAGAAAGAAAAAAGCCGGAAGTGGTGCTGTGGCTCAAGTGGTAGAGCGCTAGCCTTGAGCTGAAGAGTTGAGGGACAGCACCCAGGCCCAGAGTTCAGGACCCACGACTGGACTCCCCCCCCCAAAAAAAAAAAACTCTGGTGGAAGAAACCTGGATTAGGTGGTGATGGCCAATTCATTTTGGTCTCCTTCCTGGGAGTTTTGAGTGGGAAATGTACTCAGAGAGGGAGATAGAAGCTGAAGCAACAGGACTAGGTAGTATAAAGGGAAAATAGACATAGACAGTGGTAGAAATAAGTAAGACCACACTTCTGGAAAAGCCAAAGACTAGGTTCCCAAGCCCGCTTCAAGCTGAAGTGCTTGCTGTGTTTGTATAAGGTTTTGTTGGTATCCCCTCTCAGCTGTCATTCCCTGGGACTTTATTCTTACACCCAGAAAGAGCCAGGCAGGCACTGAGCGATGAGGATGCCAGTTCCTGCCACAGAGGTCAGCGCTGCTCTGCCTTCCCCGCCTTCCTCCTTCAGTCACCCCGTGAAAAGAGGGGAAAAGACGATAAAAGCTGCGTAGGGTCACTTTTGGAATTAGGGTGTTAGCAGGCAAACGTCTCCCCTTCTGGGAATTATTCTGAGATTGCAGCATAGCTGTCATTGCTCTGATGACCTCAGGAGGTATTTAAATGGTAACAAGTATTTTTATTTCCTTTCATGATTGACACCATCCCAGTATATACACAAATCAACCATTGTGCTTGCTACTCATTACTATGTGTTTAAAAAATAGAAAGCCCAAAAGAAAAATGTTATAAAAACCACACACTACAAACAAACCAAAAACCGAACACCTTGATGATGCCCATGTATTAAGTCAGTGGTAAATAGGCTAAGTAGGTTTACTTGAAAAACAGATGTGATTGCATGAACTCCTCTGTGATCTGGAATCCTAGACTAGCCGCCTGCTCAGCTGACTTGTCCTTCTTCTGTGTCCTCGTTATTTCACATAATACTCAACCTGTGACAGTGTTACCTTGGTGGAGATGGAGACACTGTGTGTTCTCCACAAAGCTTGTACTCAACGCTGAAAATATCTGTGGAGCTCTCTGTGTTGACAACTCACAGGCTGGAGACCCAGTTTCCTTTTCCAAGTGGACCACGGGTCTAGTCCACAAAACTGGGCCCAGGACCTCAGAGACATGTCATATGGGGAAGGACCTGGCAACTTTTCTTCAAAGAGGAATCAGAACAAGATAGCACATAAATCCTCATTTATGTAGGCTGGTACTTGGTGTTCCTTTGGGACTACCAAGTAAAGAACTCTTAGCATAGGCACTCTTGGAGTGCTTTCACTTGAACATTTGCATTTAATCCTAGTAATTTCCACAAGCTATGGGAGAGGAGACAAATGGGGGAAGGGGAAGAGACCACCTGGAAGCCTAGAAGGAAGCTGAGGTTACAAGCAGGCAGGAGATCTCACACAGAGCCTCTATTCCAACTCGATGGAGAAGAGCTTCTGTGTTCTAAACATTCTCTCACCTTGAGCAAGCCTCTGCGCCTCCCAACTCATAGATCACTTGTGTGATCATACATGTGATCCCCCTCCTTAAAAAAAGAGGTGATAGTGCGGTGCCGATGGCTCACACCTGTAATCTTAGATACGTAGGAGGCTGAGATCTGAGGATCTGAGGATCCTGGGTTAAAGCCAGCCTGGGCAGGAAAGTCTGTGAGATTCCTATCTCTAAAACACCACCCAAAAGCCACAAGTGGAGTCATGGCTCAAGTGGTAAAGCACTATCTTTGAGCACAAAGATTTATGGATAGAGCGCAGGCCAAGAATTGAAGCCCCAGGGCTGGCGTGTGTGCGCGCGTGCGTGCACACACACACACACACACACACACACACACACTGATAGGCTGTTTTGAGGATCAGATATGATCTCATATGTGAAATATTTCAGAAACTTTAATTCAAACACGAGATCCCACAATTAAATGGTAAACCTCTAAAATGATGTAATTGCCTTGAAAGAGGTTCAGGATCATTGTCCAAGAACCTGTTCAGATGGTTGGTTTTGAAACTGTGGCCGAGTTCCTGTGCTGAGTTCAGGTATTTCCTTACCTGGCTGCACATGAAAATTCCTTAAAACAAGTGCCACATGCTTTGGGAGGCTTAAAATTCTCTGAAAAATTCTAATCAGCATGAGAATCTAACATCATGTTGTAGATGGAAAGTTTGTATGTTTTTGCATGTGAACCTGAATAACACGTGTGTACATGTATGTGTGTGCTTTTGTGTGTGTTGGCCTTAACACCTACTTTTTTCCCCTTAGAGATTACAACCAAATACTTTTTAGATTTCACTTATAGTTCAAGCATTGTTCAAAAGCAGTACAATTATAAAAAAAGTTTTGTTTTTTTTTTAGTCCGGTCGTGGGGCCTGAGCTCTGGGCCTGGGCGCTGTCCCTCAGCTCTTCAGCTCAAGGCTAGTGCTCTACCACTTGAGCCACAGCGCCACTTCTGGCTTTTTTCTTCTTGTTTATGTGGTGCTGAGGAATCGAACCCAGGGCCTCATGCATGCAAGGCAAGCACTCTACCACTGAGCCACCTTCCCAGCCCTATAAAAAAAGTTTGAAAATTCCCTTACATCTTATTCTCCATCTAATGTCCAAAGGAAAGTTTGTAACACCTTCATGTATTATTTTCCAGATTCCAAGGAAATCTAAGCTGGCAGTCCATAGGAATCTCAGAGATGATGAAGGTTTTATTATCCGGCATTTTGCAGGGGCGGTGTGCTATGAAACAGTGAGTATGATTTATAAGCAGAAAACCTCTTAATGTTGGAGCTGTGCGGTAGTGTGGTATTCCCCCCACCGACTTGGAATGGCAACGTAAATCTTCACATCAGTGAAATGAAGTGAGTAGTTCTGCCCCAAGCTGCACCAGCCATGCTTGGTGCTAACCATCCACCATTACCCCATGGTGACTGTGTTGGACAGCTGGGATGTGATCACTGAAAGTTCTGTCAGGCAGAGCTGAGGTTCGGGGGATTTACCTCAGCTAGGCTGAACTGTTCTTCTTGCTTTAACTTGCAGACTCAGTTTGTGGAGAAAAATAACGATGCATTGCATATGTCTCTGGAATCCTTAATATGTGAATCCAGGGATAAGTTTATACGGGAATTATTTGAATCGTCTACAAATAACAACAAAGATACGAAACAGAAAGCCGGAAAACTTAGCTTCATCAGTGTGGGAAACAAATTTAAGGTATTCATATTAAATAAGTCTTTTTTAAACAATTGTATTTAAAATAACATACATTGTTCTCTATTCTAAAGTGGATAATGTAAATGACAGTCAGATATGCTGCATGTGCCAGGAGAAGACCGGCACTGTTTATACCTGTACTGTAAGAGGGCCTGATGAAGCCCCCGCCACTGAATACAGAAATGTTGGGATCCTGTCCTTTTTCAGGGCGTCACACACCTGAGAGCTCTCCTAATGTCCCTGCTGCCGTCTACTGCGTGGCTGACCTTCAAACCTTCTCTTCTCCTTGTGTTTTCTGTCTCCTTCCTTCAGCAGTTTTGGTTTAGCTGGAATAGTCCAGCTCCGAATGGCTAGAGAGAACTAGTTGAGAGGACAATCAGGCCCAGCCCGGCCTCCAGGTAACGATCGCCTTGGGACTGCCATCCATCCAGTGGCTGGGCGTGTTAAGGAGAGTTCCTTGCAAGTGGTCAGCCAGTGTGTAACTCATTTCCATGTGTTTTTCTCTCACAGTGGTGTTAGGAGCATGCACACGACACTAAAATTGAATGAAAGCTTTTGATAATGTCCATCACAGATAAAGGCTCAGGTGTAGCAAACTTGTTAAAGTGCTTATTTAACATTAAAGAATATTTCATCCCTTTTGTTAGTTTTTGATCAGGAATTCTTGGAAAGCTGAGAAGAGGTTGTCTTAGAAATAGAATGCTATTAATTAGTTACAATTATTGAGCAGTTAGTACAAAACAACTTTAAAACCTTTTAATTAAAAAAAATCTTTTAGTGAACAAAGCTCTATAATATATCCAGTGAAGAAATGGGGATGTAGAAATGTGAGTTAAGTGGTAGAATATCAGTTTTGATGGAAAAGTCAAGCAAAGCCCTGAGTTCAAGCCCAAGTACTGGTACACAAACAAAGTAGTGATTTGTAAGTGCTTAAAAAGAATCATAGAAGTGAAATTAATTTTTCTATGTTACATAAAATATTGCTCTGATATTTACAAAAAGTCCATATTTGCTCTATAAAACATGTACTTTAAATATTAAATATGATACAATCAGGAATGATAATTAATATCAGAATTCTATTAGATAATTAGTAGTATAAAACTTCTTTTAGATTGAATGGGCCCCAAATATGCAGTTTGATGAAATCATATTTCTAAAAGCTAAGGCTTTTAAATACTTAAATATAGCAAAAGCTCATAATACATTTTAGATGAATAAATAAAAAAGCTTTGAATTTTGTCTTAAAATTGTATTCATTAATTAGGAGTTCCTAATGCACTTAATAAGCAACAATTTGAATATTTTTCTATTCTTGAATAGACTTTTTAAAAAATGTGTTCTGTTTTGTTTTTGTGCCAGCTTAGCCTTTTGCTCAGAGCTAGTGCTCTACTACTTGAGCCACAGCTCCACTTCTGGCTTTTTGGTGGTTAATTGGAGATAATAGTCGCATGGACTTGCTTGCATGGGCTAGCTTTGAACTTCAGTCCTCCGATCTCAGCCTCCTGAGTAGCTAGGATTATAGGCATAAGCCACCGGTGCCTGGATAATAGATGGGCTTTAAAATAGTGAAACTGGTGTATATGCAGTGGTGCAACCTGTAGTCTCATGTTATTTGGGAAATGGAGACAGGAAGATCCGTTGCGGCAAAGAGTTGTCGACCTGGGCAGCATAGAAAGACTGTCTCAAAAGAAAAATGCATTTGCTTCATTGAAATGGATATCATTTGTTATGTATATTCCTGCAGTAATAATATAGTATTATTACTAGTAAGAACATACTGAAATTTTAGGTAACATGAATAAAAATGAAGACATTCTCAAAGTTTCTCTTTGATTTGTATAATCTTCATTGAACCTAGAAATGTCTTAGAACTGTTTCCAGACAGCATCATGTAAGCTGGGCACCTCAAAGGCTGAGATCTGAGGATGGAAGCCAGCCTGGACAGAAAAGTTCATAAGGTTCTTATTTCCAGTTAACCAGGAAAAAGCCAGAAGTGGGGTGTGGTTCAAGTGGTAGAACACCAGTCTCCAGAGCTCGACGCCCTGGGTTCAAGCCCCAGTACATAAAGAAGCAAAGGAACAAACAATTATGTACTTTTTACATTAACTGCTGAAAGCTATAACTGAATATTACTAATAAAATATTTCCTATGTGTTTCTGTGGGATACTTTGATGTAAAATGTGAACCTTAATTTTAAACATAAATCAAGGAGTTCATATTTTTGTATGACACTCAGTTACCCGTCTCAGGGACCCAGGGCTCCCACTCAAAGGATCATTTCCAGGCTCCTGACACAACCCTCTTAACTGCTGATGCTTTCGAAGAAGGAATTCTTTTCTATGAAAATCTTACTCATATAAACAAATAGTTGTATGTTTCAAAACTAAAATAAAACATGAGTTGCTCAGTGCCTTACCTTTCTGCTTTATGATTCTTGACTTCTGTTCTTTGGAGATGGACTTTTCTCTTTTCTTTTTTTCCTACTGTTATTAGTTGAGTTTTGTTTTTTCTAGTCTTCTGACTCCATCTCAATGTTTTGGGGGGGGAGGGAGGCAATATCAAGATTAGTCTGTGGATGAAGGCACCTAGATGAAGGGCAAGTTATTTTCTTTCTGCCTTGGTGGCTCTCCTACTTGCTTTTCTGCTGGAGTCCAGGTTGATTAAAGTTGTTAGAACTCTACCCACCAGATAAATGGGGATAATTGGATCTCTTTAATCCAACCTCAAATTCTTCTGAATAACTTAAGCTTGTAATATGGAGTCATACATTACTGTCATAGATAGGAAAATGTAAAATTTTGCTATGACTGTCCATGACTGGACACATTTTTAATCTCCCTGGATCTCAGTGTCTTCCCTGTATAACGAAGGCAATAATATATTCTTAAGCACAGCGATGCTCTTGAAACTTTTTGAGCAGTACTTACTCACAGAAAAACATCATGTAAAAGCACACATGTTATTATAAATTGTACCTATGATTAATATATTAATTTGAGAATTATATCTTAGTGGCTGACACCTATAATCCCAACTATTGGGAAAATCTCTACTCAAGGAAAGCTCACGTAAAAAGCTAGCACAACCTATCTCAACAAAGTAAAATAAAATAGCTTCTTGAAATGCACAGGTAGGATGATTCTGGTTCCAAGTGGATCACTGGGGCAGAGGATGTAAGATCTCATCTAAAAAGAAATAATGAAAGCAAAGTGAGGCTGAGAACCTGCCTAATAAGTGGGTGGCTGTGAGTGTAATACCCTGGTACTATTAAAAAAAATAAAAAACAAGGGGGAAAACCCCTCTTAATTGGTCTTTTCTAAATTGTATAATAAGTATCTCCGTATAAAAAACCAGATAAAGATTTTTACACAGTTTATTTTGCAGAGCAGTAAATCAAATAAATGATAATGTCCTGAACCAGGATTAATAATAATTATTAATATTAAAAATGTAGGAAAGTAGTAATAGTATTCATTGTTGTCACATAATATTCACTGCCAACTTTATTTTAGAAAACAAAAAGTTTTAGAAAGCAATTGAAATTTTAAAATAGTGAAGAACATTCTTATAGGTTAACCAAAGAATTTTATGTATGCTGTATTACATATACACCAACCCCAGTCTTTAGTTTACACCTCGCTTGCATGTGTTCAAACACAACCTCACTGATCTCACAGTGAACGCATCCCTATCCTCTCATTTACTTCCTTCATTGTCTGCAGTCATTCTCCTTATTCATCTTCCCTGCAGACATGCATGTGTGTTAGCATTACTCCTTGCCATTCTTTCTGATGACACAAGTTCTGCTGTTTTAATTCCATATATGCCCTTGGCTGCATGGTGCTCTCTGCCAGTCTGTGCCCTGGAGGTGGTCGCACTGTGATGTGTTGTGTGTGAATGTCATCTGTGCATGTAATGGAGAGTGAGTGTGAACTCACCCTACTACACGTGCTTTCACTCTCAAATGAGCTGCTCTCCTATCTTTTACAGACACAGTTAAATTTGCTTCTGGATAAACTTCGAAGTACCGTGAGTATATTTAAAAACAAAATGTCTGTTTTTGAAGATCCTATAAAACCACTACTAGCAATTAGACCAAGAATCCTGGAATGATGAGAAGTATATTTTAAATCAATTTCCTCTTATTAAAAAGAAATTATTTTTTTAAAAGCTGGGTGGAGTATATCATGCCACTAATCTCAGCTCTTGGGAAGCATAAATGGGAGGATTGAAGTTTTAAATCAATCTGGACAAAAAAAGTTAGTGAGACTTTATCTCAACAAATGAGCTGGTTATGGTGGCATGCACATGTAATGCCAGGTATGTGGCAGGTGTAGGTAGAAGACTGAAGACTGAAATTTGAAGTCTAGCCCCTGGTAAAAATGAGAGATCAAGCCTGGTGCCCTGTAATCTTAGCCACTTTAGAGGCTGAGTTCTGAGGATCATGGTTTGAAACCAACTTGGGCAGGAAAGCCTATAAGACTTTTATCTCTGATAATCACTAAAACACAAAATGGAATTGTGACTTAAGTGACAGAGCACTAGCCTTCCGCAGAAAAATGCTAAGAGACATCACTGAATCCTTGAGTTTAAGCCCCAGGATGAGAGAGAGGGGGGGGAGGGAGAGAGAGAGGGAGAGAGAGAGAGAGGGAGGGAGGAGAGAGGGAGAAGGAAAGGGAGAGGGAGGAGGAGGGAGAGGGAGAGGGAGAGGGAGGGGGAGGCGGAAAAAGAGAGAGAGAGAGACTACTTGAAAAATAACGAGCAAAAAGGGACACTCATGTGTAGCTCAAGTGGTAGAGCACTTGCCTAGCAAGTATGAGGCCCTAATTTCTAAACTCTAGTACTGCTAAAAAGAAAGAAAAGAAATTAGTTTCTAAAATGGTTATTGTTTTGGCTAAGTTTGTTCTGGAGAAATGTCAAATATATATGTGAAGTCAAATTATTGTATAAACACATGGCACTGTTGAGCTTATTAAAATGATCTTGTACTTCACAAAGGTAGAAAGAATGAATAACTGATGAAAGAGGCTATTACTTTTTTAAGATCAAGTATAGGATATAATTTAACTTGATTGTGTTATTCTTGCAGTTTTGATGTGGACAAAAATACACCCAATAGTTTTATGTCTTTTTATAAAAGCAAAATTTATTAAGGGCTTATATTTAACTATGCGTTTTAGTGGTTCACCCTGAGATTTTTTTTTCTTTTCCTTTCTTTTCCCCATGTAGTGATGGGCATTGAACCTACAAGCACTCTGATTACTGAACTATATCCCCAGCCCTTGTTTATTTGTGAGACAGTCTCACATATGTAGTTTAGGTTTTAACCAATAGAAGTACGATAATACATTTTTATGTTCCTTGGTGATTTTCATGTGCTAATATTTAATATGCACCGAAGGTTACTGTTATTTCTAGAAACAAAAAGTGACCATGTTATCTTACGTGTTATCTCAAAAAACTGCCTTTCTTCCCCCAGGGAGCGAGCTTTATTCGCTGCATCAAGCCTAATTTAAAGATGACAAGCCACCACTTCGAAGGGGCTCAGATTCTGTCTCAACTTCAGTGTTCAGGTAGTTCCCTGTTTCCCAAATCTTTGTCACAGTGTGTGTCCGTAGCTATAACTCAAGGGCTACTTACTGATTTACTTCTGTGCTGTTGGGGATTGAGTCCAGGATGCCAGACATGCCAGGTCTACCCCAGTCCTTCAGCAGACTTTATTGGGGTCAGTATATACACATGTACATGATTCTATACATAATTTCAAATAATTTATCATTACCTTGATCACTTGAAGTACAATGAAATTAAAAAAAATATTCCCCTTAGCTATAAGAAAAACATAGATGGCAAATTATTTGAGCAATAGTGTGAAACAATTTATTGTGAAATAAAACTTCTTGTTTTTGTCAGTTGTGGGGCTTGAACTCAGGGCCTGAGTGCTGTCCCTGAACTCTTGCGCTGAAGGCTAGCACTCTACCATTGTTGAGCCATAGCACCTCTCTGGTTTTCTGGTGGTTAATTGGAGATAAGAGTCTCATGGAAAAGTCTCATGGACTTTCCTGCCCGGGCTTTTTTTTTTGTTTACTTTTTGTCATTTGTGGGGCTTGAACTCTGGGCCTGGGCACTGTCCCTCAGCTCTTTAGTGCAAGGCAAGCGCTCTACCACTTGAGTCCCAGTACCATTTCTGGTTTTCTGGTGGTTAATTGGAGATGAGTTTCATGGATTTTCCTGCCTGCCGCTAGCTTTGAACCACAATCCTTGGATCTCAATCACCTGAGTAGCGTGGATTGCAGGTATGAGCTACCAGAACCTGTCTAAATAAAACTTTTAAAACACTGAAGCTAAGTTTACAAGCCCACTCATCCCTTTTGGTATCTGATTGAATTCAGGACTTTACACTTGCTAAGCAGATGCTCTACCACTTGAGCCACACCTCCAGCCCCTTTTTGAATTGGGTGTTTTCCAGGTAGGGTCTGACTTTGTGCCTGGGCTAGCCTGGACTCAGATCCTCCCATTTGTGCTTCCCCGACCCCATTGACTGCGATGGAGTTTCAGGAATTTCTTTTGCTCAAGCTGACCTTGAACTTCTGCCCCTTGATCATTGCCTGCTAGGATTACAAGCTTGAGCCACCATGTCTGGTATTACCCCCCCCCCCCTTAAAATTTATATAATTAAAAATCATTAGGTACTTTTATAAAAGGACTTCAATTCAACATGCCAGTGTATGAGTATAATGCATCTTGATCAATGTCTCCCTTCCATCGTTCTTCCACCATCCCTTCCAATCCCACCCATCCCTTCATTACCATATTCCTATATCCTTCATCACCACACATGTACATTGAATATTATGACTGTATTCTCCCACCCTCTCTCCATTTGTCTGCCCTTCCTCCCCTTGACCTCTGCCCCTCCTAACAATACATTTTGGGAAGTAGAGGTGTGTCTCACATGGTAGAGGACCAGCCTTGAGCAGAAAAACGGAAACAAAGTTCTTTAAGAGTCTCCCCTACATCTGCTCTGCCTCCCTGTGGACTCAACAGCCCCAGGTCATTCCTGGCTCCCTTACAACCAGCCAGGAGGGCGTGGCCTCACTCCTCCTCCTGTGAGAACTGTAGTCCTTGGATTTCCCAGTTCTCGACTTCCACTCCCTTTCTCCTCAGGAGGATCAGCTTCCTCTAGTTAAGGTGCAGTGGTCACTTGGCTCCTAAGTCAGATGTGGCCGCCATGGCCAATCCCTCCAGCCCAGCTTCCCCCTTCCCTGCCCCCACACCAACCATACCGTTTCTCTTGTGCATTACTGGCCTTCTCAATCCTTCTGCAGATGTGTTTCCTTCCACCTGGGTGCTATTTTTAGGGAATTTTTGAGTTTAGAATGGACTGGTTTTTGTCATTCTCTATCAGTTGTGGCGTGTGAAACTTTCCAGGATGATTGAAGTACTTAGTGTCTGTGTTATTCAATATGGCAGGCACTAGGTGGACACATTTGACTTGCATGCATTTGAAATGTGACTACAAGCCTTATTTAAAACTGAAATAAACTTTAAAAATAATTTAATTTTAATCTATTAAAATTTAAATAGTCATCTGTGAATAGGCATTGCTATATTCCCTTGGCTGCACTTGACATTTATTCTTTATTCAAGTATTGATTCTGTGTGTGTGTGTGCTAGTACTGGGGCTTGAACTTGTGGCCTCACGCTCAAAGTGGTAGAGTGCAGCCTTGAGCAGAAGCCTGGGGGGGGGGTTACCCAGGCCCCGAGTTCAAGCCCTGTGACCAAAAAACAACAACATCAAAGGTTCTTACAGACTTTCCTGCCCAGGCTGGCTTCTGGGTATATATACAGTTATAGTTTCATGAAAAAAAATGGCTAGTCACCTGTTCCAACATTTTTTATTAACTAATCTTTTCTGGATTGATTTCAGCAGTCTCAGCTTCAACACCTGAAAGCCAAGTGTTGTAAAGGAAAGTCTTGGTGTTGCCTTTAGCTGTTGTCTTTCCCAACCAATTTCACCCTTTTCTTGAAAAGTTTACATTAATAAGGCTGAAATTAAGCACCTAGTAGACTTGAACTGATAATACAATTATCCTATAGGTTTCCCAATTGGTTAGTTTTATTTCATAGGTAAATAAAAGGTTTTTATAGTGAGCTCTCTAGTCTTTTCCTTATGCTTTATTTGATCCCTTGGGAAAACTTGTGTTTGTTTGAATATTTTAGGGAAGACTATCAGGAACACTGTTCTAAAATTAGCTGCAGCACTTAGAAAATGGCCATGTGTAGGGCTTTGCTTTATATATTGTTATCTATGATAGAGATTCTAAAACAATGCAAACTAGACTCAAGCGTTCTAGAGAGCAGTAGTTTGCCTCTAAGAAACGTTCAAGCTGGCTGTAGATGGCCTTGCACTGGAGAAGTTGCAGGTCGTGGATCAGTTGGGGTATGTTGACTAGAACAATGTCATTTCTCACTGGTGGTAATGGGCCTGATGCGTGTTTCTGAATCTAGGTATGGTGTCTGTTTTGGACTTGATGCAAGGTGGTTTCCCATCTCGAGCTTCATTTCATGAACTCTACAACATGTACAAAAAGTATATGCCGGATAAACTTGCAAGATTGGATCCAAGGCTATTTTGTAAGGTACAACTGCCACTAAAATGGAAATTTCTGAACAATGAATTATTTCCTATTACTAATTGGAATTTCTATTTTTCAGGCTCTTTTTAAAGCTTTAGGTTTAAATGAAGTTGACTATAAGTTTGGATTAACAAAAGTATTTTTCAGACCTGGAAAAGTAAGTCTATTTTTATTTTAAACATTAATATCATGAATCTGTTAGGGGTTAGTAGATTTTTATTTTTAAAAATTTTTATTTTTATATTTATTTGTTTGTTTATTTGGTCATGGAGCTTGAACTCAGGGCCTGGGCACTGTCCCTGAGCTTTTTCACTTAGGCTAGTGCTTTACCACTTTGAGCCACAGTGCCACTTCCAGTTTTCTGGTGGTAAACTGGAGATAGAGTCTCACAGACTTTCCTGCCCCAGCTGGCTTTGAACTGAAATCCTCAGATCTTAGCCTCCTGAGTAGCTAGGATGACAGGCGGAGCTACCAGCACTCGGCATTAGTAGATAGGTAATAATTTAGGTAATAATGGTTTAATGGTTTATATTGTTATTAGGATTGTATGGTATCAACAGCATGAAATATATGTGTACACATGCATACATAATTTTCCCATTTTTTCAGTTTTACTTAGTGTTAGAATCAGAACATTGAATTTTTTTCTTAAATAGAGGTTACTATTTAAACAAGCTGAAAGTTTTTCTAAAATGTCTTCATGCAGTCTTCAATGATTTGAGATTTTATAGTACTTAGAGTTTCCATTGTTAAGGAAAAGGTATATTAAATAGATGTTATACCTGTACTTAATAGTGTTAAGAGATTGGACTAGAGTTTGGACTCTCCGCTCCTAAAACCTAGACAGAATGAATAGCAAATCCTTTCATGTGTAACTATGGAAATATAATCCTATAGTTTTGATATTCATAGATTGTAGAATACTTTATAAGTAATATATTCAGAACAGAAATACCTAACTCCCATTCTCACTATTTCTGAATTCTTCAATATTGATTTAGTAATTGCATCCTCTGATTGTAAACATAATTGTTATTGAATTTAAATAGCCAAGCAACTAGTTAGATTAAATAAAACCTTAAGAACTAGCTCTTTTATCTAGTTAATCACAAATCTGATTTCACTTTTTTTTGTTGTTGTTGGTTGTGGAGCTTGAACTCTGGGTTTGGACACTGTCCCTCAGCTCTTCAGCTGAAGGCTAGAGCTCTACCGCTTGAGCCACAGCGCCACTTCTGGTTTTCTAGTGGTTCATTGGAGATAAGAGTCTCATGGAGCCGGGCGCTGGTGGCTCACGCCTGTAATCCTAGCTACTCAGGAGGCTGAGATCTGAGGTTTGCGGTTCAAAGCTAGCCCGGGCAGGAGAGACCATGAGACTCCTATCTCCAATAAGCCACTAGAAAACCGGAAGTGGCACTGTAGCTCAAGTGGTAGAGCGCTCGCCTTGAGCTGAAGAGCTGAGGGACAGCGCCCAGGCCCAGAGTTCAAGCCCCACGGCCAACCAAAAAAAAAAACAAAAACAAAAACAAAAAAAAAGAGTCTCATGGACTTTTCTGCCCGGGCTGGCTTTGAACCGTGATCCTCAGATCTCAGCTTCCTGAGTAGCTAGGATTACAGGCATGGGCCACTGACAGCCAGCTTGATTTCACATTTTTAAGCATGAGACGAATGTTAAATATTGGTTACCAATGAGTGTTCTTTCCTGTGAGTACTTTTTATCATAGGGGATCCATACCACTTCCTACAAAAAAAAATTAAGAGAAAAAGAACATAAATCTCTTGAGTCACTTTAGTTTCACTCAGACACATATCATAAACTCAGTGTTTTTCTTACTTGAGAGAAGTAGCAATTACTTAATAGTTAATGGCTGGATTGGGAAAGTACATGGTCTTACCTCCCCCCAAATCAGAAAGATTTCTTCACCACCTAGAACAAATAGACTCTCAAATCTGTAATCTCATTATGTTACCTTTAATCTAATTTTGATTATAAAAAGTCATTATATTGATTAGTGTGATATTCTGGTAAGACATTTCACTCTAATTATTAATAACTAAAGGTCTATTTTATTTGTGTTGTCTTTAATCTCCTAGCAGTATTTCCTTATCTTTCTTTAAAATGTGGGTGGTAAGGAAGTGGTGCTGTGGCTCAAGTGGTAGAGTGCTAGCCTTGAGCTGAAGAGCTGAGGAACAGTGCCCAGGCCCAGAGTTCAAACCCCATGGCTGACAAAAAAAAAAGGTTAAAATGGGGTGGTGATTGGGAGAAACAGAATAATCTCAATAGTGAAATAAATAAAACAGGACCTTCACTAGTCCAGGGCTAAGGAATCTGCTAGGGCAGAGATATTTCTGTCCCTTTCTATCATCTTTCTCAATAAAAATCTTTTTTGCTAGTCCTCTCTAATTAACCTAGTTAAGATTTTTTTCAACTTTTATGATTGAATCTGCTACCTAGTAATCAGTGACCTTCTTTACTCCTCAAAAACGACTCTGAAGGAAAGAGGGAAGAGAAAGGCCATATTTCAGTGCAGCCACTGCTTGGAGCTCGCATTACACCATGCTAAGCTGTGGCTGTGATTGGCATGCAACCATTTTTAGAAAGCCAAATTTGGGCCAAGCACTGGCCCATACCAGTGGCTGATGCCTATAATCCTGGCTACTGAGGAGGCTCAGATATGAGGATAGTGGTTTGAAGCCAGCACAGGCAGGAAAGTCTGTGAAACTTTTATCTCCAATTAACCACCAAAAAGTTGGAAGTGAAGCTGTGGCTTAAACGGTAGTGTATCAGTCTTGAGTGAAAAAGCTAAGGGGCAGAGCCCAGGCCCCATGTTCAAGCCCATGTAGTGGCATGCGCACACACACACACGTGCATGCACATACACAGAGGTAACATTTGGGATTTAAATTCTATTTTTTTCTTTGTGTGTTGGAACATACTGCTCTCTAATACTGGTACTAAGTTATTTTATCTTCTAGTTTGCAGAATTTGATCAGATTATGAAGTCTGATCCTGACCATTTAGCAGAGCTGGTTAAGAGAGTCAACCATTGGTTAGTCTGCAGTCGCTGGAAGAAAGTTCAATGGTGTTCACTCTCAGTCATTAAACGTAAGTATGTTTTTACCAGGCATGGTGGCATGTACCTGAAACCCAGTCATATGGTAGAGATGAGAGTTTAAACAGCCAGCCTGAGCTACAGAGCCAGGTTAATCAGACCCTGTCTGAAAAAGCAATCAGTAGTTACAGAAACAAACCTCACAAAGCATAGCCTGTACCGAGGAGTCTGAGGCAAGGAGGGTCACAAGTTTGAGACCATTGTAGGCTCACAGGTGGACCTGGACTCAAAGCAAGATAAGACAAACACCATTTCTCCTTCCTTTTGGAAAATACCCAACCATGTTTCATTCTGGACCTAGATTTTGTTCCTTTGGAGGTGGATGGAGTGTGGAATGTTCCAAGGTCATCTCAAGGTGGACGCTAGGTGACGGACATGATTTCCTTCATGCTGTGTGCCTGGGGCCTTGTGTGGAGCATGTGCTAAACCAGTGCTTGTACCCTTCCTTCCTGCTTTTAGATCTGAGTGACACGTGTTTCCTTATGTTACAGCAGTGTGATTTCATTGTGCCCTCTCCAATACAGAATTCACTCTCTTGATTAGTTCTCTCTCTCTCTCTCCCTCTCTCTTATTCCCCATGACCCCCAAAGCTACCCCCACAATTTCAGATTTAAATCAGCACTCTCCTCTGTCTGCATTGCATCTACAATAGATATCTTGAAATTCCAAGATGATAATAGTCTAAGCATTCTTCTATGCACTGGACCAAGCTGCGTTTGTAGGTGTTTCTGCAACTTCTTATCTCTGACCCAACGCAAGAATCAGGGTAGAATATTTTCAGGTTACTTGCAGGGGTGTGGCAAACCTTTAGTTGTTGGGAACTGTTTAATTACATTTATACCTGTGTTCCCCTTCTTTTTTTTTGTTTGCCGGTTGTGGGGCCTGAACTCCGGGCCTGAGTGCTGTCCCTGAGCTCTTCAGCTCAAGGCTAGCACTCTACCACTTGAGCCACAGTGCCACTTCCAGCTTTTTCTGCTTATGTGGTGCTGAGGAATTGAACTCAGGGCCTCATGCATGCAAGGCAAGCGCTCTACCACTGAGCCACCTTCCCAGCCCCTGTGTCCCCTTCTTACCAGACTGCCTGAAATAATGCTGGATACATGATAAGGATTCAATAAATCATTTCTTCATAATAGAGAAATTAAAATTTCCCTTGGCAATAGAAGAAGCATGTAATCAAAGATGATCTTGAGATGTTTTGTTGCATGCTTGTAACTATGGATAAAAGGAAATCTGCAGTAAAGGAAACAGATAATCTCTTTCCAAGTAAAATATAAACAGATTTGTCACGGGAGTTCAGTGCAGTTAGCTTTTACATGTTGCATTTTGATGGGTGACAAATGGTATTAAAATATGTGTGCTGTTCCAGCTATTCGGCACTCTGTGGTCAGCGAGCAGACAGGGATCTTTGCAGAATGTTAATAGGAAGTGCTAGAAATATCTTTCAAGGTCAGGTTGTCCTAGAAAATTGGTTGGGTGCCTGAAGTTAAAAAAGATTCCTGCCTAATATGTTCATTGTGGTTTCTCATAAAAAAGAAATTCTTCTCTTTCTTTTTTTAAAAAGATAAACTTATTTACATTTCATTGAACAAAAGTGGTCCTGGACAGTTTGGGAAATAGTTGTGTCTAATCATAAGGAAATAGGACAATTGAAAGAGTCTAGGCACATGTGTGATAGGCTTAGTTTTTCTTTTTTGTGCCAATCTGGGGACTTGAACTCAAGACCTGGGCATTATCCTTGAGCTTTTTTGCTTAAGGCTAGTGCTCTACTCTTTGAGCCACAGCTCCACTTACACCTTTTTGCTGGGCTAGCTTTGAATTGTGATTCTCCGGTCTCAGCATCCTGAGTAACAAGGATTATAAGCATGAGCCACCAACACACGGTATTATATACTTTTCATTTTTAAGAAGTATAGAAAGTTGCCAGGTGTTGCCTATAATTCTAGCTACTCAAGAGACTAAGGATAAAGGGTAGGGTGGAAGCCATCCCAGCAGAAAAGTCTGTGAGACTCTTATCTCCAGTTAACCAGCAGAAAGCTGGAAGTGGAGGTAGACCACCAAGCCTTGAGCGAGAGATCCAAATGAGAGTGACGGGGCCCTGAGTTCAAGCCCACACACACACACACACACACACACACGCACACACACACACATACACACACACACGCACACTCACATATATACTCACAATAATATAGGAAATTAATGTTTAGGTTCTTGATTTTAGTGTCTCTGATCTAATGTAACCAAAATTTCATGTTTCTAGAGAATTGCTTGGTGGGAATGCTTGGCTTTTTAAGAACACATGTTTAATTTAAACTGAACCTTTTCTATCATTTTCTTTTATCCTTATGCATAGTGAAAAACAAAATACAATACAGAGCAGAAGCTTGTATTAAGATGCAAAAGACTGTCCGAATGTGGCTCTGCAAAAGGAGACACAAACCTCGGTAAGATGCGCATTGTTGGAAGGTGAGCCAGTGAACCGTGCAGTTAAGGCCTAGTGAAAAGCAGCTTGTAGCCTACGTTCTCTGGAGGACGGTGTTTTAGTCTGTTACCTGTGTCAAATGAGCTCATTTATTCATCATTTGCCCCACTCTACAAAAGGGTTTGAAGTGGCTTGCCAACACAGAAGGGACAGACATAGATGTTCGAGAGAAACTCCGTTATTTTAATTATCGTGGTGGTTTGAGTTCCCTGATAATGTCAAGTTGACTTTGTTTTTTAAAAAAAAAACTCATTCACATTTTGACTGTATTTTGCAAGATTATTTGTAAAATGATTTTGTTTCACTTGGTTGCAGTTTTATTGTGAATTTAGTTTTTATTACTTATTTAATCAGTATTACTATAATATACTTTATATATTATAAATTATATTATTATTGCTTAGTATTAGTTTAATTTTTTTATACTTGGAGGTCTGAATTAACTACTGAATTACCACCTTTTCTTTTCTTTTTTTCTTTTTTTTTTGGGGTCCGGTCATGGGGCCTGAACTCTGGGCCTGGGCGCTGTCCCTCAGCTCTTCAGCTCAAGGCTAGCGCTCTACCACTTGAGCCACAGCGCCACTTCTGGCTTTTTTCTTTTTGCTTATGCGGTGCTGAAGAATCGAACCCAGGGCCTCATGCATGCAAGGCAAGCGCTCTACCACTGAGCCACCTTCCCAGCCCCAATTACCACCTTTTCAAAGAGATAATTAAGCCAGGCATTGTGGCTCATACCTATAATACTAGCTACTCAGAATGCTGAGATGATTGTGGTTCAAAGCCAGCCTGTGAAGGAAAGTCTGTGAGACTCTGATCTCCAGTTAACCACCCAAAAAGGTCAGAAGTAGGGGTGTGGTAGAGCCACCAGTACCTATGCCCTGAGTTTGAGTCCCAGTACTGGCACACATGCACGTAGAAAGGTGTAACTAGATAAGCTCTATGATTTGGAAACGGTTTCCAGGTGAGGAGAGCAGATGAAGTCTTTCACTCCTAGTGTTTTTTTTTCACCTTCATGTATGAAATCCAAACACAGAAAAATGTACGAGGTGAAGTGCCCCAGCCAGTATCATTAGTGTAGTGTTAGGTTTTACTATGAAAAGTCCGCGGGGTCATTAAATGGTAAAGTGCCATTTTTCCAGCATCGATGGCCTGGTGAAGGTGGGCACGCTGAAAAAACGGCTGGACAAGTTTAATGAAGTGGTCAGCGCACTGAAAGATGGGAAGCCGGAGGTGATCCGACAGATCAAGGATCTAGAAGTTTCCATCGATGCTTTGATGGCCAAAATTAAGGTAATTTTAACCTGATGACTCTGACTTTTTACTTAGCCTAGTATCTTTTGTGATTGTTATTGAAATGGTATAGAAAAATGTCCTCCTTTTTTTAAGTTATTAAAGAGGAGTCTCATTCTAGTATTTTCTCTTAATTTCATAGCAGAAAGATAAAAAAGTTATTTTTTGATTTTGGTGGTTGTTACGAAAAATATTTTCGTGTGTGTGTGTGTGTGTGTGTGTGTGCGCGTGCGCGTGTGCGCGTGCGTGCGTGCTGGAGCTTGAACTCAAGCCTTCAAGCTCTCACTTAGCTTTTTCTGCCCAAGGTGGTATTCTATCACTTGAGTCTTACCTGTACTTCTGTTTTTTTGGTGGCTAATTGAAGGTAAGAGTTGAATTTATCTGCCAGAACTGGCTTCAAACTGTGATCTTTTGATCTTAGCCTGAGTAGTGAGTTTTACAGGACTGAGCCACTAGCACTTGGCCTCATTTCTTACAACTAAAATGCTGTATTTGGTTGGTAAGTTTTTACATAATCAAGACTCAGCAGAATAACTGTTTTGTTTGATGCTTTTCTACTTTCAGAAGCCAACTTTTTTTTTACTCGTTTTTCTTTTTGCTGAGTAGGCTACACAAGAGTTCTCCCACCAAGCTCTGGACACAGTCCCCCAGAAACAAACTATTGCATAATAAAAGTAATACAACATTAGTAAAAATTCATAGAACCCCCAATCACCTTATACCCACACCTTAACATATTCAACAAGTTTGTTGCATATTTTCCTATCTTCCTGAACATGTGCACCTTTTTACATAGTGCTTCATTTTACTTTGTAGTTCATTTTACATCGCTGCCATTATGTTACCCGCTTTGTTCATGCTAATTCCTCATCTTCACAGACACTGTAACATGATTTACTTAGCCAGTATAAAAATGGTAATTAATTTACACCTCAATTTTGTAGAAAAAATTTGGTTCACTTTCTTGATTTTTATTTATCAGTGGGATTATAACTTTTTTATTTATTTTTTACTGTAGGGATTATAATTTTTTACATGCTAGTTTGCTAAACAAATTTCCTCTTTTTCTTCCTATCATTGCCTCAATTATATTTTTGGATTTCACAGTTTTTCTCAACTAGTTTTTGGTCATATCTTTTGTAGATAGTTTATGTAGACAGTAGCAAATCTTAAGATATAGAAAGGGAATAAATAAAAGAAGATAAAAATGCTGCAGACAGATTTAGCTGATTTAAAAAAATCTCTCAAGTGCCATTCTTAATTATTAGGTATTATTATCAATTAAAATTAACCCCATCAGCCAGGTGCTGGTGGCTCATGCCTAAAATCCTAGGTACTCAGGAAGCCACGATCTGAGGATCATGGTTTGATGCCAGGTTGGCAGGAAAGTCCATGAGACTCTTATCTTCAAGTAACCAGCAAAAGGTTGGAATTGGAGCTGTGGCTTAAGTGGTAGAGGGCTAGCCTTGAGCAAAAAGACATATGAAGTAATTTTTTTGTGTGTGTGTGCTGGTCCTGGGGCTTGAACTTGGGGCCTGGGCACTGTTTTCTGAGCTTCTTTGGCTCAAGGATAGCACTCTACCACTTGAGCCATAGTTCTACTCCTGGCTTTTTTTGGTGTTTAATTGGAGATAAGAGTCTCATGGACTTTCCTTCCTGGGCTGGCTTGAACTGGGATCCTCAGATCTCAGCCTCCTGAGCTAGGATTACAGGTATGATGGCCATGAAGTAATTGCATAACTACTTCTTAGGAACAATTTGAATTGCTATCAAAGGGAATAAACTTTAGCTAATTGAGCTAATCATTCCTTAAAAAGTAATTTGTTTCTGGTGGTACTGGGGCATGGGGTACTGATTGTTTTGGGGATACCAGGGTTGATCTATGCTTCTAGCTCTGTTTTAGTTTTTTAATTTTTATTTTGGAGATGGAGTCTCATGGACTTTTCTGCCCTGGCTGGCTTTGAACTAAGTCACTAAGTGACTTCTATTTGAACAACTGAGCAGTCCGTTGTTACTGGGTCATTTCTGAGGTGATCTTTCTGTCGGTTCTACAAAGAAGCTACATGGAAAGTGGCACAGATCACCCTCTGTCTCAGCTTCCTGAGGAGCTGGGAGTGTAGGCATGAGCCAAGATTCTCCTGGAAAAAAATAGTTTTTAACTGCAACTTTGTTACATTACCCACAGTATGACTACAGATTTTGGTGTCTTCCTTGATAGAAAGTAAGAGTCAACTATTTCTGTTCAGAACATCTTAATAAAAATGTACAAATATTATTTAATCTACAAACAGTGAAGATAATGGGCTGTTACATGTCAGGTTTTTTTTTTACCAGTTTCTGCTATTTATGTGCATATTGGAATAATTTTTAAGAACCATGGCAAAAACCACATGAAATGAAACTTTGAATTGTAACTGCATTTCAGTGTACCCGTCAGCAGGATTGAGCGTGCTCACATTGTTGTGGGGAAGAAGTAGCTTTTCAAGTATGTTTCTGGCTTTGTTTGTACAGTCCACCATGATGACAAGGGAGCAAATACAGAAAGAGTACGACGCGCTGGTGAGATGCTCTGAGAATCTCCTCAGCGCACTGCAGAAAAAGAAGCAGCAAGAGGAGGAAGCAGAGAGGCTGAGGCGGATCCAGGAGGAGATGGAGAAGGAGAGGAAGAGGCGTGAGGAGGACGAGCATCGGCGGAGGAAGGAGGAGGAGGAAAGGCGGATGTAAGGCGCTTCTCATTTGCACTCTGACATTTCACTGCAGCGCAGGCTTGCTAATCACTATGCTTAAGACTGTCTTGATCTGAAAGAGCCCAGAGAGGCTGGCCATCCAGTCCAGGTCTTTCCTTTAGACCTCGAGAAGCAAGTGAATTGTCTAGTCATGTTAATGTAGCGGCAGAAGGGATCCAGAGCTCAGACCCAACTTCAAGCTCCAGGCCTCCGTGTGGCTTCATTAGTGTCTCAGCTTCAGGAGAAGGCAAGGAGGGCAATAAAAAAAAATCAGAGTGGAGAAGGGACATTCCATACAGGGGATGCTAGGACACAGATGACCTTCCATCCTGTGTGCACCCCACCCGATGTGCCCCCAATGTCACTTCATACCCTTATCCTGGAGCCCTCAAACTGAGGGCACAAGGATGAATGAGACAGCATCTCACTTGGAACTTCTTTAACATGAGAAGATGCAGAAACAACCCATGCACAGGAATAGTCATCATTAAGATAGAATTTCACACTTCACTGGGAGACATCACCTCCCAAATCCAGGCAGAATTCCTGCCTATTTGTCTGATAAAGGCACAGATGTCTGGAAGGGAAATGGAAAAATACCAGAGCACGGCTGCAGGCGGTTAGTAAATCCTCAGCTCTGTCCTCAGCGCAGGGAGAAGCAGGCAGCTGAGGGTTGAGAACAGCTTTCTGGAACTGCCCCGTATTTCCTGACCCCGGCCGACGGTGTGGGAAGTCACAAGGTTTTTATGAAGCTTTTTTCTTAGGCTGTCCACTTAAGACACCTACATCATAGAAGTGCATGTAGAAGCCAGAAAAATGTCAGCCTGTGCGTGTCCCTCGTAGACTTCCAGGCCACCCTGGGTTCATAGCGTCGTTCTCGATGTTGCATGAATTTCCCTTGGAGCCTTGCCAGACTTTCTTGTCTAATAATGTCTCCTGTCTATGGCTTCAGCCATACAACTTTGGAAGCCTGAACTTTGATGGCATCACAGTAGCCTCCAAAAGTCTGGAAGCATAGTGACCCCTGTTTGAACAACTGAGCAGTCAGGTGTTTCTGCGTCACTTCCTAGGCTGCCCTTTGGTCAGCTCCTACAAAGAAGTTAGATGGAAAGGAACAATTTAGCCCCGTGGGAGGGGCCTGCCCACCGGACACCTGGTCCCTCCCTCCAGAGGATGTTGAGGTCTCTCCAAGCCTCTTCCTCTCTGTTCTGATGTCACTGCCCTGTGTATTCCCCAGGGCACAGCTGCAGCATGTCCCCCTTCCCTTCCTGCAACAAGCCTGCCCCTGTGGCACATTACAGGTTCCTTCTGCTTCGTCCTCTTTCAGATTTCCTGTGGACCAAGTGAAGCTAGGAACTCTCGGGTTCTAGAAAGATGCATCTACAAAGATGCCCACGATAGTTCAGGAGTTCTGCAGTTTAGAACACCAGGAGAGTGAGCACACGGCCCTCGATGTGCCTTCCGGTCTCTGGAAATCGTTCAGTGATTTTCTAGTGTGGGCATCAAAACAGCTGTGTGGATGGGCTTCGGTCATCATAGTCTCAGTGTGTTCAAATCACTTCAATTCTCTAACCACATAATTGAGATTTGGGCTCCAGATTTGATGAGGCACCTAAAAATGTCTAAAGATGATTATAGTGAGGTGGAAATCCGCAACCTTATTTAAATGCTGCCAAAGTGATTTCTCTGATGGCCTCTCTCTGCCTAACATTCATGAGGTGGCTCTAGGTTAATTCTTCCCTGATTCTTAGAAGATTCTAGTGCCTCTGAGGGCATGGCAAAGTGTCTACCAGGTCATAGCGATGATGACGACAGGCAGCAGCCAGAAGCAGCAGACCTGACTCCTTCCTTCTTTAGATGTCCATGTCCAATATGGAAGTTTGAAAAACATTTTTATTGTTTGGTATTTCTATGCTTGACTCATTCAAGCAATGGATGTTCCAACTTTTCTATTTCCTTTTCCTACATAACACACACAGTGTGATTTTCTATTGTATAAAATAGATCACCTGCTGTGTCAGCTGCCCTCACCCCTGTGTAGTAGAGACGTCTTCCACTCTGGGGTCTGGGAGGAGATGGGCTGCCCGCCCCCATCAGCAGACCCCTCTGCATTGACACTTTATCTGCTAAGTGCTTCTAGATAAGATTGCTATAAGTATAAAACAAGCCCTGTATTATTACTTTAGTCAACTCATTTTAGAATGAATGTAAAAAAATGGAGAATGAGGAATTAAAAATTGACAAGATAGCTAGATCATATGGTAGATCTGTTTTTAAGGGTGTGTGTGTGTGTGTGTGTGTGTGTGTGTGTGTGCGCGCACGCGCACACGCGCGCACACATGCACGCTTAGGGGCTTGAGCTCAAGGCTTCCAGTTCTCATTTGGCTTTTTTGATTAAGATCATCATTCTGCCATTTGAGCAATACCTCCATTTCTGGCTTTTTGCCACTTAATTGGAGATAAAAGTCTCATAGGTTTCCTTGCCTGGGCTGGCTTTGAACCATAATCCTCAGATTTCAGACTCCTGAGTAGCTAGCACTACAGGTGTGAGCCACCAGTGCTTGGCTTTAGCCTTTTATTGTTATTTATGTTCCCTTGAAGTAGTTGTACAATCACATTGCAATTCAACGCATCAATTTATGAGCACAATTCATCTTGATCAGTTCCATCATTCTCCGCTATCTCTCTCAACCTCACCCATTTTCATTTTGTACACTGAATACTATGACTCCATTTGCCCACCCTTCCTTTTTCCATCTATCTACCCTCTTAACTTCTTTTTAGAGTGGTGGCTGTGTATATTTCTAAAGCTAGTATGACTTCTTTCTACTTCCTCAAAGTTTTAAAACAGGTAACATTTTGGAAGATTGCCAGGTAGAGTGAACAGAGGAATGTGGTTGTTTATTTGTTGCAAGACTAAGGGGAAGTACTTGTAGCTAGGACTTTATAACCAAGTGAATCTAGAAATATAAATCTTGTGGAATAAAATTATACTTTATTGAAGAATTGCTGACAGTGGAGTTAGATTTTATTTTATTCAGAACAAATTGATTATATATGTGGCCTTCAGGTTAATCTGAGTTCCCATTCTGTCACCTTTGTTTATGGTTAATTTACCTTCTTAAGGAATCTGTATTTTCTAAGAACATTTTGAAGAGTTTTCTATTTTTCCATTAGGAAACTTGAGATGGAAGCAAAGAGAAAACAAGAAGAGGAGGAGAGGAAGAGAAGGGAAGATGATGAAAAGCGCATTCAGGTATCTGTTTATGGGACTAAAAGAAGTGAAAATGAGAGCATCAACTGCTAAATCAGCTGGCAGCTGGCTCATCTGGTGTGCCTCAGGGTTCGGGATGGGACTTTGGAGCTAGGGAGGTGGGTTCCAAACCAGGAACTGTCACCAACAGAAAAGGGGCATTGTGCATGGCATAATGAATCGTGTGTGGGTCAGAGTTTCTCTCTGTGTTATTCAGTGGGAGACATAACACTTGTATTAAATGAGCTAACATACATGAAAGCATTTAGAATGGTGCCTAGCTCAATTAATATGGCTGATGGTATGCTTAGTGGAAAGTCAGGAAAACATTTACTTAAAAGATACATTTTATGGTTTAAAATATTTCATAACTTTACAGATGCTGGTGTTAAAAGGTTAGGATGAAAGTATTCTTTCCTAAAGTATTTTGAAATTGAGTTGCGGGCTGATAGCTCATGACTATATAATTGTAGCTACTCAGAAGGCTGAGATGTAAGAATCTACCGATTGAAGTTTAAAGCCAGCCTGTGTGTGTGTGTGTGTGTGTGTGTGTGTGTGTGTGTGTGTAAGTAACTAGCAGAAAGTTAGAAGTGGAGCTATGGCTCATATGGTAGAGCGCAGCCTTGAACTAAACAAGAATGTAAAGCCTTAATGTCTTCAAGTCCCAGTAGGGCACACACACAACTGTTACTTTCTAACTTCATAGATGTGGCATTAATAGGATAGGATTCAAGTATTCTTTCTGTTCCCAGCTTTTACCAAGATATCTGTCTGGGAATAACTGGTCATGTATTCAGGTGTGTCTGTCTGGGCTCTGATATGGCCACATGACACTACCTGCTACCCTGCGGGTGTCGGCGGTAATTCGAGCCCCAGGATTCTCACGACGTTTGGGACACTCAGAACCAGAGTTCCAGGGCCAGGTTTGCTCTGCCTTTCCTGCGGCTGTGGGCAAGACAAGCACCAGGGATCACCTGGGAGGAAACAAGGACTGCCCGCTGGCTAACCCGGGCAGAGTATGCTTCCTGGCCTCGCGAAAGACCTGGTGTGGGCTCCGGGCTTTGGGTCCGCTGGAAGCGATGCCTTGGGATTGGTTAATGGGCCTTTGTGCTCCTCGTGATTGGCTAACGGGTCTCTGTGCGCCTCGTGATTGGCTAACGGGCCTGTGTGCTGGGCAGGCGGAGGTGGAGCTGCAGCTGGCGCGGCAGCGGGAGGAGGAGGCGCAGCAGCAGGCGGTGCTGGAGCAGGAGCGCCGGGACCGCGAGCTGGCCCTGCGCATCGTCCAGAGCGAGGCGGAGCTCATCACCGACGAGGCCCAGGGCGACCTGGCCCTCCGCAGGTACGGGCCGGGCGGGCTGTGCCCTCTCCCCCCGGCCGCGCTTTCCATGTGAGGGAGCAGCGGGAAAACCACAGGAGGAGCTCTGGGGTCCTCCCAGGTCACGAGGCATGGTCACCCCCGAATCACTTGTATCCGTGGACGGAAGCAGTAGATCCTCCCACCCACGTATTAGACTGGTGAAAAAGAAAACGGAAACTGTAATTCGAGCTATGCAGCAGACTGAGATCCGAAGATCACAGTTCAAAGCCAGCCCAGGCAGAAAAGTCCATTAGCCAGCAAAATATCAGGCTGGAGGCATGGCTCAAGTGGTAGAGCACCAGTCATGAACAAAGTAGCTGAGCAAGAGTAAAGGCACCGAGTTCAGGCCCAGAACCAGCAAATGAACGAATGAATGAATAAATTAACAAAAAATAAGAAAATGACTCAGCTCTTACTCTAAAACTGCCTGAGTATTGTAACAATTATTTTCTGACTACTTTGTCTCCTCAGATTATAACTACTTGTCAGCTACTGTGATTCCTCAGTTTTCTAAAGATTGACACAAGATCTAGTATCATTATGTAGTTTAATATAGTTGAGGATGGGATTTTTTTTCCTTTTTTTCCTTTTGGTTGGTTCTGGGGTTTGAACTCAGGGCCTTGCATTTGCACAGCTTGCTTGCTCACAGCTGGCACTCTACCACAAGAGCCGCACCTACAATCTGGCATTTTCCTGATTAATTGGGGATGGAATCTCTTGGACCTTTTTGCTCAGGCTGACTTCAAACTATCATCCTTTGTGTCTCAGCCTTCTGAGTAGCTAGGATTATAGGTGTGAACCACTGGCAGCAGACTATTTTTAAATATTGTAGTAGATATGAGAAAGGTTATGGGAGATCTTAATAGTCACAGGAAACTACAAGTCAGTTTTATTTATTACCTAAAAATTCAGAATATAAAACAATAGTTATTTTGATTACTTATAAAAGCAAAGCAAACTTGTTTTTGTGTTAATTTCTTTTACATTTAGGTATAATATAAAGCACATAAACATAACTTCAGAACAATTTAGGACAAAATACAGTCACTAGATGGAGCTATTTCCTCATGACAAAAGACTGGGTTTCAATTGATTGCAATTCAGATGGTTGAATTTTATTGGGCTGAACGCAAAAATGAGGAGGGAAAGAGTTTGTTAAGTTGCCTGCACACACTTTTCTCGTAAGTGATTATTGAAGATGCCCCGAGTCTGAATTATAAATGTTGTAAATATACTGGCTAAGCTATACCACAAAAGTTGTTACAGTAATTATATGTTGGGTTTATGCCCAGCTCTTGGGCCATTTAATAACAATTCATTTTAATTAAGCTGTTTTGGTCTGACTGTGACCCTTGTAAATGCATATGGCCTGGCTGCTCTTGTTCCTCCCAGTATGGGTTGGGGTGGCTGGGAGCTTTTACAGCCTCAGTGGTAGCCAAGTTAAGCTTTTAGTAGTGAGGCTCTTGTAGCTCCTCTTCCTGATTTCTTTGAGATGTATTTTAGGTGACAGCACAGGATTTGTCATGGCTCAAGTTCATTTCTTGGGGGCTTGTTACTGAAATAATGGTTAGCACTCACTTCCAAGCTTGATGCTAAACATTTGAGATAGAGAACTGTGTCCTGTGCCAGACGGTATACCGACAGGCCCTCTGTGCACAGTCACTGGCTTGCACGCATCTCCTTCCTGCTGTCAGGGATGTGCACCAGGGGCGGGAATTCACGACCTCTCATGTAGGGGTTGGGAGACTTGGGATTAAGTGAAGCAGAACGAACTACACAATGGGAGCGCTTATAAGTAATGAGGTGGCCAGGCCATCCCCAATCAAAGGGCAGAAGAGTGGGTGCTAGTGCTCCTGTCCGTAGTCCTGGCGACGGTCAGTCCCCTTCTCTGACCCCAGGTCCTCTCAGCCCCTCCTCTTCTTGGAGTTATTTTAGATGCTGTACTGTAGGCTTTATGGCTTCATTATAGATGATGGATGGTCTATACAGATACCCCACGTTGGAGGTTTTCTTTTTCTTATTCAGTGGACTGCAAATAAATGTTTTTATTTTTCCCTTGTTAGTGTTGAACTTTTTCTATAACCCACTTACGAGTGAGATTCTCTAAGCCTGTTGTGAAAATATAACAAAAAAAGTGTTGTTTTGGGTATCTGTGCTGTGTTTTAAAAATTACATATAAATGGATTCTGCTGCAATAAACAATTTTATTTTTCCAGCTTGACTTCCTGCCAAGTAACTCCTAAGTAAGAACTGTTTCCACATATATGTGTTTTAGAATATCTCAATCAGTTACATGTGCAATGCTCGATGCAGTGATTTCAACTGCCTGAAATTATAAAGTAATCCATTTTATCAGGACAAATGTCACAATGTAAGAATTATCCAGTCTATATGTGTTTGCACACTTCTTTATTCTTTCTTAATCCTCTGAATGAAGATTTCCAAATATATAACAATTCTGAGTAATCTCACCTAGATTAAAGATAACTGAATTTTCAAAATCAATGAATGAATAATTGGAACCCAAATTTATTATTGGAACCACAGATTTTTACAGTTTGGAGTTAGTGATGATATTAATTAAAATATATTCTTTTCACAGAAATGATGGAACAAGACCCAAAATGACTCCGTATGTTATTTCCCTTCTTCTTTTAAAAATAACTTATGTGCACTTTTTGAAGAGAAGTGGTTTCCTCCTTGGAGTAAATTTTAAATTATTTTCTTTTGTTAGAAGAGAATGAGATAAGCCATTTTTTTCCATGCAGAGGGAAACTGTTTTAGGCTGCTGTTTAAGCTCTCAGTAATTTATGCTCTGGTCCTTTTTCTGTGTTGTCTTTGCTAAAACTTCAATATCAGTTGGTTGTATGTGCTTTAACTCTCCTTTACCTTAGTCAGAATAGCAGATGTGGAGGGGTAAATAGGAAAACATGAATTATTTAGTTTTCAGTATCTAGGTTGGTGGTTTCTACCAATATCTAAAAGAGGTCACGATCTGAAGTTGTATGTATAATGTATATTTTTGCAATTTAAGTCACTTCACAGAGAAACAACCCTAGCAAAGCTTGAAAAGGAAAACATTATACAATATATTTTACAAAGTATGTACATATAGTTATTTATATCTAATCTGAATCTTACCAGCTTCAAGAACTCCAACCCTTATAGTGACAGTCCTCAACTCTGTATCAGATTTCACTACCAATAACAAATACCTTATAAATGATGTAAGCTATGTAGATAACTCTCTACAAATAATACATGTAAAGGAAAAATAAAAGAACATTTACTAATGATAAAATAACACTTGTGTTAGTTGCAGCAGAAGACAGAAGTCAGGCGCTTGTGTCCTGCTCATGCACAGAATCCCCTCCAGCCCCAGGTGCATGCTGATGCAGGAAGTTGTCTGAGGAACTCAGATGTCATGAAATTTGGATAAATCCTTTCCAAATCCTTAGTCCTCATGAAGGACTAAATCCAACCTCCTGGTGATTGCCTTATATCCACATCCCTAGAAGAACTACTTGTTACAACTATAGTCCCAGTGCCTGTGGCTTACCCCTATAATCCTAGCTACTCAGGAGGCTGAGATCTGAGGATCGTGGTTCAGAGCTAGAGCATGAAGAAAGTCCTATTTGATAGTTAATTGGAGGAGTGGTAAAAAAGCTTAAGGCCTGGAACTGCCCTGAGTTCAAGCCTCTGTACTGGCACACACACACACACACACACACACACACACACACACACTTATTTATTGCAACTGTCAGAACAGTATTGACGTACAAATCTTGGGTTATATGTGAAGATGTATCTGCACGTGTGTGTTTCACCATCGCATGTCTGTGGACATGGAAGCTACAGTTCTTCAGGTGGATGGCATTTGGTTTGCCTGCTGTCACCCCACTAATGCCAGCACAGCACACTTACATAAGGGCGTCACCCCACTTCTACCCCAGCCATAGAAACTGCCTCTGAAGGGCCACTCTTGCCATCCACTATTACAACAG
Organism: Dipodomys ordii; assembly: GCF_000151885.1. NCBI lineage: Eukaryota > Metazoa > Chordata > Mammalia > Rodentia > Heteromyidae > Dipodomys > Dipodomys ordii. The sequence goes on along the minus strand of NW_012267398.1, from coordinate 2,617,351 downwards.
CGACTGCTATGTGGACAATTTATGCTTGGATTAAAAAATCCTTGCACTTGCAACCCATGTCTCAGGGAAGTGCGTGCGCTGAGATACAGTTTAGTGAGGCAGCAGAGTAGGAAGTATGAGGTAGTCTAAAGGAAGGGGGAGGCTGAGAGGAAGAGGGCAGGAACTAATGCTGCGAGGACATGGAAATGCAGGGAAATGCAGGATGTCTTGGGAATCAGAAATGGAGAGAGCAATTAGAGACAAATGGGCAGAAGTAGTATAGCAGACTCACAGGCTACAAGGAACAGAGCTTGACAAAGCAAAATGCCAAAAGGTGTGGGCAGGCTGCTGTCCGTCCCTGTGCCAGGCTGGCAGTAGCACTGTCAGCATTTGGTTTTACCTGATTTCCCTTCTAAGATTCTTCTGGACGTGTAGGCATACACTTGCACAGTCCTCTACAAAGCCTCTGGGCCCTGGCTTGTCAGGGTGAGGCCCGGATGCAGTGTTTCTGTGATCATTAGGACAGCGGCTGGGCGGTCTCACCCACCTGCCCACCCAGGGACAGGTGGACGGGCCCTGCGTCTGCCCACCTTTGGCCCACAGTTGCTCCTGGGCTGCTTAACTCACAGCCAAAGGCTGAGCTGGACTGGGCCGCACCCTCAGGACTCAAATTCATCAAATCAGGAGAGACGCATGTAGATGCTGGCCTCATTTCTGTCTGGGGAACTTGGCCATGCTGAGAGGAGGGGTGATGATCAGTGCATCTTCGCTCACATAGGCTCAGGTAGGAGAACCAGTCACCAGAGACTTACTGTAGCAGTGCCACACAAAGAGAAAGCTTGGTACGCTCATAAGCCTGCTAAAGCCACTTGGCTCTTGAAAGCGGCTCTGCAAACACCAGTGCAGCAGTAGGCTGTCAAAGAGATGGTCCGAACACACCGAAACCTTGAGGCGGATGGTGATAGAATTAAAAATTCTTAACACAATCACACTGAGTTCTAAAGTGAGAAAATTCGGAGAAACCACTGGCTTAAAGAGAGATTGATTGGTGGTATATTGCTCAAAAGATACAGTTTCCAAAAAAAATTAGATTGCATTTCTTTATGTTTTGTTGCTTGTCCTTCCTAAGTCAGTTTGTAAAGATTGTTTTCCTGGCTACGCCTGCTCAGATAGACTCCCGCTAGCGTCTCACTGGGGCCAGTGTTCATTGCCAGAGCAGATTCAGTGTCCTGGCTCTTGGCTGGCATCCAGGAAACTGCTCTACAGCAAGTATAACTGATTTGTGAGGTTTGACGTTTACTAGGGTTGGTGGAATAGAATGAATGAGAAACTACTTAACTATGAAGGAAAAGAGCAAATAGCACAAAAAGGAAATAATGAACTTAATGAAGTGTTAATGAGCACACGGAAATTTCCGGCCCATTTCACAGCATCAAGCAAATGCTAAGAAAGGTCACACTCTCCTGGGTGAGGAAAGAAAAATAGGCTCTTCCTCTGTTCATCCTTGGAAGGGCAGAGTACGCCAGAACTTCCCTGGAGCATGTATGCATATTGATTTCCTTTTTCTTGTTCTTTTTTGTAAAACACAAACAAACAAACAAACAAAAACAACTGATTTGAAATTTTAGAGCTTTGAATGCATTTGATTTTTTTTTAAAAACTCTGACACTGTAAAATATATCAGCTGGATTTACCACCATTATGGTTTATCTAATTAGTTTATCTAATCACTAAATGTTTCTGGTGCAGAAATCTTGTTTAGAATCAGTACCCTCGCAAACTTTCTGCATTTATTTATAACACACTGTTTATATTTGGTACATGAAAAATATGAAAAAAAATGGTGTGACTTTACCTGAAAGTTCTTATGTAAAAATAGTGAAGTGGTTCAAACCATTAATTCTAGCTACTCATAGAGGCTAAGATCTCAGAAATTGAGGTTCAAAGCCAGTCTGGGCAGAAAGTGCATGGGACTCTTAATCTCCAGTTAACCAGCTAAAAGCTGGAAGTGGAGCTGTGCTCAAGTTGATAGAACACCAGCCTTAGTGAAGAAGCTCAGGGATAGTGCTCAGGCCCTGAGTTCAAGCCACAGTAGAAACACACACACACACACACACACACACACACACACACACACACTCAAGTATCTTTAACTGGATTTACCATATTTTATGGTTAGCTTGGCTGAGAAGTATATCCTAGCTTTACAAAGTAAAATAATTGTGAATGGTTAATAAACTGATAATAATTGTTAACAAATTGATAGAAGCAATCAGTGTGTGTTGGATGTGTGTAACTGTTCTATTTGTCATTTTTCTTATAGGGAACAAATGGCCAAAGAAATGTCAGAATTTTTGAGTAGGTCAGTGCAGTGTGTTTGGTGAAATACATTTTCATCACAAAAAAATCAAATCAAATCACATTTTAAAATTACTTTTGATTATTTGGACTAGAGCCTGTTATATGAATAGCTCACGTTTTCCATGTAAAATCTCTATGTAGGAAATACCACTTTGCCCTTACCCCCAGCCCAATACCAAAGAGCTGAAAAAGTGGGGTTCGGGTTGAGGGCATGGCTCAGTTGATAGAGTGCTAGCCAATGAGTGAAAACAGCATGAGGTACCGAGTTCAAGTCCTGGTCTCAGACCTGGAAAACAAAAAGAAAAGAAAAAGTAGGGTTCCTGTCCTCATGGCTGTTCCCAGGGTCACAATTGTGTTCAGAGTGGGGGTGAGCCCTTGTTAGCGCTGCTTACCCCTAACAGTGTCCTTATCCTCCCCAGGGAGGGGCTGCTGCCTACTCTCCCCCATCCCACCCCCCCGGGGAGGGGCTACCCCTGGTTTGGGAACCAGGCCCCTGCCTGAAGTAAGGGGAGGAAGAGGGTGGCTTCTGAGGCACTTCACGCCACAGGCTGTAGTGGAAAACCCACCTGTCCAAAGCATGCGACTTCCCGGCAGGGTCTGGTCCATTGCTTTAGAAGTGAGTAGGAATCAAAGGCATTTTAATCTTCAACTTTCAAGTTAGAAAGTTAATTAAAAATGTTCACTTAATAGATTTTTAAAAAATCAAGTCAGCTTTGCTACTATTTTAATGAATTGTTTACCTGATTGTCTTTATCACAAGTCTAATGATCAGTAAATTGCACCTTTGCTTTGCTATTTTAATTACTTGAAAGCTGAGGGGAGGCATGTGTTTAAGTGTATTTGCATTCATTTACTTTTTCAACCACAGGATATATTTTGCAGCAGGTATATTCTTGTTTGAAGTAACGTGAATGAAAAGCATTAATTATTGGAACTCACAGTGTTACTTCTTAAAAGTATCAAACCACACCTCATGTATATTCTGACAATCTATGAAATTGCGTATTTGTCTTCTTGCAAAAAAGAGTAAAAAAAATCATAATTCTCAATTACTCTTCTAGAAAAACTCCAGGAAGAGCTCGGGCATGGGGGAAGAGAATGTTTTTCATTCATTTTGTTGAATGTCAGTTTAGGGGTCTAGAAGAGAAAAGAATATTTGGGTAACTGTTAGATCGTCATTTACCATGAAGGGGAGAGCACTTGCTGGTGTGCAGTATGCAGCAGTATGTGGTGCCTGGTGCCTAGCGTAGTGTTGCAGAAGTAAAGGCTACACGCAAAGCTGCTGCTCCCATGGCAGGTGAAAAATACAGATTGTACAGAAAAGTAAAACAGACAGAACTGTAAGACTGAATGGTCATGCCTTGCCTTTACCATGTCAAACACTTCAAAGAGGACATCGTGTAAAACATGCTGGTTTTATTCTCCAAAATAAAAACCTACATGGGCAACAATAACTTACTAACTTCATTTTAAGCCAAGCAGTGAAAAAGTATTCCCTCCTCCCCTTTTTGGAGATAAAAGTCTCATGGCCTTTTTAAAATTGGCGATAAGAGTCTCATGGACTTTTCTACCTGGGCTGGCTTTGAAATGTGGTACTCAGATCTCAGCCTCCTGAATAGGTTGGATTACAAGTGTGACCCTCCAGTGCCCATGGTGTAATGTCCCCTGACTCAGGAAGAAAGTGACACATTGTTAAATACCATTTCCAATCAATTAGTTGCTAAGTGACTATGTCTTGAGCATTTTCTGGGATTTCTGTTATCTTTCAAAATGTAACATGGTGAGAAAATATCAGTTGCTTTTTGGGTAGTATACCTTGATAACCCCTCTAAAGAGTAAATCGTGTCCAAGTAGAAGATGAAGAAAGAGAATTTACTTGTGTGATGCCCAGGAAGCATTAGTTTGGCTCTTTTTCCCATGTCCTGAAGACTCCAGGATTTAAAGTCTTCCTTTGTTACACTGAGCATAAAGTGCTGCAACTGATTCTGCCTATCTTGTCATGTACAAAGCATAAATCTTTTGCTGAAAAATACTCAGTATTACAGAAAAATTGTTCAGATATTTTCTCAAATGGTTTGCATAAAAACCACATCTTAGCATGGTGTGGAGGCACATTCTTGTATTTCCAGCAGAAAGATCATGGATTCAAGACCATCCTGGACTCCACAGCAACAATGTATCTCAAATACAAGAAGCTAGCTACTGGTGGCTGATGCATGTATTCCTAGCTATTCAGGAGGCTGAGATCTGAGTCTCTTATCTCCAGTTAATCAGCAAAAAAGCTGGCTCAAGTGGTGGAACACTACTAGCCTTGAGCAAAAACTGTCAGGGACAGTGCCCAGGCCCTGAGTTCAAGTCCCAGGAATGGCACACAATTAAAGTCATGTCCTTTGAAACTTCTGTTCTGTACCTCATGACCCCAACGGATCTTCTCCCAACAAGATGGCTCACTAACTTGAAGAGTCTGCATGAGGTGTCCTCAGAGTCTCTGGGCCCCAGTAGTTCTTCCAGCCTATCTGTGAGCTGTGGTAGGGCATGGCTTAGCTGCTCACCTGTGGAGGTTGTGTGTATCCAGATGCCCAAGGCGGTCCAGAGCCAGTGAATCTGAAGGGAGCTGAGCAGCTATGGCTTTCAGAAGTGATCTTACTGGGTGACCTAGGGGCGCAGACACAAACAATATTGTTCAAATGTCATACAACAACATGGTCATTCAAATCTGTTGAAAATTTCTTGACTTTGAGAAATTGGTGCAAATGTAGTTGTGAACTTTATAAATGTTCCCATTATGTAAGAACATTTAAGCTTCATTCTGGGTCAAATCCAGGCATATTGGAATGATGGGATCATGATTTTTAACATAAAACCTAATGTAATTATCAAGTAGCACAATGGAAATGATGATTGACTAGATTTTTTTTCTTAGTGTACCTTTTCTTTTTCCTTTGTCATGGTGCTGGGGAGTGAACCCAAGGTCTTGCGCATTCTTGCTCAGTGCTCTACCACAGAGCTACAACCCAGATCTAGCACATCATTCTTAATCGAGTCGGTCAGAGACTTTTTTTTTTAGAAGTTTCCAGTCTTCAAACTTAAGGACCCTTTTATTTGCCTCTTTGTTTCATTCTTATTTCTAGTTTACATATGTAAATATGTATACCCATTTCAGAGGCCCTGCTGTGCAAGCAACCAAGGCAGCTGCTGGAACCAAGAAACACGATCTCAGCAAGTGGAAATATGCCGAACTCCGTGACACCATCAATACTTCATGTGGTGAGTGTGGGAGGCTGGGCAAATGGAGGTCCCCAGTGATGGAAAACAGAACCATACTAGGTCAGGGGACACATAGGTATATTTGTATGAATCAGCTTAAGGCAGTCTTGAAGACTTTGAGGAGGAGCAAATGTTGAAAGGGGTGACACTGATCAAGAGGCATTGTATTCATAAACTGCTTGGCTTGTGCTCTGTTAATGCCTGGCCCTTCTACTGCTAATACCTCTATATATCTAAATAGTTTGTTCATAAATGCAGAGGAGCAGCACTGCAGTCTTTCTTTAGAAAGCAGTTTTTCCTCCAAGGGAAGAATTGAGTTAAACACAACATCCAGAGGATGTCACGTGGTTATAGTTTTGTTTACTGTCTTAATGCAGGGCTCTCATAGGAATGAAAGGATTGCAGTGGGCAGAATTTCTCACTATGTTCTTTTCCTTCTCACTCGAGTATATAACGATAAAAAATGTGTTGCATTCAAACATGGCTTACATTTGAGCACAAAGACTTTATTCTATTTTTCACTTTTATGATTTAGTTTCTTCATCTGAATACTTGTTTCACCCAAATTTTTGTGTGTGGAACAAATAATATAAGATATTAATATTTGAGAAAATGCTTTGTGAATTTGAAACATAATATCACATAATGCTTATTATTACTATTATTATTGTTGTTGTTGTTATTTGTGCTTGAATCCATGGTTCTGTCTAGGTGCTGTCCTTGAACTTTTTTGCTCAAGGCTAGCACTCTACCACTTGAGCCACTTCTGGCTTTTTGGTGGCTAATTGGAAGTAAGAGTCTCATGGACTTTCCTGCCCTGGTTGGCTACGAACCACTGGCTTTGAAACCTTATTTTGTATGTATCTCTTTATGCTACAAGATAGTTACATTATATGGATAAATTGGGATGTTAATGCTTCCCCCTCTTCTCCCTTTCTATGTAATCAATAGATATTGAGCTACTGGCAGCCTGCAGAGAAGAATTCCATAGGCGACTAAAAGTGTATCACGCATGGAAATCTAAGAACAAGAAGAGAAATACTGAAACCGAGCAGCGTGCTCCAAAGTCTGTTACTGATTATGGTAAAAACAAATCTGTATTTCTGAATGTTCCAAAGTCTGTATATTTACGAATGCCTGTAACTCTAGACGTGAGATGTTTGAGTAAAATATCCAGTGTCATTTTTCTCTCACTGCAGGTGGAGATCAACTGAACTTAGTAGTTATAATGGCCTGTCTCTTACAGCATTCTTTTCATTGAACATACCTTGGAAGTCATATTTGTTAGTATAATTGAATTTGCTCATTGAAATAAGCTACAGGGAAGAATTTTCTTGACTTCAATACAGGTTGTTCAATACTTTTGTAGCGAGATAGTTTTCCCTACGCATACACACAGAGAGCAAGATTATATGTGAAAATGTAAAGATTACTATAATTCACTTGCTTGGTAAATAAGTTTTACAGATGAAAATGACTGTTTTATATTTGCTAAGTAAGATCTGACTTAATTTTTTGTTTTTAAATTTTCCTTTATTTCTAGGTTTCATGTCACTAAGATTTGGTTAGACTACACAAGTTTTTATTTATTTACTTATTTATTCTTACTGGTCTCTTTTTATGCAAAAGACCATGTGTACACTTAAATGTAGAAAATAGAGCAGTCTAGCCCGACCCTAGTCAAAGCCACATGGACTTCAGCATGCACTAAGAAGACTTCTGATACATGATTTAATAGTATTTTCATTTTCTAAAAGGTGAAATTGGAACTTCATTTGTCAACTTGCTACTTTTATACTGGCACAAATTATTTGCTTGATTCCCATTAATATCAAGGTGAGGGGAGGTTAAATATCTTTTTTAAAAGAACGTATTCTGTATACATCACAGTGGTTAGCAGTGCATGAACCAAGTTTACTTAGACATCAGCTCTTGGATATATTTGATTTTTTAAAATTGTTATTATAAAGGTGATATACAACGGGGTTACCAGTTTATGTTTGATTTTCTTTCTTGCCATCTTTTTTTTTGGGGGGGGTCTGGTCGTGGGGCCTGAACTCTAGGCCTGGGCACTGTCCCTCAGCTCTTCAGCTCAAGGCTAGCATTCTACCACTTGAACCACAGCGCCACTTCTGGCTTTTTTCTTTTTGCTTATGTAGTGCTGAGGAATCGAACCCAGGGCCTCATGCATGCAAGGCAAGCGCTCTATCACTGAGCCACCTTCCCAGCCCTCTTTCTTGCCATCTTACAAGTAAATAATAGCAATCTTCAAATGAAGTCCATCAAATAATGCCATGTTAGTGTTTGTAAGTTGTTGAAGAACAGACTGTGGGTTGGGACTGCTGTCACCTCAGCAATCATTAGCGCCAGTAACTGCTCAAGGGTTGTTAGGCAGATGGCAGCTTCCTGAGCGGTACTGTGGTCATATCGGCCACGTGATCCTCACAGATACCTCTTCCCTTCCTGTTTAATGTTTCTGCTCTGCGATTTGCAGATGGCAGGGTGATTCCATTGCCTGCTCATTGTCTGCATATTAGGTTCTGCCATGTTACCTTTGTTTTGTGAAAAAAACAAAACAATATGCTCTCATTCAGTGCAGTCTGTTGAGCTGTAAATGTTCCAATGGTGACGATTGGCTTCAACTTGATACGACCAAAGTGATGGATTTAAAAATGTATATGCCTGAGCAAGTGCACTTTTTATAAGAAGTAGCAATCAGTATGGCGATGCAATCAATATTGTAACAGGTTTTAAGTGAATATACACGTATACTTGATCTAACAGCACACACAAAAAAGGTGCACTTAATACAGGGCTCGCCTGGATGGTCCAAGTATTGTTTCTACTCCTGATTTATTTAAAAGAACAAATAAAGGAGATTGAGAATTTTTCTGGGTTCCATCCAGGTGTCTGAATAAATTTAGGAATTTTTTTGTGACTATAGTCCACGTGTATTTAACGGTCATATGTACGAACCCCTTTAAGGATAAAAATCTAATTTCCACTCAGACAAGTACTTCTCTTGCTTTTGCTGATGTAAAACTTCATCTGATCCAGGAGCAGCGGAAGGCAGCCAGGCGTCCATCAGCTCCGTGGGGGAAATCAGTTCTTAGGGGCAGCCAGACACCTGTAAAATAGTCTGCTATTACTAGTTAGCAACACTGACTTCACGAATCTGAGAACTGATGACACCTAGGAGGCAAACAAGATGTAACCTGGCATAGTCAGCTACAAGACAGACACACTAAGAAGCCATGGGAAATCCCACAGAATGAGAGATCCACCCCAGGCCTGGCCCAGCCCTCTGCAGGCGGGAGTATGTGCTGGCAACCCACTTCCGGAAACTACAGAGGAGTTTTCAGAAGTGGTTTTTGGGGAGCAGTGGGAAATTACCCTGTTAATATTCACAACATTTAATCATTGACAGTAGTGATGGTGGTAATTACTGCATTGTTTCTCAAATTAAAATGGCATAAGCTTTCAAGAGTTATAGAAAATCTGAAGAAATTAAGACATGCTGATTATGTGAAAAGTGACCCATGTCCGTAGTCACCATTTAAGGATTTTGTTTGGCTATGTCTCAGAATGAAACTGAAATATAGATTTAAATTTCAGTCCTTTTGTGACCTGTACCTCAAATAGAAATAGCCTAAAACATCATGAATCAAAGTACCATTCCTTCCAAAATCAGAAAGCAGCAATTACTTTGTAGGTATCTGGCTTATAAATAGGGTAGTTATTTGTCGCCCCCCCTCCCCCTCCTCAATTGATGGGATGGATTTATATATTAGAAAAATGCTAATTTAACAAGTATTTCTGGCATTTTTATCTTTTCATCGTCAAATATTTATTCACAGATTTTGCACCATTTTTGAACAATTCACGTAAGTCAATGGGGGGATGGTAACTCATGAGCTAACTGGAAAATGGGTTAAAATACTTTATAAAGCACTAACTGGTTTCAAACATTGTTTTGCTACAATGCAAAGTGGAGTTGTAGTACTTTGAACTTGGTCTGCCTATTCCATATATAATATTTAAATTTGAAATGAGGCATTTATTTGGTTCATTCCAAAATGAATATGAAAAACAAAACGTGGGGCTGGGAAGGTAGCTCAGTGGTAGAGTGCTTGCCTTGCATGCATGAGGCCCTGAGTTCTATTCCTCAGCTCCAAATAAGCAGAAAAAGCTGGAAGTGGCGCTGTGTCTCAGGTGGTACAGCTCTAGCCTTGAGCTGAAGAGCTGAGGGACAGCGCCCAGACCCAGAGTTCAGGCCCCACAACTAGAAAAACAAAACAAAACAAAACACATATCTGAAGGTTTCTGTTCTTTTTAAATTTTTGAAACTTTGAGTATACTACAATTTGCATTGTAGCCAAACTGTATCTTATATAGCAGCTGATCTTTTAGAAGAAAGACTAACTTCTAGGTGCTGGTTTCAGATGCTGCTTTTTCAAGTACTGTGTGGTATCTGCATTTCTACCCAAAAAAGATTTGAGGGTTTGCTCTTTTTTTTTAATGTTAGCAAATATTTCTGCAAATAGGGGCAGAGCAGGAAGACTAGAGAGAGGAAACATTGCCTGACATGCAGGAGGGGGAGCAAGAGGCTCAAAAATGGGGATCCTTGTCCTGGGTATATTTGTTTCTTTTTCTTTTTTGTCTGTACTGCTTGAACTCAGGGCCTGGACACTACCCCTGAGCCTCTTTGTGCTCAAGGTTAGCACTCTACTACTTGAGCCACAGTACCACTTCCAGTGTGTTTTTTTGAGTGGTTAATTGGAGATAAGAGTCTCAGGGGTACTTTTCTGCCCCACCTGGCTTTGAACTATGATCCTCAGATTTCAACCTCCTGATTAGCTAGCTAGGATTACAGGCGTGAGCCACCAGCACCTGGCTTCTTTCTCTTTATCAAAAAATAAAATTTATTTTTATTATCCTTCTGTAATTGTACGAAAGGGTTTCAGTTCCACATGTCAGTTTGTGAGTACAATGCATCTTGGTGAATGTCCCCCCTTATTTACATCTTCTGAGCTGGGGCAATTCTAGCCTAAACCCTTACCTAGATATAGGGTCATGTCAATAGCAAACTGTAATCATTTTACCAGATTCCTAACCATTCAGACAATGGGTATAGGGTGAGTCTATTATTACCCAAAACCTGGAGATAATGACATAACACTTTAGAGTTCCCTTATTGTACAGTATTATGTACAATTTTAATAATGGAAAGAGAAAATAATTTTGTTACTTCCTTGGTTTCCTATGAGGCATATCCTTCTCTAAGTTAGAAACTTTAGAGTACAGTAAATCTCTTCTAGAATCAATTGAGCAGTAATGATTTGGATATGACACCATATTCATTTACCAGCTGGTTAGACCTGATTCTTTTAAGTCCTTTGCATGATTTATGATTTATGAGGTTATGTTTGAAACCTGTTTACACTTTTGAAGATAATACAATTGGATGTGCAAGGAAATTGTTTAGTTTCTAGCTTTTAATTTTCTCTACCTTTTTTTTTTTTTTGGCCTTTTTTGGGGCTTGAACTGTCCCCGAGCTTCTTTGCTCATGACTAGCACTTTACCACTTGAGCCACAGTGCCACTTCCAGTGTTTTCTGTTTATGTGGTATGAGGAATAGAATCCAGGGCTTCATGCATGCTAGGCAAGCACTCTACTACAAAACTACATTCCCACCCCCAGTTTTCTGTTTCTGAACTTTCTAGATAGAGACCGGTTTTTTGCCTTTCTCTTCAACAAAACTTCAGTTCTCCAATTAGTAGAAAAGGTTATCAAGTACTTTGGCTTCTCAATTTTACTCAATATATTCAGTTACAAGAGACTTATAAGAAAAATGTAAGCTAATGGATGACTACCAATATTAAAATAAATTTTGAACCAACTGAACATAACATTGTCCCTACTTAAAATGTCAAGAAGGATTGTCTTTTTGATTTTTTTCAGCACCTTTAATGTTTAGTGTATTTCCTCCATGGTAGGTAAGGTTTTAAACTTCAAGTTTGATCACTGAGTTGTATGTAGCCTCCAGAAACAGGAACAAAAGAATAAGCAAGCTGATCTCTCTTAATACGCTAAAGGTGACCTTGGTGTTTAAAGTCACTAACAGAACTGGCTTCTTATTCTTTCATCGCATATGCAGCATTTGCTAACTGCTCTTGCCTTTCTCTCGTTTGCAATGAAAGCAATTCTGCTCCTGTACCCCTTTGCTGTTCCTTGGTGTGAAAAGTAGAGTGAAGAGTATTTTCATCCTTTCAGTATTTGCAAATTCTTACAAAAGCCACGTGGCTGTTCTTCATTTTTTTATTATATACTTTGTAAGTATGAAGTAAGTGATTGGATCACTTTCAAAGCTGTGAAGATAAAGCATATTAAACAATCTTGGCAAAATTTTGCTGCTAAAGATGTAAAGCCATTGCCCCTCAGGGAAATTCTCATATTTGGAGATAAAATAAAAACCCAGTTATTTGTGGGAAAACAGCACAATACTTCACTCTAGCAGATTAGCAAGGGTTTTTCTCTCCTATTGGCAAAGGCTACCCTTTCTACTGATGTCAGTGGATTTTATTCTCAGTGAAATCGCATTTCAAAGTAAGTAAACATTTGAAAGAAAGTTCATTCTTACTGTAATAATTTTTGTGTTTTTGATAGAAGTTTGTTTAATTATCATCTATGTTATCTTGGCCTTCTGAAATCCCCAACTCAATTGACAACACAGATGATTTTTTAAAAAATATAGCTTCTACTTTGTGTGTGTGAAAATTTTACCTAAATAAATGTTAAATAATTAAATTTTAACTAAAGTCAATAATGTTACCATTTGGACTTCAAAAATTTTTGTTGATTGTAAACAACACAGTAAATGCTATGGTACAACTTTAATTCGGAATCTTTTATTTTTGCCCGTTATGTGGCTTGAACTCTGGGCCTGGGCGCTGTCCCTCAGCTCTTCAGCCCAAGGTGAGCGCTCTACCACTTGAGCCACAGCGCCACTTCCGGTTTCCTGGTGGTTCACTGGAGATCAGAGTCTCACAGACTTTCCTGCCCAGGCTGGCTTTGAACCGCGATCCTCAGATCTCAGCCTCCTGAGTAGCTAGGATGACAGGCGTGAGCCACTGGCGCGCGGCTTAATTTGGAAGCTTTTGAGGGACAATATGAATCTAATAGCCTGTTTTATGACCACGTGAGGTATTTCAGGCCCGTGTAACAGTGGCTTGTGGGTGGGCTGTTGGTGGTGGCTGGGGTGTGTGTGTGTACTGACAGCTATCACCTCTAGGGAAAGGCAGGTGCGGCGCCGTCCCGGGTGGGTGCGCGGCGCCCCCGGCCCGCCCCGCCCCGCGTGTCTAACGCCCCGCTCTGTGCACACAGCGCAGCGCAACCCCGCGGCCCAGCTCCCCGCCCGGCAGCAGGAGGTGGAAATGAGCCGGCAGCAGCGCTTCTTCCGCATCCCCTTCATCCGCCCGGCCGACCAGTACAAAGACCCCCAGAGCAAGAAGAAGGGCTGGTGGTACGCGCACTTCGACGGTCCGTGGATCGCCCGGCAGATGGAGCTCCACCCAGACAAGCCGCCCATCCTGCTGGTGGCCGGTGTGTGCGCTTCCCGCGTCCGCTTCCGCTCCCCGGGGCGCCGCAGGGGAGGCTGGGGCCAAGGCCTCCGGGGCGGCGAGGCCGGCAGTGGAACCCCATCTCGGGACTAGCTGCTCTCGAACTGATTTCCAACCCCCGTCCCGAGACACTGCACTGGCGTGGGGCGGGCGCCGCGTGCCCTCGGGGACCGGCTGGGCCGAGGGTGCGGAAGGTGTTGGGGGGGTTGGAAGGGTCCTCGGCGGGAGTGGGGGGAGAGGCGGCATCCCCCAGTTCCCCACGTGCGTGTCCGGGCGCGCGCACGCACGCACGTACGTGGATGGTAACTCCCCTCCCGTCCACGCAGGCAAGGACGACATGGAGATGTGCGAGCTGAACCTGGAGGAGACCGGCCTGACCCGCAAGCGTGGAGCGGAGATCCTGCCGCGCCAGTTTGAGGAGATCTGGGAGCGCTGCGGCGGCATCCAGTACCTGCAGAGCGCCATCGAGAGCCGCCAGGCGCGGCCCACCTACGCCACGGCCATGCTGCAGAGCCTGCTCAAGTAGGCCTGGGCCTGGCTGGGAGCAAGGCCTGGGCCTGGGCCTGGGGGCGGGGCCTGGGAGCAAGGCCTGGGCCTGGGGGCGGGGCCTGGGCCTGGGGGCGGGGCCTGGGCCTGGAGCCCAGCCTGGACCCCCCCACCCCCAGCCCTCCTACCCCACCAGCCCACCCCAGCCAGCCGTTCTCATGAATCATGGCTTTGTGTCCGGTGGTTTAAGGTTAATTAAGGTTGTGGATGTGAACTTTTTCCCTCACGCAGCAGCTACTGTAGCCCGCACACCGCCCCTTCCTCTCCTGCTGTACTTGTCAGCAGCCTACCTAAACCTAGCATCACGATTTCTTTTCAAGGAAAAGGGAATCTGGGAGAACCTTCCAAGTCCTTGCTCTTACAGGATGACGTAGTACCTTACAGCTGGAATAATGAAACGTGGGCTGAAAGGTCTTACAAGAATCAAGGTACTTTAACATGAGCCAAGAATTCTGGTGATTTCGTTCCGGAAAGCAGTGTATTTTTGTCTGCGTTTTCAGGAGCTCATAAAAATACGGGAATTGTGACTTCCCCCTTTCGTTTTGCAGTATGTCCTAGTTTGGGTGAAGCAGTTCTTTCTTCAGTTCTTGAACTCTGGAAAGAGCCTCACTAGGTGTAATAATCGATGCACTACCTGTGCTAATTAAAGGTGACACTGCTAATCGAGTCCCTCCAGCACGCACTTGGGTTTTCTTTTCTAACAAAGCGTGCGCTGCCATCAGAATGTTCTTTTGCTATTTCATAGGCAAATAAAAGAAATGCAGATACTTCTGAGATCTGTTTTGTTTCCTTGGCAAGGGCACATGGTTTAGGTAGCACCTGTGACTTAACTGGACTGAAATCAGATCTTTTCATTTCATCTCATGGTGATTTTTATATGAGAATCTTGTCCAAGTTTTTCCTGTGAGTTGGTGTTCTGCTTCAGATTTCTCTTTTTTTCCTTACATTCCTGGTGTCTTTTTAGCCTTTGAGATTTTTTTTTTGTAATTGTAGAGCTGTTTTATAAGCTTTGTAATTCAAAAATGTCCTGATACTTTGTAATTGTGCGTTTCATGCTACAGAGAATTTCAGAAGAGTTTTTTCTTGTGTGCTGTTAGTCTTGATCAAATGTCAGCAGTTTCAAGCCTAATATTTATGACTTTCATATTAGGAATTTAGGAACAAAAAATTTATCAAGGAGTTACATTGACATCCTAAGGCATCTTGTTTGTATTTTAGAATAAAATTAGACAGTAAAATTATTCTCTACTTTTCATTGTTGATTTTTAAATACCCTAACCTTTGAAATGAAATTTCAGTGGTTTTTGTTTGTTTCTTAGGAAGAATATCCCAGTTAGGAAAGTATTTCCAGGTGGAATAGATTAACGTTTGTAACCACAGTCTCTGTTCTGGGAGCTGCTTCTCTGACAATATGATAATGTGTCTTAACAGAGATATTTATTTATTATGATACTATGCAAATGATTGCCTTGAGTTAAGGAAATTGCAAAGCACCATCTGTGCTATTAATTGAGAATGTGAATGTGATTGGATTCTGGAGGTTCCACGCCCAGGGTCATTTGGGCCTGTGATTGGTGGCACTGGGTGTAGATGCTGAAATAAATGACCGGTTTTCTCTCTCTTGCATCTCTTTGCTTTTAATTGGTGTTTTTATTTGTGTAGGAGAGTGAATGGTAAGCCCAATTTCTTAGGAATGAGTAAAGTCCTTAAAAAAAAATTAACAGCCCAATTGATTTTTAATGACTCTTTAGTACAGTTTTCTGAAGTACTCTCATATACCTTCTAGATGCCTGATAGGTTCTAGATGGGAAACAAATCAAGAAGGTTTAAATTCACTAAGGAAAGAACTTAATGTTTTGAAGAATTTATACGAAATATGTGACAGCGATGCACTGTGTTGTCTTTTTTGGTTTTTGACTTATAGTTAATAAAATGACAGTTAATCCGAAGCCAGTTTGTTTCTAATTATGCCACCAATTGCCTAGAAGTTGTCTATTTAAACTTGTCTCCTGAGTTCATCTTGCCTCCTAGGAGAACTGCCCTGATTCAGTTAGTGTGACCTACATTTAGTAAATGCATACACCGCATGCATACATGCACATGCAAGTGCACATGCACGCACACACTCCCTCGCTGGAGGAACTGTCAGCCTATTAGAAATGGCAGAAATGCAATCTTGTGCTCACAACCAAACCCCAAAGACTTAGGAATTAAAATTTACCAAGTCCTTTAACATCAGCCATGTTCACTGAGATTTAAAATGAAATGTTTAAGCCAATATAATGTATACTAATCTTAATGCTTGTCAATACAAGTTCCTCCCCAAAAGAAAATATTAAAAAGAAGGAACAAAGCGTGTCCACATTCCGCTCCATA
The DNA here is from genome assembly GCF_000151885.1 of Dipodomys ordii. NCBI lineage: Eukaryota > Metazoa > Chordata > Mammalia > Rodentia > Heteromyidae > Dipodomys > Dipodomys ordii. The sequence goes on along the minus strand of NW_012267398.1, from coordinate 2,601,203 downwards.
TTAACGGGCCCCTCTAATCCACTTGTGTTAAGAGAACATAGGTTTTTTGTTTTTGTGTGTGGTATCTGTCCTGAGGCTTGAACTCAGGGCCTGGGCACTGTCCCTGAACTATTTTGCTCAAGGTCAGTGTGCTACCACTTGAGCCACAGCTTCACTTCTAGCTTTTTGGTGATTAAGTGGAGATAAGAGTCTTATGGACTTTTCTGCCTGGGCTGGCTTCAAATTTTAATCCTCAGATCTCAGCCTCCTGAGTAGCTAGGATTACAGGTATAAGCCACTGGTGCTCAACAAGAACACAGGTTTTTTTTTTTTTTTTTTGGGTCTGGTCGTGGGGCCTGAACTCTGGGCCTGGGCGCTGTCCCTCAGCTCTTCAGCTCAAGGCTAGCGCTCTACCACTTGAGCCACAGCGCCACTTCC
>NW_012267398.1:2575184-2600736 GCF_000151885.1 Dipodomys ordii | reverse complement strand
CGCTCTACCACTTGAGCCACAGCGCCACTTCCGGCTTTTTTCTTTTTGCTTATGTGGTGCTGAGGAATCGAACCCAGGGCCTCGAGCATGCAAGGCAAATGCTCTACCACTGAGCCACCTTCCCAGCCCCACAGGTTTTTTTTGTTAGTTGTAAAGTTGGGGTGATGATATCTTCCCAGAGGCTTATATGAGGAAGAAATAAAATAACTTAGGGGCCCAAGCGCCCACAAAAGACATTCCCTTGTTATTCTCATTTGGTTTCTGTTGTGTTTTGTTTCTTGGGAGATGTTGTTGGGTTTGTGAACTCAGGACCTTTAGCTTCCTAGGTTGGTGTTTTAACCATTAAGTCATGCCTTCAGCCAAGCTTCTTGCTTGCTAATTTGTAGAGAGATTCTTGCAAGCTTTTCTCCCCAGGACAGCTTTGAACTTTGCTCCTCTGGATTTTAGCCTCCTGAGTAGCTCGTGTGAGCCACTAACACCTGGCTATAGTGATTTTTTTATAAGTCATTTCCCCCTCTAACCTAACAAAACCTTTTTCTTTTTTTGTTAAGTAGACAACTCATCAACATCCATAAGGAGCAAATAGATGGTGTTTGTAGAAGATTAGTCAACAGAAACACAAATAAAATAAGAATATACTTTTTTTATTCGTAGGACTTTATTTGTTGGATTTTGTGGGGTATTTTGGTACTGGGAATGAATTTAGGATTACACACACGCTAGGCAAATGCACTTACTATATCCATAGCCCCTAATGGATGTGTGTGTATGTATGTGTGTGTGTGTGTGTGTGTGTGTACTAAAGCTTGAACTCAGGCCTTGGGTGCTATTCCTGAGTTTCTTTCGCTAATGACTAACACTCTACCACTTGAGCCACAGCCCTGCTTCCAGCTTTTCTTGAGCAGTTTATTAGAGCAGTTTATTAGAGATCAGAATCTCATGTACTTCCCTGACCAGGCTGGCTTTGAGCCACAATCCTTAGATCTCAGCCTCCTGAGTAGCTAGGATTACAGGTGTGAGCCACTGGTACCTAGCTCCTCATGGATATTTTTAAAAGGTATTTTCACTCACAGGTTATTACTGCGGCTCTCAGGACATCCAAATATGTAGACCTTTGGTTCCTCTCACTTGAAAAACCAGGGTTAAGTACATGGATCAGCAAAATATTTACTGAACCAGTGAGTTAATAACAAGTTAGTACTGGATCTACTTCTGTATATAAAGGAGGAAGCAGAAGTCCAAGGAGGTCAAGCAATTTAGTTCTAGACCTTAAAAAAGATAGACATGCCTTTGCTCTAATCAGGTAGCCAAAAGAATGAAATAACAAAATCATTTTCAGCAACCCTTGCAGATGTACAAAGGGTGATTCCTCTCCCATTCCCCAGCTTCCAGAACATGAGAGCTTGTCTTTCCCTACTTATTGTTACTGGTGGTCAACAAGCATTGAGTTCCATTTCTCCCCATACATGCATGGAGGATATCTTGTTGTTGTCTGCTTTTTGTTTTTGTGCTTTTTGTTTTTGTTTTTGTGCCAGTCCTAGGGCTTGAACTCAAGGCCCGGGAACTGTCCCTGAAATTCTATTTTGCTCAAGGATAGCGCTCTACCACTTGAGCTATAGCTCTACTTCCAGCTTTTTGGTAGTTTTTTTGGAGATAAGAATCTCATGGATATTTTTGCCCTGGCTGGCTTCGAACTGTGATCCTCAGGTCTCAGCCTCCTGAGTAGCTAGGATGACAGGTGTGAGCCCCTGGCACCTGGCTGGAAAAGATGTCTTTGAGGAAAGATTTGTAACTGTAGGAGAGGGCCGTGGAGGAGGAGCATTTCAGGTAACAAAGCACACATGGACCTTTGCTGTTTTCACATGAATTAGATAAACTGTAAGAGCAGAACTCTGTTATTAAACTTGGCCAGCAGCAAATTGGCGTTCTATAAATGTGCTTCATAACAGGGTAAGGTGGACAGACTTTGAGAAGTAGAGTTTTGAATGCAGTTAGGTTGAATTAGAGTCAGTGCATTCTTTTCCCCATCAGCAATTTAATGTGTGATGCTAATTCCACTGTTGTTTCAGAAGGTTTATGAGGAGATAATCGGGAAAATGAATGCACATTTGCATGAAGAATCTTTCTTCTTAATTTGTACCAGTGTAGAAAACTTATTTGCAAAACACAAATAGGTTTATTCATTGATCAGTTTCTACTTCTAAAACAATGTATTTGCAATTGTTACTTAATTTTTTTCTTGTTTCATGAAAAATAAATGTGCACGCAGTACTTTCCTAAAATACTGATGTACTGAAATTCAAATAAATGCTTTCTACATAGAACGTCCTCTTGTGTGTTGTGGTTTAATGCAGTTATGAAGCTGTAGATGGCACATTTGGCTGGTGTCTCCTGTCGAAATGAGGGGAAAAGTCTGGATTTTGGAAGCTTCATTCAGTCACCTGGGCTTGAGTCTCTAATTCCCCAAGACAAGGGACTCTCTAAGGGATGGGAACTTCCTTAAACTTTGGTGCCAAACTCTTACCCAGGGAAAAGGCAGGACTAGTGGTGAACCATTACTATCCATTTTGCCCATCTTGCCTGTCTTTCCACCAGTCCTTACTCTTCTGTTTGCGAGAAGACAAACAGGAAGTAAGACTAGGCACCCAAATACTAGGAACCCTTTTCTCTAAGACTGTGCCCCAGGTCTGGAATCTTCCATACCTCTTTGTAGGTCCTCTGTGAGGGGAGATTGGGTATCTTACCACCCCAGCTCCTAACTGGTGAATGGTAATAACCAGGCCAACAGCTGGGTGCTCCAAAGAGTGAAGAGGCTCCCCACATCCCAGAGGACCCCTCTTGTGGAGAATAGAGCATGCGCCCACTTCTCATTCTCCATCACATTATATTTGTGCATGTGTCACACCAGGGCTGACATGGAGTAGATGGGAGGGAACATATATTAGCCCATAAATGTGGACACACATGTTCTGTCTTGATGAAATGTTTTTCATGTGCTTTGGGTCATGCTTCTAACAAACTTTGTCTTGGTCTGGGAAGTTCCTGGGATACAGGTGTGGGTAAGGCTATCCCTTGTCGCCAATCCTTGCTCTGTCACATCGCATACCATACTCCCGATTGAGTCTTTATTCCACACATGATGGGTACCCACTTTTGTGGGAGCCTTGGGTGGGGGGAGAGGAGTGGGTACAAAAGCTGTGCACTTGTGAGAACTACTGGGATTAATTCTTAAGGATTTGTATCCTTTCTTCACAGGGGATTTCCACTTCTCAAAAGATCCATCTCCATTATTAGGAAACATTTGGTTTTATTTTTGGTAGCTTATTGTTAAATGTTACTATATATTGCTGTCTTCATATGTGTGTGTGCACATGTGTGCACGTGCACACTAGCTGGGGCTTGTACTGTCGCTCTCCCTTAGGCTTTTTGCTCAAGGCTAGCGCTCTACCACTTGAGCCACAGCACTACTTTTTGGTGCTGGTTAATTGTAGGTAAGAGTCTCATGGATTTTCCTGCCTGGGTTGGCTTTGTACTTCCATCCTCAGTTTTTAGTATCCCGAGGGTTAGGATTACAAGTGTGGATGACCAGCATCTGCCAATTTTGCTATCTTTTGGCAGAAGCAAAATCCTCTGCTTAAAATCATTTATCAAACCCATAAAGCAAATCCAGTGGACATCTAGTAAAACAGACTCATTTTATTAAGCCTCTAAAAGTTAAGATTTTACAACAAACAAATTGGATGAGAGTTGTACGATTGTAATAATTAGAGGGATGAATTTTTATCAAGTAGGTAAATGAGCTGAATTATATTAATTCCATTTTAGGGGTAAGCAGAGAACAGTTGGTATGACAAAGTATTCCATGCATTTATGTTAGGTAAATGATGGTCAGTGGTGGAAAGTGGGAGTTCATTACGTTATACACCAGTACTTCAGCTTCCCAACCCCTTACCAACACAGTGTCTTCTCTTAAAAGAGCTTTGAGTGATAACAAGAAAGGCCAGATATTTCCTCATGTGATATGTGTTTCTATGTTATTGTATTTCTCTTCCTTTTAATGAACAATTCAGAAGCTATTGGCAAAAAAAAATTACTGTCTAGGGAGTACTTGCTTAAATAAATAAAACCAATGTGCCCAAAATGTTCTTAAAAACTGAAGACTGAACAGACTGCCGGTGGCTCGTGCCTGCAATCTTAGCTACTCAGGAGGCTGAGATCTGAGGATCATGCTTTAAACCCAGGCCAGGTAGGAAAGTCTGTGAGACTCTTATCTCCAACAAACTACTCACAAAACAGGAGGTGGTGCTGTGGCTCAAGTGGTAGAGCACTTGCCTTGAACTGAAGAGCTGAGGGACAGTGCCCAGGCCCAGAGTTCAAGCCCCATGACTGACCACCCCCCTCAAAAAAGAAAAAGAAAAAGAAAAAACAAGACTGGAGCTGGACACCTGTGGCTCATACCTGCTATCCTAGCTACTCTGGAGGCTGAGATCTGAGGATTGTGGTTTGAAGCCAGCCTGAGCACAAAAGTCCCAGTGTGACTCATCTCTAATTAACCACTCAAAAACCAAAAGTGGTGCTGTGGACCAAGAAGTAGAGTGCTAGCCTTGCCCAAGAAGGCTCAGGAACAAAGTCCAGGCCCTGAGTTTAAGCCCCACAACTGACCAAAACACAAACAAAACCCCCCAAACTAAAACAACCCAGAAGACTGAAGAATGTGTGTATGTCTGTGTGCAAGCCTCACATTGTATTGTAGAGTGTATATATACATATATGGTCAACAAAGTGCTTACATATTACATACATTCATGCATTTAAGAGAGATGGGTCTCCTCATCTTTGTGTGTGTGTGTGTGTGTGTGTGTGTGTGTGTGTGTGTGTGTGTGTGTGTGTGTGCATATGTACGTGCCATTCCTGGGGCTTAAACTCAGGACCTGGGTGTTGTCCTGGAGCTTTTTTTCCTGAAGGCTAGTGCTCTACCACTTGAGCTACAGCTCCACTTCTGGCTTTTTGATGGTCAATTGAAGATAAGAGTCTCACAGACATTCCTGCCTGGACTGGTCTTAAACTGTGATCCTCAGATCTCAGCTTCCCAAGTAGCTAGGGTTACAGGCATGAGCCTGCAGCACCTGGCACCTCCTCACTCATGTTTGAAATGCATATTGTAATATATCAAGAGCTTGCTTCCTGATAATTTTCAGTCCTCAAAATTATAGCTTGGATATGTTGCAACTGCTCTTTCAGGTGGCTAGAAGTATACTTAATTTTTTTTATCACATTTACTATTATCGAAGATAATCAAAATATATTTTAGATTGTTTTGAGTTTTGATTAAGAGTGTCTTTCTTGTTCAGTTGTCAGATGTATGATTCGTCCACACCTGAGCCTGTCTGGGGCTGGTTTGCAGAGAGGATGAATCTGTGTTCTGATGACCAGTCACTATGCTTGCCTGTGTTTGCACAATGTTCATGGAGTAGATGCAGTTTTCCTTGAGAAAGTGAATCATCTTTCTTTAAATAGGTTATAAGACAGTTTGTATGTTTTCAGTCTCTAATTTGCTTCCCATTCTGTTGGTTGAAGTCTTCAAATCCTACAGCTAGTAATTCAAAATTTCTTTTCTCAGCTACCTGGAAGAGAAAATGTTTTAAAACTTAAGAAAAACCATCCCAGGTCAAATCACATAGTTCATTCCAATATTCCACTCACAGATGAGAAGATATCTTCCTTTGAAAGACTGTTGAAATATTACTTTTTGTGTGTGTGCCAGACTTGGGGTTGGAACTCAGAGCCTGGCACTGTCCTTGAGCTTTTTTGCTCAAGGCTAGCAGTCTACCACTTGAGCCACAGTTCTACTTCCTGCTTTTTAAAAAAGTAGTTAATTGGAGATAAGAATCTCATGGACTTCTTGTGCCCAGACTGGCTTTAATCACAAGTTCCTCACATCTCAGCCTCCTGAGTAGCTGAGATTATAGGCATGAACCACTGGTACCTGGCTGTTCAAATATTCCTAATGACAACTTACTAGGAATGTATCCCATCTCTTGGAGCAGAGATGGGAAATTATACATGAAATTTACCCTGTTCCTTCCAACTCACATAGACATCATTTCCCATGGCATACATAGAAATCAGGAGGCCTGCGGTAATCAGCATTGCCATGTAGTTGTTGTCATTACTTTCCTGAAGTAAAATGCCATTACTTCTTTATTTCCTACTGTGGAAAGTCAGTTCCTTTTATTCTCTTTAAACTACTTCCTTTAACATATGGCTTAGAACTCTAGTACTTCACTATTGAATTAGGGCTGTTAGTGCCAGTGGCTTACACCTGTAATCCTAGCTATTCAGGGGGCTGAGATCTAAGGATTATGGTTCAAAGCCAACCTGAGTAGGACAATCCAATTAACCACCAATAACTGCAAATGGAGCTGTGGGCTCAAGTGGTACAGTTCTAGCTTTGAGCAATAAAGCTCAGGGACAGTACCCAGGCCTTGAGTTCAAGATCCAGTACTGACACATACATGAAAAGGTTTAAGTTATCCTGCATATTTGACCAATACTGGATCCTGTATCGTGTGTCCTGTCATTTGGCGGTCCTAGTTGAAATGTTTTCTGTTTCTCCATTTTCTATTTGTTGCAAGAAATTAAAATGGCACCTCTTCCTCACAGTGGCTCCCCATGGCGACACCTTGTGGTGTTGCTTCCAGGGCCCCGACTGGGTTTGGGTCTGGTAACCTTTTCAAATGCAAGTGTTGAGAGCATTTCCATCTCAAGGGGAATGGATGCTGGCGATTCTCATTCACTGTTACCATCAAAGATAATGTAATTTTTGAAACTAGGTCATTTTAGACTATAAATGTCAATGTTTTCTGCCAAAATTATATATTTTTTAAACCTTGAAACTCTATGAAGGTTATGTACAACCTGGCTAGAGATACAGTATTTTCTCTTATAAACTAAACGTGTGTGTGTGTGTGTGTGTGTGTCTGTGTGTGTGAGTGTGTGAGTGTGCCTCTGTGTGTGTGTTGGTGCTTGAGCTCAGGACTTCATGCTCCTGCTCAGCTTTTTCACTCACAGCTGGTGCTCTGCCATTTGAGTCATACTTCCAGCTCTAGCTTTTTGCTGGTTAATTGGGGCTAAGAATCTCTTGGATTTGTCTTCCAGGGCTGGATAAAAATTATTATTGAAAAAATAAGTAATTAATAGGATGAGGATTTTATGAGGGAGACACGCAGGGCACTGAGAAAAACATTTAACCAATGATAAGGTTTTAGGAGTTTTTGAAGGTGGTCCTTATACATAAATCATGTTACTTCTACATGTTTTTACTTTAGCTGACTAGTTGAAATCAAATGTTTGAAAAATAGTTTATATTGAACTATTCTGTGGTGGGAATATTATAAAACACTTGGATGATGTCTGTTATTTTATACACATTCCAGTTCACGTTAACATTCTCTCTCCATCCTTTTCACACCAGTAAATAGTTTCCCTCCTCTTAAAATACTTCATTCAAAAGCCTGGCAAGGAACTAGAGGAGTGGCCATGTGGTAGAGTGCCAGCCATGAGCAGAAAAAAAAAAGCGAGAACTCAGAGCCTTGGTTCAAGGCCCAGTGCATACATGTGCGTGTGCAGGTGTGCACACACACACGCGCGCACACACACACTCACATACACACAGAGGCTAATAAAACTGCTTTACTCATTCCTATTTAAAATAACAGTTGAAGTGGGAATCAGGTACAGAGATGATTTTCATTGCTTTCACAATTCAAATTCAATTAAAATCATCATGTATAAGCAAGCATGATTTACCTTAGTATTTTGCTCATGTCAGAACTTTTTAACATGAGTTTCATACTCCTGAGTTTTAGAGTGATCTGGTGACCTACAAAGAAAAAGCAAAAAAAAAAAAATCTTTGATACATATCCTGTTTTTTGGGTGCTCATCAACCACAATGGCTATCTTATTTTCTACAGTCTTAATTTTAGAATTCTAACATGTTAGCCCAATAGCCTCATCTCTCATAGCTTAGCATGCTCTTTCCCTAGGCAGCACTCAGCCCATTTAGTAAAGCAAATGATTAGCCTCTACCCCCTAACCTGAGAGAGCTCTCCTTTGGGATAGCTATAGCCATATAGACAACAAGATCCCTTAAATCTCACAGGTCATCTGGGTGACCTGAGAGGACACTCCTTTGGGGGCAGCTATCACCATAAAAGGCAGCAAGATTCCCCAAATCTCCAAGGTTATAAAAGTTACCTGAGACAATAGTCGGCACTTCTCTCTTGTGAGAAGGGGTCTTGCTGTCCCTTTATTGGTAATAAACCTTTTCTTTGTTCTTTGTACCTGGTTGTCTGTGTGGTTTTGCTGGCAAAGTCTAATTTACTCTAATATAACAAGTGAAGATGGATAGCATATTTGTGTGGGTGTCTTCTGTTAGAGTTGGGGGTTGTGTTCTGAATCCTGACTTTGACTTTCAGTTGGCTTCCTGCTTCTTGGGCATTTTCTCAGAAGGATGGAAGCAAATTCTCCAGAATGATGAGACACTAAAGTCATCTTTTAAAGAGTGGGGTTTATGCAAATTCTGAAACAAGGCGGCTATAAAGATAACTCTACAATAGCATTTTGTTCTTTATTTTTTTGTCAGTCATGGGGCTTTCTGGGCCTGGGTGCTGTCCCTTAGCTCTTTAGCTCAAGGCTAATACTCTACCACTTGAGCCACAGCACCACTTCTGGTTTTCTGAGTGGTTAAGTGGAGATAAGAGTCTCATCAATGTTCCTGCCTGAGCTGGCTTTGAACTGCGATCCTCGTATCTCAGCCTCCTGAGTAGCTAGGATTACAGGTGTGAGCCTCCGGCACCCAGCTTAGCATTTTGTTCTTAAAACTTAAAAATATGCTTTAATTTTAGAGATTGATTGATTGTTATTGTTATTATTATTACTATTTGTGCCAATTCTGGGGCTTGAACTCAGAGCCTGGGCACTGTCCCTGAGCTTCTTTTTGTCAAGGCTAGCATTCTACCCACTCGAACCACAGCTCCATTTCAGGGTTTTTGTTTTTCTTTCTTTCTTTTCTTTCTTTTTTTCTTTTTTGGTAGTTTAGTGGAGATAAAGGTCTCATGGACTTTCCTGTCTGGGCTGGCTTCAAACCCTGTTCCTGAGATCTTAGCCTCCTGAGTAGCTAGGATTGCAGGTATGAGCCACCACCGTCAGCCTAAACATATTTTTAACTTAGGATAGATGAGGGTGGGGGGGGGTGATGGAAGGAGTGGCACTGATCAAGATGCATTTATTCATTAATTGATATGTTAAATAGAAACACCTTTGTACAACTATTTAAGAAATCATAATGAAAACTAGAGTTTTATTTTTAAATTTGCTGCCTATACTTTCAGACATCCATGTGCCTATCATATATAATTGCTGTTGATCACATGTGCATATTTTGCACGTTATCTTTTCTTGTTACATTAGAAAATAAGCATAACACATCAAGGATATTTTCCTATATAAATTCTTTTATCAGCAAACTTGCTTACATTATTGTCTTAGAGGTAATATACAGAGGGCTTACCTTTACATACATCAGGTAATAAGTACATTTCCTTTCATGTAGTATCATCTGTTCCCTCATTCTCTCCCATTCCCTCCCTCCCATCTCACCCACAAGATGCATGGTTCACTTTCATCCGTGTCCAGTGCAGCCAGTGAGCTCCACTGCTGTGCTTTTTCACCCTTTTCTCTCATTTTGTGTCCCTCCCTTGCCTTCCCACAGATGTGCATGTGAATACAGTGTATATAATGTAAATAATACAATCATCAGATAAAAGAAAAACCAATTTAAGAAAAAAGTCGTTGGAGTTCATTTCAGTATGTGTATAATTTTATATACGTATGAAGAGGTGATTGGGTATGGCACCTTTGTGATCTTCTCCTCTTTTGGTCTCTCTGTCTACGAGTGTCTAGAATTTTGTGTATTTTGTCATGTCCCATTGTGTTTTAGAGCTAATTTCTGCATATCAGGGAGAACAGAGGCCATTTGTCTCTCTGATCTTGGCTTACCTCACTTATTTTATTCTAAGTGCTATATGAAATTCCATTGTGTACTGGTAGCACACTTTTTGGATCCACTCATCTATTGTGGGGGCATCTGAGCTGTTTCAGATCTTGGCTGCTGTGATTAGTGTAGCAATGAATATGGATGTGCAGGTGTATTTGTCATACCCTGGTTCGTGATGTTCAGGGTAGATGCCCAGAAGTTTTTTAGTCCTTTGTGGAACCTCCAGACTGCTTTCCAGAGTGGTTCTACTAGTTTACATTCCCACCAGCAGTGCAGTAGGGTTACTTTTTCTCCACATCCCAGCCAGCATTTGTTGTGAGAATTCAAAATGTTGGCCAATGTAACTGGGGTAAGATGATGTGTCAGGGTTGTTTTGATTTGCATTTCCTTTATGGCCAGGAATGATGAGCATTTTCCCATGTGTTTTTTTTTGTGCCACTTTTACCTTTTCTTCTGAAAAGTCTGTTCTTATCTTCCTTGTCCATTTAGTAATTGGTGTGTTAAGTTTAGGTAGGGTTAGTTTCTTGAGCTCCTTGTATATATTGGATATTAGGCATTTGCCTGATGTATTGCTGGTAAGGATCTTTTCCCAATTGGTTGGCTGTATTTCTCATTTACTAACTATGTCCTTAGCTGTGCAGAAAGTTTTTACTTTAATGTGGTCCCATTTGTCAAGTCTCTCTACTATCTGTTGTGCTCCTTGGATTCTATGCAAGAAGTTCCTGCCTGTACTTGTAAGTTATAATTTCTCTTACTCTCTCTTGCAGTAGTATCAGAGTTTGGGGTCTGATGTTGAGGTCTTTCATCTGCTTTGAATTGAGGTTGGTGCATGGGAACAAGCAGGGATCTAACTTTAGTTTTATGCATGTGGGTGCCCACTTTTGCCAGCACCAATAGTTGAAGAGACTGTTTTTTTCACTGCATGTCTTTGGTTTCTTTGCCAAATATCAGATGACTGTAAGAATGTGGCTTAATTTCTGGGTCTTCTAATCTGCTCCATTGATCCTGGAGTCTATTTTTGTACCAACACCAAGCTGTTTTTGTTCTTATGGGTTTGGAGTTGAGCTTGAAATCTGCTATTGTCATATTGCCTACATTGTTTTTAGTTAGAATTGCTTTGGCTATTCTTGATCTTTTGTTGTTCCATATGAGTATTTGGTTTGTTTTCTCTATTTCAGTATGAGGTTTTGATGGGATTTCATTGACTTGGATATCATTTTTGGCAGTATGGCCATTTTCACACTATTGATTCTACCTATCCATGAACATGGAAAGTCTTTCCATTTCCCGGTGTCCTCTTTGATTTCTTCCTTTAGATTTTTATAGTTTTTACTATAAAGACCTTTTAAGTCTTTGGTCAGGTTAATTCCTAGGGTATTTTTTTGAGGCTATTGCAAATGGAGTTATATTCATGATTTCCGTTTCTGCTTGTACATTGTTGGCAAACAGAAAGGCTACTGATTTTTGTGGGCTAATTTTGTATCCTGCTACTTTGCTGAAGTGATTGATTAGCTCTGGAGTTTGGGGGTAGAGTTTTTTGGGTCTTTTAGGTATAAGATCATGTCATCTTCAAATAGGGACAGTTTATTTTCCTTTTTCCCTATGCAAATCCCTTTAATGTTGTTTCTTGCCTTTTTGTTCTGGCTAAGAATTCCAGGACTATACTGAAGAGGAGAGAGTGGGTATCCTTGCCTTGCTCCTGATTTTAGGGGAAATGGTTTTAGTTTTGCCCCACTTAGTATGATATTGGCTGTTAGTCTGTTGGATATGGATTTTATTGTTTTAAGGAATGTTCCTTCTATTCCTAGTTTCTCCAAAGCTTTTTTTTTTTTTTTTTGTCAGTCATGGGGCCTGAACTCTCAGCTCTTCAGCTCAAGACCAGCACTCTATCACTTGAGCCATAGTACTACTTCTGGCTTTATCCACTTATGTGGTGCTGAGGAATTGAACCCAAGGCCTCATGCATGCAAGGCAAGAACTCTAGCACTGAGCCACCTTCCCAGCCCACTCCAAAGCTTTTTAACATGAATGGATGTTATATTTTGTCCAAGTCTTTTTCTACATCTATTGAAATGATCATGTGGTTCTTGACCTTGCTTTGTTGACATGTTGAATTACATTTATTGATTTGTGTATGTTAAACCAGCCCTGCATCTGTGGGATGAAGCCTAGTTGGTCATACTGTATGATTTTTTAAGTTTGTTTCTGGATTCTGTTGGCTAACATTTTATTGAGGAGCTTTGCATCTGTGTTCATCAGAGAAATTTGTCTGTAGTTCTCTCTCTCTTTTTTTTTTTGATCCTTACCTGGTTTTGGGATGAGTGTGATATTAGCTTTATAGAACAAGTTTGGGATTCTCCCTCTGCTTCTATTTCATGAAAAAGCTTGAGGAGTATTGGTATTAGTTCATATTTAGAAGTCTTATAGAATTCAGTGGTGAATACATCTGGGCCTGGGCTTTCTTCCTTGTTGGAAGACTTTCAATTATTTCCACTATCTCATTATGTGTTTTTGGTTTGTTTAGCTGGTTAATATAATCTTGGTTCAGTTTAGGCAGTTTGATGCTTCTAGAAAGGTGCTCATTTCTGCTAGGTTTTCCTTCTTAAGTGAGTATAGTAGGTTTGAAAGTAGTCTTTTATAGTCATTTGGATTTCTTGGATGTTGTAATGTTTCCTGTGGCATCTCTGATTTGAATTTCCTCTCTTCTTTTTTCATTAATCTCACAAGTGGTCTGTCAATTTTATTAATTTTTTTTTAAAAAACCAGCTTTTAGTTTCATTGATTTTATGTATATTTTTATTTCTATTTGATTGATTTCTGCCCTCATCTTTGCAATCTCTCTCCATCTAGTTGTTTTAGACTTGATTTTTTTTCTTGTTTTCCTAGCAGTTTTAATTGCATCATGAGGTTATTTACTTGAGCTGTTTCTGTTTCTTTATATGTGTGCTTTAGGCTATGAACTTTCCCCTCAGTACTGCCTTTGCTGTATCCCAGAGGTTCAGTTGTGATATATTTTCATTTTCATTGAGTTGTAAGAATTTCTTCCTTAATTTCTTCTGTGACCCAGGTGTTATTCAGTAGTGTGCTGTTCAGTCTCCATTTATTTGACTAATTTCTGCAATATGTTTTCTTGTTGAGAACTAGTTTAATTCCACTGTGGTTGGATAGGATGCAAGGGATTATGCCCATCCTCTTATATTTGCTTAGGCTCTTTGTGTGAACTATGATATAGTCAATTTTGGAGAATGTTTCGTGGGCTGCTGAGAAGAATGTGAATTGGGTCGTTTTTGGGTGGAATACTCTGTAGATCTCTGTTAAGACCATTTGGGTTATGGTATCATGTAGTTCAAAAGCTTCTTTGCTTACCTTTTGTTTGGTTGACCTGTCCTTTGGTGAGAGTGGGGTGTTAAAATCTCCCACTTTCATTGTGTTTGGGTCTATCTTGTTCTGTAATTCCGAGAGTATTTGTTTAATGTATTTTGGTGCTCCATTATTTGCTACATAAATATTGACCACTGGGATTTCCTCTTTATGTATCATTCCCTTTATTAATATAATAACCTTTCTTGTCTCTTCATACTGATTTTAATGAGAAGTCTATTTTATCAGATATCACAATGGCTACTCCTGCTTTCTTGCAGGGTGCATTTGTGTGTAAGATTTTTTTCCATTCCTTTACATGGAGTTTGTTTTTATCTTTGACTGAGTTCTGTCTCTTGGAGACAATAAAGGGATGGATCTTGGTTTTTGGATCCAATCTGCTGTTCTTTTTCTTTGATTGGGGAATTGAGACCATTAATGTTTAGGGCTACTATAGAGAGATGTGTCATGTGTCCTGCCATTTTCTTGATTTCTTGTATTTTGCTTATTTCATCTTTCTGTGCTTACTAAATTGGTTTTCTAGTGATTTTTGTCTGATGTGTTTCCTTGATTTTGATTGTTTTCTTCAGATTCTGCTCTTCCCTTTAGTATTCTTTGTAATGCTGGTTTAGTGTTCATGAATTCCTTTAATTTTTGTTTGTCATGGAAGGTTTTGGATTTACTGTGAAGTACACCAGTTTGGGTTGGCAGTTGTTGATCTTCAGGGTTGGGATTATACCATTCCAGGCTCACCTTTCATTAAGAGTTTGTGTGGAGAGGTCTGAAGTGATTCTGATTTTCTTTCCTTCTTTGATTTTGCAGCATTTAAAATCAATTTATCTAATGTTTTTACTATGATGTGTCTAGAAGTGTTTCTTCTTGGATCCTGTCTACGAAGGTTTCATGTATTTCTATTAGGTGGGTGAGATTTTTCTTACAAGTGGGGAAATTCTTAGTTATTATTTTACTGAATAGGTTTTCAAAGCCTTTACTATTAAATTCTTGCCCCTCATCAATCCCAATTATGCATAGATTTGATTTCTTAGCTGAGTCTGCCAATTCTAGGATTTCTCCTTGGTAAGTTGTGGGTGTTTTATCTGTACCTTTGACTTTTTGTTCTAGCACCTCTGTTTTATCTTTGACTCCTGATAGTCTATTTTCCAATTCACTTATTCTGTTACCTATGGATTCCACTGTGGTTTGTATTGTGGAAATTGAACCATTGGTGCTTCTGAGTTCTTTGTTGAGATCAGTTCTCATAATGTTATTCATCTTTTAATGAGTTGTATAGCATTTGTTTGTATCTCCAAATCTTTTGGGAGATCTGGATCTTCTTAGTCATTTCTTCTCTGTATTCTTGTAATTATTTTAGCATTTCCCCCTTTTATTTCATTGACATTGCCATCATTTCTTTAATGGTTCATTGTCCTTCGTTTCTTCTTCACTTTCACTGGGGTCCTTCCCTGAATTGTTGTTGGCTTTTGGATTTGGTTTATCTTGTCAGTTCATGAATCTTGTAATTTTTCATTGGGATTTACACATTTGGGTTCAGGGAGTGTCGGGACTGCGGAGTATGGTTTGTTCATGCCCCATGGGTGGCAGCCCTCACTTTGTCCCGGGCACTCTGGGTGCTTAGGCCAGAAAGCTCCTTGTGGATGCTCGGCCCCAAGCTAGCTGAAAGGAGCTTGGTGCAGTCTACAGCGGGGGCTGGGAAGATTCCGTTCAGACTTCCAAGATGGAGGTGACCTTCGGAAGGAGTGGGATTTTGTTTTCCTTTGGGTCCCGAGTGGGTTCCCGCCGCCAGGGTATGGTGCTTGGATTTTGGCTTGTGTGTGCGCGCTCCTCGTCTGACCACAGTTGCTGATTGGACCTGTCTGCTGTGGGGGGCTGTGGGAGTGGCTTCAGGCCTCCGGGGAAGGTGGGCTTCGGGAGGGGGTGCTCCCAGTGGAACACAAAAAGTTTGTGTTGCTTCCAAACAGGCCGCATTTCCCTACAGGTGGCAAGGTCTGCGGAGGGCACTGCGGCCCAGTGCCCACCCGGTATGGGGCCTGGCAGCCCCCCACTAGAAGTCAACAGGGGGTGGGGGGTGGGGCGGGGGCATGAGGGGGTGAGGGGGGAGAGCAGGACCCGGGCCTCTTCATCCTTCCTGGGTGGGATGGAGAGCTTCTGGGACAGGCTCTGGGGGTCACTGGCAGTGCGGGTCTCCCGGTCTCCCGTTGGGGGTCCCGTGCAGGGTACCCGCTGGTCCTGGAGCTGGCTTTGGGCTGTCCTACAGCACTGCTTGCTGGCCAGAGTGCTGGGCAGCCACGGGGCTGGGAGTTCTGCAGTCTGGGGGGCGGTACCTGGCCGCCATCTCTGCTCCTCTCTGTGACGTCCAGGGCGGGAGCTGACTGTGACTGAAAGCTGTGGACCTTGGGCCGGTCCTGGGGTCCCCATCTGAGCAGGGGCTGTTTTCGCTGCAGGCATGGGATGGGGGGCTGGGGGTTGGGGGGACTGGGGAGGTGGGGGCTGAAGGCTGGGGGGAATGGGGGGATAGGGGGATGAGGGATGGGGGGATGGAGAGATAGGAGTGGGGAATGGGAGTGGGGGATGGGGGTGAGGGATGGGGGGATGGGAGGATGGGAGGATGGGGAAAGAGGGGATGGGAAGATAGAGGGATGGGGATGGGAGATAGGAGGATAGGGGAATGGGAGATGGGGGAAGGAGGGATGGAGTGATGGGGTGGAGGGATGGGGGAAGGGGGGTGGGGGGGGGGGGGGGGGGGCTGGGAGAGTGGGGCTGGGGGAATGGGAGAAGGATCTCCGCAGTTTTCCATCCTGATGTATACAAGTTATGAGGTTTGTTCAGTTCCTGCGATTCTCCGCTTGTTCACATGTTCTTTGCTGTTGATCTCTTGGGGGGGGGTGCATGTTAAGATCCCAACTCTCTGGTTAGAGAGCTGGGGCAGTTCCCTACTGTTTTGCCACCATCTTCCAAAACTTGCCTTTTTCCTCCCAACATTCTGTCCACTATAATATTAAGAAAAGAGGAAAGGAAGGAAAATCATCTTCCAATCCCAGTGCTTGATGCCAAGATGGCAGAGAGAGAAGAAAAAGGGGTGTGATTTAGGAAACCGAGTAACAAGCTACTTGCTCCCTCTCCCACCACAGGGACATCATTTTTTTTTGGGTCCGGTCGGGTCAGGTCGTGGGGCCTGAACTCTGGGCCTGGGCTCTGTCCCTCAGCTCTTCAGCTCAAGGCTAGCACTCTACCACGTGAGCCACAGCACCACTTCCAGCTTTTTCTGCTTATGTGGTACTGAGGAATCGAACCCAGGGCCTCATGCATGCAAGGCAAGTGCTCCACCACGAACCACCTTCCCAGCCCTAGGACATCATTTTTTGTTCTTAACTTGCTTTGGTTGGAAGATCCAGAAGCTTCCAGCATATCAGGGAAGTAGTAGATTCCAGGGAGCACGGGCATCTGTACTAGAGGGGTTGGGGAAAATGGGACTTGCAAAGTTCCCACAGGGAGCTCAGGAGCTGCATAGGCATTCCAGGAGAATTAAGCTCCCTAACATGATTGCTCAAATGACCAATCAGACATAAAATTCAAAACAGGACTAGACTATAACTATATCAAACTCCAATCCTTTCTCCCTCTCCCTCAGACTCCCAGTATTCAGGAAAGCAAGGACTCAAGAGAAAATTAGCAATAGCTCCTTAGAAGCAACCAATGCCTCTCCCGGGCCTCTTCCCCACCTGCAGGTGCAGCCTGTGACCCCGTAACCTTGCTGACATTATCGCAGATGCTTCCCTATTATTAAAACTTCCTTGGAAATGCCACTTTATCAAATCATTTACTTAAACCTGTTTCCCCAAATTTGGAAACAAGTTTCACTATTATACATATTGTTTCAGAACATTTAATTAGGCTCACTTGATTCTAGGACAAAAATTGGAAATTTATAGAAGAAGAAAACTCAGAAACAATTTACCCTGTTGTAGGCTGAACTGAATTTTCTGCAAAGGTGTAATAAGAATGATGAAAAAGGCAAACTCAGCAAAAGGGGCCTTTGAACATGAAATTTTTCTTGATTCTTGGGAGTTTTTTTTTTTTTTTTGAAGTTCTCAGCACAACTGAATTCATGTATGGAATATCTGAACTGAAGGAGATGAAAAACATAGAGGGTATATTCATAAATAATTGGTGAAAAAGAATAGAATGAAAATGTATGTGTGTGTGTGTGCGTGCGTGCGTGTGCGTGTGTAACGAGTGACCCCGACTTCGCAGCAGGACGATAGATCACTACATTGATGGAAGTTGCTCTCTGCCTGTCACCAGCCCTCAATCCTGCTCTCCCTTTCCTTCCGTTTCAGATGAATAAGAACAATGAAGCCAACTTTATGGTTCTTTGGAGAAGGCTGTTGCATTGTTCCAGCACTGTGGTTATATCAGATTTGCATCTGAGTGTTGGTTTCAGTGGCAGGCAGGGAATCTGTTTTGCCTTCCAGGTCTACTGTATGTCAAAGGACCCAGACTTCCACTCGTGCCAATGTTTGAGCAGTTTATATCGAGAGTTATCTCATTTATCCCTCATGGAGCCTTTGAATTTATTCCCAGACTATATCAGATGAGGACTTTGAAGCTTATAGCGAGGGATGGGGAGACAATGTGGCTCAACTTAGGGGCAGAACTCTAGGTTGTGTGTACATCTACCTCTGAAGTCTTTAACCAGTATGGAATCCATGGCTGTGAGTGTGGACAAAGAAGCTGGATAAAATTAGTGTAGGCCATGGAAACTGGAGAGAACTACTCCTATCAAACATTGCTGGTGGGAGGGAAAATTGTAACACTCCTTTCCCAGAGAAATTGTCAGTAGCAGCTACTACTACATTTTACATTTGACTCAGGTACTCTGCTTTTAGGCAATGTTAGCTGCTTCTCAGGTCATGAATGATCAGGTGCAAAATTGATGACCTCCACTTAGGAACTGGAATGACTGATGGACATGGAGCAGGTCCTGGGACCCTCTGAGCACCCACGGTGCTCCACCTGCGCCCCACATTGAAGTGGAGGAACTTCCTGGGGGCCGCAGAGGTTTGTGATGAAAAGAGGGAATAGGGCTCCACATCGAACATTCTAGAAGGGAATATGGAATCAGGAAATTAAAAGGGCAAGATGGAGGTTCTCTGGGAATTTCTCTCATCTCTGAAAATAAAATAAGCTTCCCTCTTCCCCCTCCCTTCTCCCTACCCCCCATTTCTTTTAGCTGACCCCTACCACCCAGCATCTCGCATGGTTGCTGGCGCCTGGTACCCAGAGAAGTTTGTTGGTTTTGTCTAAAGAGCATCAACATTCCTGTGTATCTGAATTTCTCAAGTCCAAGTCATGGCTTTGGGCAAGTTGAGGAAGCGGCATGTTCTACCCTCTAGTGGGAGCTGTGTGTCTCCGGATCACTGAGTTCATTCAAGACAATCACTCATGGAGTGATTGGAGGGATGCATTTTGTGTGGGCCTGGGTGCTGTCCCTGAGCTTCATTTTGGTCAAGGTTAGTGCTTTACTACTTGAGCCACAGCCCCACTTCTGGGGCATTTTGGTGGTTGATTGGAGGTAAGACCCTCATGGTCTTTCCTGCCTAGATTGGCTTCAAACCGTGACCCTCAGATCTCAGCCTCCCTAGTAGGGTTGGAGGAGGGAGCCATAGGCACCTGGTTACAACTAGATTTTAGGACTAATTGTCTAAAAGCAGAGTGTCTGAGTCAAATGTAAAATGTAGTAGGTGTTACAATTTTCCTTCCCACCAGCAGTGTTTGATAGAAGTGGTTCTCTCCAGTTTCCATGGCCTACATGGTTTTATCCAGCTTCTTTGTGCAAAGTCACAAGTGACAAAGGATATTTTTTCTTTCTTTCTTTCTTTCTTTTTTTGAGTTCTCTGGTTATGGAGAGACTGAATATCTTCTATATTTCATCAGACATTTGGATTTCTCCATCTTTTCCTCTTCCTCTTCTTCCTTTCTCCCCCCCTCCTTCCTCCTCCTTCCTCCCCCTCCCCGTCCTTCCCCCCTTCTCCTCCTCCTCCTCCTCCTCCTCCTCCTCCTCTTCCTCCTCCTCCTCTTCTTCTGATGCTGGTGTTTGAATTCAAAATGCTCTTGCTTGGCTTGCTGAGCCATGCCGTTAGCCTGGCATTTTTCTGGTTAATTGCAGATGGAGCCTTGAAGACTTTTCTGTCTGGGCTGGCTTGGAACTGTGATCCTCTAGCTCTCACCTGCTCTAATAGTTAGGATTATAGGCATGAGCCCTTGTCATTGCACTTTTGTGTCATATTGCTCATTTTAATATTAGGGTTCTTGTCTCATTGATATATAAGGTCTTATTATTACCAATGTTCACTCTTTGTCTATGGTATAGACTACAAATATTTTTCTTTGATCTCATTATTGTTAGCTTTATTCATGACAATTTCTTTCCATAGAAACCTTGATATCTGGAGTTGGTGTCATAGTTAGGGTGGCCTTTTAGGGCAAGATTTATAGAAACATTAAAAATTATTATGTTCATAGTTTGGATAGATTTGGATCTTTGATATAGAATTGATTTTGTCTAATATGAAATGATTTTTTTAATAAACAAAAGGCCAATTGTACTCCAGCCACATTGACTTGTCCATATTCCTCTCACTAATTTGAAATGCCTGTTAACATGAATTCCCTAATGTATACAGGTCTGAGGAGGGGCATTTGCTCCATCTCTTGTCTATCTGGTGGAAGAACCCACAAACATATGCTGTCCAGGTTCACCTGCCAGAGGGCTTGAGAAGAGAGCAGTGTTGTGCTCTCTAGCTCTAGGCCTCCCCACACCCCAAGTCTGGTTGTGCACAGAAACCAACTGTACCCCTCCACATTTCCCCTTTCCACCTAGCACTTCCTGTCTTGCAGTGAATACCGATTCAACTGCGCATGCCATCCTCAGCTCTAGAGAATGGACTGCGACGCTCATTACAACTGAGGCTACACAAAATATTTAATGGCAGGAGGAAATACTCTAGGTTAAAAGAACAACAAAAACTGACTATAAACTGCCCAGTACAAGTGGCTCATGCCTGTAATCCTAGCTACTCAAGAGGCTGAGATCTGGGGGTCAGAAATATCCATGAGACACTAATCTTGAATAAACCAGGAAAAAGCCAGAAGTGGAGTTGTGACTCAAGTGGTAGAGCTCCATTTTGAGTGAAAAAGCTCAGGGACAGCACCTAGACTCTGAGTTTGAGCTCTAGTAATGGCACATGTGCACGCATACATGTGCGTGTGTGCACACACACACACACTGACTACAAGACAAGAACTCATTCTAATTCCATTTTGGATTCTTACAAACCAATTCTATAAAATCTAACCACCAAATGGGGATGATAGCAGAGGATCCTTGCTTACTTCTGACTTCTCCATCTTTTGTACCATTCTTAAGATGAATGTTATAATGCTTACAAATGGAGAAGACCCTCAGAGCTCTGCAGCTCTGATTAAGGTAGTAGTGGTGTGTTCCCACCCAGATTTCCCATCCTCTCCTACTGGGCTCATAGAAGCATAGTCCAAGGACCAGAACAGGGTTTTGTAAGGTGACCTTGAGGTGGCCGTGTGCAGAGCAGAGGGCAGGGCTGGCCTGGCTGGCCTGTGGGTTTGCCCAGAGGCTAAGCTGCGAGAAACACAGACTTAAGGGGCCATATGATTTAAACAAAAATTAAAATTGTTACTATAAAGGTGATGTACAGAGGGGTTACAGTATATAAGTCAGGAAAAGCGTACATTTCTGTTTGGACAATGTCACCTTTTCCCTCACTGTCTCCCAGTGTTCCCCTCCCATCCCAACCCAAGACCGTATGAATTTTGAACCACAACATGATGTAATTTTTGTCATCTACAACATGCACAAACTGCAATCATATTATTTTGCTGGATTTCTTAAACATTACCTCTGTATGTATTAATATATGTTTATGTCTAAGAAATGGAGTGCCTTAAACAAGACTGCTATAGTTTCTTAATATATTTTAATGTATGATTATAGATGTTATAATTAAATATATTAATTAAATTGCAATATGCTAGCTCTATATTTAAATATACATCTAAATCATACATAAGTATAGTGATACATGTTTGCATCAACAAATAAATAATGCATTCTACATTATGCAATTAACCATATATTAATATAGAAATAGTACGTAATCTTTGAAATCACAAAACTGTTTATCTCATGGCTTAGAGGACCATATGAATTTCTGTGTGTGTGTGTGTGTGTGTGTGTGTGTGTGTGTATGTGTGTGTGTGCTGGTCCTGGGTCTTGGACTCAGAGCCTTGGGTGCAGATTCTGAGCTTCTGTGCTCAAGGCTGGCCCTCTACCACGTGAGAGTGGTCACATCTTCGGGCGTTGTGGTGATTAATGGCAGGTAAGGGTCTCAATGAGACCCATGGGCTGATCTTCAGAGCTGGGGTTACAGGCGGGAGTTGCTGGTGCCCTGTGTTCTAAGGGGACGCTGGGGCGCGTGGCCTACCTGGCGGCGCCCTCCGCGGGGGCGCAGGGCTGGGCATCCCCGAGCCCTTGCTCCGGGCAGCGGCACTCAGCCTCCTGGGTCCACGCGTTCCAGACACACTGGGCGGATTCCCCGCAGGCCAGGAAGCGGCAGGGGTCGGCCTGGTCGCCTGGAAGAGAGGATGGCGGCTGAGCGCAGTGCAGAGGCCAGGGCCCTACTGGGGAGAGAGGCCGAGGTGGGGCGGCCAGACGCTTGAGATCGTGGCCGCAGGGGCCACGGGGGCCACCCTGGGCGCCTAGACACGCCTGGCACCGTTGGTAAGAAAGCCATTCAGTCCGGCCCCAGTGTGCCCCGACCCGCTCGCCCCTCCCCACCGGTGGCCACCACCTACCCAGGCTCCCTGGGCTGGCTGTATCTACACCTGCTGATCGACAGATGGCGAGAAACCACGGCCCAGGCCCACGCGGTGCCCAGACCCGTTTCCCGTCCCGTCCTGCTGCTCCATCTTCTGAGTGGCCTTCTAGTCCCTTTCCTAAAGAAGCTCTTTCTAGCCCAACAGACTCCCTTCCCACCGCCTAGCACGCGCCCTCCCCCCTCCACAGCTTGGCATGCTCCCTTCCTAGGCAACACTAGGCCCATGCAGCCAAGGCAGTCAATAATCAGCCTCCAACCCCCTCTACCTTGGGATGGCACTCCACTGGGGTAGCTACCACCATAGAAGGCAGCAAGAGCCCCTTAGAGTGACCTTCAGGTCTAGGCAGTTGCAAGACCCCTTATCTACTACTTGGGCAGCAGCCATACATCCTAGTCCACCACGATGAAGCTCTGGTCCTCATGGCCACACCTAGATCTCCACCTCCTAGCCCCTTCTCGCCCCTCCTAGCTCCAGTAGGTTATATAGGTCAGCTCACACAATAGCTGGTGCTTCCTCTCACTCCTTTCTTGTGAGAAGGGGTCTTGCCAGTCACTTTACAGGCAATAAAACTTTTCTTTGTTCTTTGTTTCTGGATGTCTGCATGGTTCTCCAGTAAAGTCTAATAAATTCTAACAAACGGTGCTCATCCCTGTTCTTGGTATTATTATTATTATTATTTTGGGTCCGGTCGTGGGGCCTGAACTCTGGGCCTGGGCGCTGTCCCTCAGCTCTTCAGCTCAAGGCTAGAGCTCTACCACTTGAGCCACAGCACCACTTCCAGCTTTTTTCTTTTTGCTTATGTGGTGCTGAGGAATCGAACCCAGGGCCTCAGGCATGCAAGACAAGCGCTCTACCACTGAGCCACCTTCCCAGCCCCTGGTATTATTTAGGTACTGAGGGAGAACAAGAGGTCATCATGCTTGTGTCTCCCGCCTCCAGCGCTCACTGGAAGGGCTTCTTGCTCAATCAGTCATCAATCAATCAACCAATCACTGACCTTCTAAGGATTCTTGCCACCAGCATGCCTTATAGACAAGGAACTAGGAAACAGGCCACCAGGTATGCAACTGTCCTTTCAAGATGTCTGGAGGAAGTAAGAGTGCCTAAAGGTGATTCTGCACTGAGAGCCCAAGGCCTTGTGTGTTGACTGAAGCCTTACCACCAAGGGAAGTTTAGAAAAGAGACGGTCCTGCAGGAGGTTGCTCTGGGTAGAGTTGTAAAAGGGATTATGTTTACATGAAAATGAGTGTTTCCACAAGAGAGGGCAGAACAAACAAGAGCACAGGGAAGAGGAAACAGATCAAGGAGCAAGCAGGGGAGGCCCAGTTAGGAAGGAGTAGACTTGTGGAAGGGAAGGGAGAGAAGGAAGACTGGAAAGATAGGAAAGGGCCAAGTTCTGAAAGCCATGTTAAAGGAATTTGAGGTTTTTCCCCTCCTCCCCACTGCTGTCCCTAAAGTCCCCGCCACCCAACCTGGATTTTACAGCCAGCTGTGAGTCACCAAGGATTTCTCCACAAGGAAAGAATACAATCAGAATTCAGAACTGTGCTGCAGGAGATAGAGAAATTGAACTTTCAATTCTTGGAATTACATCGACCTCAGAGATCATCTGGTCTAATATATTTCCCAAGTGAGGACATTTACAGAGCTCAAATTCAGCAGATTTTATCTATCTTATGCTAAAACAGAAGTGGGATGACTAACAACTTTTTGTAAAAGGCTGCGTGACTCGGTGCAAATGTAAAATTTGTACAGTCAATATGAAAAATGGCATGGAAGTTCCTTTCAAGAGTGCAAATAGCTGGGTGATCATGGCTTATGCTGAGATCTAAGGATGGGGTTTGGAACCAGCCTGGAGAGAAAAACTCATGAGATGCTTATCTCCAATAAGAGATGGCTCAAATGGGAGAAGATCTATCTTGGGCAAAAAGCCAAGTGAGAGCAGGAGGCGGAATTCAACCCTAGTATCTGCAGACATGCACACACACACACACACACACACACACACACACACACACACAGGAGTAAAAATAGAAGTAGAAATCCCACTGTTGGGAAAGGAAATCAATATGTTGAAACCAATATTTTGAAAAGATAAACTATTCTCACATTACTGCAGCATTATTCATTACGGCCAACCTATATCGACCTAAAACTCCACTACTGATGAACTGAAAAAAGTTGTGGTACGTATACCCAATGAATCTCTTCCTTTACAAAAGCATGAACAAGCCCCGAGGGCCTTATGTGAAGTGAAATAAACCAGGCACAGACAAGTGATCTCATTTGTCTATGGAAGCTAAAAATCTTGGTTTGATGAGTGTAGTAGAGAAAGGTGGAGCTAGATGTCAAGGAGAGGTGTTGCTGGGTGTGAGGGTTGGAGAGATGTGAGTCCCAGACAGGAGGAATAATATCTGTGTCCTACTATACACTAGGGTGACTGGAGTAAACAAAAACAAGCATCATATATTTCAAAATACAACAAGAAAAAAATACAACATACAAATAGAAGAAAGATTTTTGGATGTTCTCATCAAATAATAAATTGAGGATAAAGTGTTGCCTCCATTTTTTATCCTGACTTGATGATTACCCATGAATGCATGTTATTCAAATATCATTGTATACCACAAGTACACACATTTATGTTTTGATCAGAAATGACAATAAGGGCGCAGTAGACTTCAACTGTAGTCAGAGCTCTTGGTAATTTCCCTTGAGCACAGAAGTTCGAGATCAACCTGGGCAACATAGCAAGCTCCATCTCAAAACAACAAAATAAAAATGACACAAAAGAAAGTAATGTATTTTATCAAGGAAATAGAAGAGGCAATCCAAAAATTCATATGGAACAATAAAAGACCCCGAATAGCAAAAATGGCCCTTAACAGAAAGAACAGTGCTGGAGGAATATCAATACCAAATTTCAAACTCTATTACAAAGCCATAGTAATCAAAACAGCTTGGTACTGGCACAAGAACAGACCTCAGGACCAATGGATTAGAACTGAAAACCCAGAAATGAACCTACAGACATATAGCCATCTAATCTTTGATAAGGGAGCTAGAAAAATAGAATGGAAGAAAGACAGCCTCTTCGGTAAATGGCGCTGGCAAAATTGGTTAGCTACTTGTAGAAAACTAAAGCTTTATCCTTATATATCACCCTGCACCAGAATCAACTCCAAATGGATCAAAGACCT
>NW_012267398.1:2558769-2574349 GCF_000151885.1 Dipodomys ordii | reverse complement strand
AGATTATTTCTTTGTTGCTTTGTATGTCCCTCCCCCACAGTATAACCCCTGCTTTCACTGTATTTGATGTTGGTATAATTTGTGGAGGGGAAGGGAAAAAGCAAATTATTTAAATAGGGATACAGGTGGTCCCATTGCAACAATGAGATGTACAAATCATTATGTTGAAAAACGAACTTTACAACTTTGGCTGGGGTGGTGGGGGGTGGGAGATGGGAAGGGATGGGAAGGGGAAACAAAGGAGGAGGCAACAATGTTTGATAAGAAATGTACTCATTATCTTGCCCATGTAATTGTAACCCCTCTGTAAGGTATTTTCACAATAAAAAAAGAAAATAATGTATTTTATGAAACAAATAGAACAGATTTTCTTTGCCCTGCTCTCTTTTTACTGTACAACATTACCCCCTCCCGGTCTTGGGTCTTGAACTCAGGTCCTGGGCACTGTCCTTGACCATTTTTGCTCAAGGTTAATGCTCCTCTGAGGAGATACAGCAAAGGTAGAAAAACTAATGGTGCAGTTTGCCATTTTACTGTAATTTTGTGTAGCTCAGCTAAGCCTCATCTACGCAGACAACACAGCAAAACGGTGTTGGAACAATGAGTTTATCCACGTTCGGGGGCCTACATCAGGGATATTTGAAGATTGAATGCAGCCAGTTTACACACTGCTTGATTTCCCCATGTTATTTATTTCAATCAGTCAACAGAGGAGCTCAGGCCTTGTTTGCTGTGTGTAGCTTCCCAGGTACTAAAGACAACAGAGCCATTCAACAAATATCAACTTGACCTTTCAAAACTTTCAGCACTCAAACTTCACATGGGCTCATTTATTTAGAGTATGCATTCATTTGTTTGCTTGTTGGTTGTTTTGTGCTACTATTGGGGCTCAGACTCAGAGCCTGGGTTTCTAATTGACTTTCTTTATTTGTTTGGGCAATTCTGAGTTTTAGGCAAACACTGACAATTGGGATGATTCTGGGAAGAAGAGCCTTAGAAAGAACAGAAGGGAACAGATTGGCATTATGAGTAAACATTTCTCATGTGCTGGGGCTGTACTTGAACTCAGGACCTCCAGTCCTCATTTGGCTTTTGTGCTCAAGGGGAGCACTCTATAACTTGAGCCACACCTCCATTTCCAGCTTCTTTCTGGTGAATTGGAGATGAGAGTTTCAAGGACTTTGCTGCCTAGGCTGGCTCTGAATTTGATCCTCAGATCTCAGCCTCCTGAGTAGTTAGGATTATAAGTGTGAGCCACCCAGGCCTAGCTACCTAGTAGACATTTCTAAAATATTTCCTTATGTTACTGTTTTTTTTCCTTGTCATACTCTAAAGACATTTATCTTTGGGATCATAGATTCATTCATAATAGGCCACAAAATGATTTCTCTCCGCCTTAACAATCCCTGGACATTTGTATAAAATAAATTAGTATGAACTTTTATTCACGTTGTTCTTGATTTGGCCAATAGAAATAAGAATCTATTATTTATGATTATGTAGCACTATCTGAGGAGGGTCTCACAGCTTGGAAAGAGGGAAGATGTGGAGACTTGAGATCAACAGTAAAAAAATAATCATATGCCATTTTCTAGATGAATACTTTCAAGTCATAGATTGTAGGCGGGGCTGAGGATGTGAAGGGTCATCATTGGCATGTGGAATTTCCTCTGCTTCCTGGCTTTTAAATCCCTTTAAACAGATTCTTTTTCTGTTGCCACTATGGCTGGATATCTCTAGAACAAATATTTAATATGGTTTGGGTCATCCTTGGGGCTTACTAGAATTGCTTGATGGTGAGATGACTTCATTGTCTGAATGGGCGTGGAGAGCTCTACTGCCAAGCAGTCCTGGCTCTCTCCTGGGGAAGGGGGTAGGCAGCCCAGGACTCCTCAGGCAGCCCAGGACTCAGGCAGCCCGGGACTCAGCCACGGTGTGTGCAGCGGATTAGCAGCTGATGAGAGAGATGCCAGCCCCCTCTTCACCCACTGGCCCTGGCCTGGTGCTTAGCGTCCCACAGGGCTTCTGGCTGTAGTCAGAGTATTTGTGTCATTCCACTTCACACCAGGTCCTGGAGTGTCTTTAGGGACCTTGACCTTGAATCCAGTGGCTTCTGGGAAGTCTGACATGTCAACCATGCTCATTGGTTGACATGTCAGACTTCCCCGAATTCCTTCTATGAACATCTCCCCAACTTAAATGCTCACATCCACCATCTGCCCAGCTTTTCATGAGGTAGAGTGTTTCTCTGCTAGCAAAAGCATGGTTTGAAGCCAGCCCTGGCCGAAAAGTCTGTGAGACTCTTATTTCCAACTAGGAAACAGGGAGTGAAGCTATGGCTCAAGTGGTAGGGAACCAGCCTTGAGTGACAAAAGTTAGGGACACTGCCCAAGCCCTGAGTTCAAGTTCCAGTACTGAAAAATGAGAAAGAAGAAAAAAGCAAGCAAGCAAGCGAGCTAGAGTGACTGGCTATGCGGCAGAACCTCCAGATCTTTCTCCCTTGTTCACATGCGCCATGCAGCCGGCTCAGGGAGGATCTGCTGTGCTGGGCAGGGCTGGGCATCTCTGCATGATTCTCGGGGTTCTGCTGTGGACAGTTTGGAGTATCCGTGCTTCCCTGGATGCACTTACACAACGTCTCTTCCACCCCTCCCCCCCACCCCCCCCCAAGGCTGGACGGCTCTCCATTGTGGGCGCTTTGAATTCAGTGAGAAAGATCACCAGGCTCGTAGTGGACAAGCGTGTAAGTTCACGGGGCTCGTAGGTTCTGGACAGTCCACGGCTGTCCAGTCTCCAAACCTGTGCCTGATACCCGGGGCATTCACGCTTGGCAGGCCCGGACACAGGCGTGGACTGTGCCTCAGTTTCCCCCTCTGCGTGCTGCTGGGTGCTCCCAGCCTTTCCTTTCTCTTCTCAGCTCTACCTTTCAAAGGATAGAAAGGATAAAGGTGTCCCTGTCGCCCCTCAATCTGGGGTCGGCCCCCAAACAAAGCATCGCCGCCTCTCCTGGTCCCAAAGCCAGACCTGATGATATCCAGTCCAGCTTCGCCCCTGCCTCGCGGGGGTTTGGTCTCCCATGCGATGACGCACGGCGGCCGCTGGGTGGCGCCCACGAGCCAAGGATGTGAGACCAGCCTGGGAGGAAAAGGATCACGAAGCGCAGAAGGGATTCGGTGCCCCCTGAACCCCTCAGCTTCTGCCCCGAACCTCCGAACCCCTCAGTGCGACCGACGGACAGCAGCCAGGTCTGGTGGTCGGGGCAGCGGCAGGCGACCGTCGAGAGGGCCAGGATGACCGGTGATGGCCTGCTGCGCACCCCTGCGGGGCAGGCTGCTCCCCGTTCCCCACCCTATTCTTTGCGTGGGGCCTGGGAGAAAAGCAACCTCACATCACGATCAAAACAGTCTGGAAAGGGGGGACACGGACATGGAGGGGCGAGGGTGGGGGGGGGAAGGCAGCTGCCATCCTCACTGGACACGGCGTTGGAAATGAACGACACAACTTGGGGGTGCGGATGGGGGTGGGATGGGAGGGAGCGAGGAAGGGGAGACACTGCCAGCCAGACTGGACTACAGGTGGCTTTTTACCTAGGCAGTTTCAAGATACAATGAAAAGATTCCTGAGAATGACTATTAATAGTATATTAATACTATTACTATCCTGGGGGGGAGGGGAGCTTGAATTGAGAGCCTAGGTGCCATCTTTTAGCTCTTTGCTCAAGGCTGGTGCTCTCCCATTTAAGCCACAGCTCTATGGCTTTTTGCCCCCGGGTTAATTGGAGAGGAGAGTCTCATGGACTTTTCTGCCAGGGTTGGCTTCAAGCTCTGATCCTCAGATCTCAACCTCCTGCGGAGCCAAGATTGCAGGTGGAAGGCACATGCCTGGTCATATTAATGGTTTTTTTTTTTTTTTTTTTGCTATGCCTGAAGGCTGTGAAAGGGCCCCTAGCTCTGGAAATGATGATGACGCATGCGCGGGTGGTCTCTCCGCTTCTTGTATCACTTTTACATCGGGTGTCACCATCAGTACTTTGACTGTGTCTCTCTACTGGTGATCCATCTGAGATGGAGCATGGCCGGGACCTCTCGTTCTACACAGGCCCATTGGGTCTCTCCCTCCAAGTCCTGAGGCATTGTGGGCTTGCAGAGCCTCAGAGGAAGTAGATCTGCCCCTTCTCTTCTGTGGAGGCCCAAGCCTGTGGAGAACCCCACCAGCAAAGGCCTGCTTCTCAGGCTTGTCCTGGGCCTTGGGGATGGGGGAGGGTGTCTTTGGGTCTCCCTTCTCCTTTCTAGAAAATGACTTTTTTTTTTTTTGGTAGAAATACTGGGGATTGAACTCAGAATCTCACCCTCTTGCTTAGTTTTGCTAATTCCTGGTGCTCTACCACTTGAGCTCTACCACTCTTTGCTGGTGAATTGGAAATAAGCATCTTAGATTTATCTGCCAGGGATGGCTGGAACTTCCAGGCTCCAGAGTAACTAGGATTTCAGGTGTGAGCCACCAGCCCTGAGTGAAAGTGAAGTATTAAAATGTGGAGATCCTTAACATCCCCGCTGCTCTAATATGGAGCCAAGAGGAGCTTCCTGCCGGACACAGCTGGATGTAATCAGTGATCCCTAGCAAATGTAAGGATCTGTGTTCAAGTTACTATTTCACTGCTTGGTTGGTTGTTTATGGCTGGCCACAAATGTTTTATTTCTGGCTTATTGTTGAAAGGTATCATCCGAGTGTGTATAATTATTCAGTGACAATGTATTCTATCTAACAGAGTAATGTGCGTGTGATTGGTGTTTAATGCTCACTTGTGGCTAAGAGTGGATTTGTAAGGATCATGGTTTGAAGCCTACTGAGGCTGGAAAGTCCTTGAGACTCTTATCTCCAATGAACTATTACAGAACAGGAAGTGGAGGTGTGGCTCAGGTGGTAGAGTGTTAGTCTTGAGTGGAAAAGTTAAGGAATCAACAATCAGGGCTGTGTGCAAGCCCCAATGCTGAAAAACAAACAAACAGAACCAACAAACCAACCCAAAACAAAACAGCCAAAACAAAGGGGAGATTTGTAAATTTGTGACTTTTTTCTTTGCAAGAATGCAGTTTTCTTTTTAAATCTTTGGATTCTTAGAGCATAACAACCTATTCCAAGAAATTGCATTTGGTGTAGAGTTTTACAGAGTTCATTGAGGAGGAATGAAATGGAAGTATGTTGTCGATCCTTCTCAGTAAACAGCTGCTATGTACTCAGCAGGAGCGTTTAGATGTTTGGGGATTTTGTTTTGTTTTGTTTTAAAAATGAAGCCCCAGGGGAGATGACAGGAGTCACTGGAACCTAACTCTGAGCCCCAGCTATAGCAGCTGGCCTTTGTGTGACCAGTAGAAGGTAAATAAGTTACATGGCTCCCCACAAAACTTCTCTGATTGTATAAGCAAGGATGGAAGTTGGGGTGATGGTGCCTCATGTCTGCAACCGTAGCTGCTCAGGAGGCTGACATCTTGGAAGACTGAGATTCAAAGTCAGCTTGGGCAGAAAGGTCCATGAGACTCCATCTCCAATCAACCAGCAAAAATGGCGGGTATGATCCAAGTGGTGGAGTGCCAAGCAAATAAGCAAGCTAAGCAAGTACACGATCTTGAGTGCAAACCCCAGTACTGGGGGGAAAAGAGAGGGGAGAAGTCCCATGTGCTTTCTGTAGTTATTAGGAATACAAGAGATGTAAGAACCGTGGTTATGGCGAATGGTTTTTGTGGTCTGTGTGGCAGCAGGTGGTGTCTGCTCCCCTCAAAGCTGGTGATTAAATACATTTTACAAAGAAAATGCTCAACTGCAACCAGTTGACGCATTTGCCATTCGCTAGCCTCAGGTCCAATCTTTACAGAGGCTCTTTATAAATTCAGGGAGACAAGTTCCACGTGGGTTTGAGGTGTTTGAAATCAGCCCACACAGCTAACTACCACAAAATCCCTCCAGGCTGGTGAGCCTCACAGGCGCCCGACACCTGCTGGAAACGCGTGCAGAATGCACAGCAAGCCCGAACTACCTCTTCCCCTTTGGCAGGCCTCAGTCACAGAAGGGCCTTACGTGGTGTGTACAGCTTCTGTCACAGGCTCTCTTTGCCAGGTATTCTCACAGGGCAATGAAAACCAAAGGCAGGAGTGACAGCATGGGGCTCTGTGAGTGTGGCCCGCAGGGTGGACTTGGGACCTGGGGACACCCAAGCCAGGCTGGCCACCCACCTGGAAACCACGCGGGACTTCCAGTTCTCTCTCTCTCCCCCAACTCTCTTCCACCCCCCCCCCCGGCATCAAACCCATGAGCTTGTGAATAATATTTTTCCCAGTATTGCTATCACAAACCTACATTCCTCTCCCTTCCTTTTTCTCTTTCTTCTCTTTCCTTCCCTGCTATCACAAACCTACATTCCTCTCCCTTCCTTTTTCTCTTTCTTCTCTTTCCTTCCCTCCCTTCCCTCCTTCCTTCCCTCCCTATCTCCCTCTTTCCACCCCTTCCTCCCTTCTCTTCTCTTCCCTTCCTTCCCTCCTTCCCTCCCTCAATCCCTCTCTTCTTCCTTCCCTCCCTCCCTCTGTCCCTCCCTCCCTCCCTTCCTTCTTTCCTTCCTTCCTTCCTTCTTTCCCTCCTCCCTTCATCTATCTATCTATCTATCTATCTATCTATCTATCTATCTGTCTGTCTGTCTGTCTGTCTGTCTGTCTGTCTGTCTGTCTGTCTGTCTGTCTGTCTATCTGATTTTTTTCCTTCCTTTTGGGAATGAACTCCGTGTATCTCCTGTCCTCCCTTGCCTCTGCTGACAATCTTATTTCTGCATTCACCATTGGAATTTCTCAGCAATCCATTCCCACATCTCTTCCACCTATTTCCAGCCCCCGCTTTGCTCTGGGCTTCGGCTGACCCCTCCACACACCTGCTTCCTAGAAACAGGTCAATCTGTGAGTGCCCATTTCCTTAGAACCAGTTTTCCATGCCCACCTATTTTTTGGGGAGGGTGGTGAGGGGAGTATTTGTAAATCCTTAAGAGATCACATGAATATTGACTTTAGTTTTTTGTACTTAAAAATCTGAAAAAATTAACCTAGGTACTATCATACTCATACATTTTAACTAAGTTTTTTTTTGTTGTTGTTTTTGTTTTTTGTCAGTTCTGGGTCTTGAACTCTGGGCCTGGACGCTGTCCCTCAGCTCTCAGCTGAAGGCAAGCACTCTATCACTTGAGCTACAGCACCACTTCTGATTTTCTGGTGGTTCATTGGAGATAAGAATCTCACAGTCTCTCCTGCCCGGGCTGGCTTTGAACTGCAATCCTCAGATCTCAGCTTCCTGAGTAGCTAGGATTACAGGCGTGAGCCACTGGCTCCTGGCTAGCAGTATTTTAGTTTAAAGCTCTTTTGAGTTTTCCAAAAGCTCACAGCTGTCTGCCTTTTGTAAGCCCCATGCACTAAGGATGGAGTTAACATTTTTGCATGGTTGAATTACATACAAGTGGTTATGTAAGTCCTTACACAACCTTCCATCCTGCCTTTTGGCTTGTGTGGCCTAAAACATGTCCGGTCTGGCTCTGGAAGGAACCAAGCAGAGCTGGCTGGGGGTGTCCCTGTCACCTTCACGGCTCTGTGACGGTGGAAGGAATGGGTAGCTGTCCCGGTAGGGCTCTTGGGTTTTTTCCTCATTCTCGTTCGCTCTCTGGCTATCTACAGACTCCAGCATTGTCACCTCAATGGGTTTTTCCCCCCTGTTAATTAATAGGGTGAAATGCATCTTTGGATGGCTCGCCTGTGTGCCACCATTAGGTTTCCACGTCTTGAGGCTGAGCCTCTGTGTTTGGGGGGGGGGGTAGAACGAATAGGTGACAGGTAGGAAGAGCCTGGCTAGTGTTTTTCACTGTTTCACTTCCTTCCCAAGAAGATGGTAAGGAGTGTGTGTGTGTGTGTGTGTGTGTGTGTGTGTGGAGAGAGGGCAAAGAGAGAGACAGAGGAATCCAGGAACTCAGTGGTGCTCAGCCATATTGCCTGGGAAAAAGTCAAGCTTGGGCTGAACACTGTAATCCTGAAGTAAGGAGGTCAGGTCTGGATGGCGCCATACTGGCCTCTGGTCTGCATGCTGGGGGAAGGAACCGCCCCACCCATCACCTGCCTCCCACCTGATGGGCGTGTCTGGATCCCTGGAGGCAGGCACTTGTCTGATAGGTTACTGAATCTGTCAGTCCAGTGCCTGGGACTGGGAGTTTCCTGTGGCCCTCCCCCTGGGCAGACCTATTTAGGCCCAGACCAGCACAAGAGCCATGACACCATGCCACGTGTGTCTCCATGATTGTGTCCGGTGTCTTGGCTCCTGGATCATCTCCAGTTATCCTGGCGTCCCAGTTCAGCTCTCCATTGGAGCTGAATTGGCTTGTTGGTATTGTTTCTGTTCTTTCCTCTTTAGTCTGTTTCCAAGCTGTGTTCTGTGCATTTGGGTGCTGCAGGCCTTTGTAACAGTGGGCTGCCTGCTGCCTGCTAACTGTGTAATAAAGACTCTGTCTTCAGTGACTAATTTAGGATCCCCAGTGTGAGGAAGCCTACCTGGGCCTGGCCTCCCTTCCAGCCCCTCTTCCCTTCCTTTCTGTCATTGTTGATGGAACACAGCTTCTGAGTGCCTCTTGGCATGGTGGTTTCTTCATTGTGCATAGCATGGTATCCACAGGAGCCCTTTCTGGGATTACAGGCATGCTCAATCACACATTCTGCTGCTTCTGAAATTTCTAATGAAGCTATTTGTCTCTCTGGGGGTAGGGGTAGGAGTGGGGGTGGGAAACTAAACTAAAAAGGAGCTCTGTTGGATCTTGAGTTTATCTGTTGATTTCTATGGGACCTATAAAGTTTCTTCTCTTTTTTTTTTAGTTGTGAAAATACTGGACAGAGACATGCTTCTCTAACTTTTCTAAAGCTGTATTTGATTTTCGAATTCTTCTGCCGTCAAACATTGAAAGGTGGAAACATGGCTGGTATTTTAGCTGCCAGCAGATTTCTTACTTTCTTTCATTCATTCATCCATTCATTCATTCATTCATTTATTTCTAAGTTGTCCATGACTTTAAAATATAGGCTTTTGGACCCTCCCTTATCTAGAAAGGAATATAGATTATGACTTCACTGAAAAACTGAGGGTAACACCTCAGTGAGTTTTGAAAAGTATCGGGCTTCCTTAGAGATTACATGAGTACCCATTCATTCATTCATTAAAAGTTATCATTCAGATGTACTGCTTCCTCTTGTTTAGCACCTTTACTGTGCTGGAAGTTTCTGAGCTGGTCAGGCTCAGTTTCAAGCAAGCTCTGGACAGCCTACAGGCCCTCTTCCCAGGCCCTCTGACACAGGAAGGCATGTGGCATGAGCCACTGCGTCCCTCCCAACTCTTCCCACTCCACCCCTGTCCTCCCTAAAAGTACAAATTGGGCCTGCATTCCCTCGGGGTAGCTGGAGACACTTTCAGCTTGGGGAATTCAGCATAAGTTTGGCGCTGGAATGGATGTTAACACCATCTCACATTTGCTGGCTGCTTAGAGGAAAAACGACAGAGCAGAAGTGTTTGCAAGAAATTAGTGAAATTAATTTTAGTTCCAACCTCCACATCCACATTTTCTTCTTCCTGGTGGTACTCTCTGAAGGTCAGGATTAATAGTCAAGGTAATGATGGTACTATTACAGTAGTAATTACTAACATATATTAGGCAAGTACTGTGTGTTGATTATTATACTCAGGAGCATCGGCATGTGCTTGGTTAATTCTCACAAGAGTGACCATGGAGACTTCTCTTTGTGCCAGTCCTGGGGCTTGAACTCAGGGCCGGAGTGCTGTTCTTTAGCTTTGCTTGCTCAAGGTTAGCACTCTGTTATTTGAGCCACAGCTCCAGTTCCAGGTTTTTGTTTTTTTTTTCTGGTTAATTGGAGATAGCAGTCTCATGGACTTTCCTGCCCTGGCTGGTTTTGAACCACAGTCCACAGATCTCAACCTCCTGAGTAGCTAGGGTCACAGGTATGACAGTGTCTGGCTCCAGATGGACATTGTTCCAGTAGTAGAAGTACACAGGATTCAAATGCAAGGCTATGGACACCCAGGGCCTATGTGGGTCCTTCCAGTATCAACCAGTGTTCTTTATAGACTTAGCAAGCACTACCACCT
Organism: Dipodomys ordii; assembly: GCF_000151885.1. Taxonomy (NCBI): domain Eukaryota; kingdom Metazoa; phylum Chordata; class Mammalia; order Rodentia; family Heteromyidae; genus Dipodomys; species Dipodomys ordii. The sequence continues at coordinate 2,564,179 of NW_012267398.1, read as the reverse complement.
TCTCACCTTCATGCTAAACATATCTTGTGCTCAACAGCACAACAATCTCCCCAGCTTTAACTTGATTTTTTTTTCTTGTCAGTGTGTGGCTTGAACTCAGGACCTAGGTGCTGTACCTGAGCTCTTTTGCTCAAGGCTAGTGCTTTGAGCCACAGCTCCACTTCTGTTTTTCTGGTGGTTCATTGGAGATAAAGTCTCACAGACTTTCCTGTCCAGGGCTGGCTTTGAACTGTGATCTTCAGATCTCAGACTCCTGAGTAGCTAGGATTACAGGCGTGAGCCACTAGTGCTTGACTAACCTGACTCTGTACACGGACACTAGAAAGCTGGATGGTCTCTAAACACTCTCAGCTCTCAGCTGGAGTGAGGATGGAGGGGCGGGGCCCTCACGTCACTTGTGATATCCTTCCTATCTTCTTTATCAATGGCTGGCTGACAGGGCAAAGACACCCCATTATAACTGGCAGGACCTCTGCTTCCCTCTCCACCCCACCCCACTGGCATTTGGGAGGTCTCTTTTTCTTGGGGTGTTCTAGGGTACACTCATCTGCCACCCTTTGGAGGAGCTCCTGGCAGTGTTGGTGCCTTAGGCTGGTTTCTTTTTAAGCCTCCTGTTTACTACGGTACTAAGGCAAATTTCCTCCAGTTGCTTCAAAGCCTGCTCTGTCAGTGATAAATGTTTCCCACTGAGCTTTCTGGGCTTGCGTTTTTGCCCAAGGCCTTTTCCCTCAGCCTCATCCCTGATCAGCCCACGGAGAGCCAAGAAGGCACAGCCAAGGTTCCCCTCACTAACTCAGGGCTGATCAGGGAGCTGCGATTTGAACCTCACTAGAAGCTCATTCTGGTCAGAGGTCAAGGGTGCGAAATCTATCGGACACTCCAGGAACAAATACACTTCCTTCAGATGCTTAGAAAACAAACCTTTGAAGTCAATAATAAAAACAGCTTGTGGTGTACACATCACCCATTATATTCCCTCTGCTTCATTATAGAAGGAAATGTGTGTGTGTGTGTGTGTGTGGTGTATGTATGCCAGTCAGGTCTTGAATTCAGGCGTTTGCTCAAGGCTAGCACTTTACTACTTGAGCCACACCTCTACTTCCTGGACTTTTGGTGATTAATTGGAGATGAGCATTTCACAGACTTTCCTACCTCGGCTGCCTTGAAACAATGATCCTCAGACTTCAGCCTCCTCAGTAGCTGGGATTCCAGGCAGAGCCATCAGAACCTGGCTGGCTTCATATTTGAATTTTACTATACTTTTCCAGCTAACTCTTTGTTTTATTCTTATATAGAAGCTGACCTTGGACATAAAACTGGGAAAGAAAGTTATTTTGTTCTTTCTTTAGTGACTATGAAGTAAATCACTTCAGGTTGAGATTTTGATCTGATTATTTTCCTCTCCTTAAGGGGCCATTCTGAGAATTTACAGTGACTGGAAGCTTTCTAACATAGAAACCAAAATAAGTACTAGGAAACAGGTACTTGCAAGGGTCAGGGGTCAAGAGCAGAGGGGTAGAAGCATGAACAGGGACAATGAATAGAATGCAGACAAGCATGCATTGTCTGCCACAGAACCGAGGAAAGTAAGGACAGGGGTGGGGGGAAGAGGGGTGGAGATGTGGAAGGGATGACACAGATCAAGATGCACTGTACACATACATTACTTTTGTAAATGGCAAAAAATTCAATGTAGAACCTAAAAATTAAGCAAAGCGAAGGAAGGGGTGGGGGAAGGGGGGGAGAATGATGAAAGGGGTGACTTTGATTAAGAGGCAGTGTGTTCACAAACTGCTCTGTTGAAAAGGCAACTCCTACGAACAACTACTTAAAGAAAACAAAGATACATTTAAAAAAGCAAAACTATCAGATTGTTTTAGGTCACTAACTGAGAAAGTACTGTTGACTTCTAGCTTAATGTAAATTAGCTTAGCCTGGAGCTACAACGTAAAAGGAAGTTGTAATGGAATGAAAGCTTTCTTCTCTCTCTCTCTCTCTTTCTCTCTGTCAGTCTGTCTGTCTCTGTCTGTCTGTCTGTCTGTCTGTCTCTCTCTGTCTCTTTCTCTCTTATTGTTGTTGGTCATGAAGCTTGAACTCAGGGCTTGGGCCAAGGCTCCTGAACTCTCTTGCTCAAGGCTAATGCTCTACCATTTTGAGCCACAGAACCATTTCTGGTTCTCTAGTGGTCAATGGAAGATGAGAGACTCTGGTAGCTTATTGGAGATGAGAATCTCATGGACCTTTCCTGTCTGGGCTGGCTTTGCAGTGTGATCTTCAGATCTCAGCCTCCTGAGTAGCTAGGATTACAGGCATGAGCCACCAGGTGCTGCTTACTCTACCTTTTGATGTAGAAAAACATTAACCAGCTGCTTCCTTCCTAATGGGGGGGTTGCTCCCCAAAAGTTGTTTTTATCAAGTGTGATTTTAATTATACTTTTGTGGCTTGAGAGTTACCCAGCCTGCTCAAAATCAAAACAAAGGGAACCCCCCCTCCCCTCAAATGACCCCCAGGCGCTCTGCTGGGTTTACCTGGTTCAATGTTGAGAGAGTTGCTGTCGATTTCCAGGTCCAGTTCAGCTGCCGAGGACCGAAAATCCTCCAAGACCCCGTGCACAGCCTGGGTGAGGTTGTAGGGCACCCAGCGAGCAAAGTGCACCTTGCTGTTCACGATCACACTCCCATTGCGGAAGCTGAGTATTTCCAGCTGCCTGAATCCAGTGAGATTGGACTGCAGATATGGGACCAGCTGCAAACAAGAGAGCGGTTACCCAGTTACTGTGCTCTAAGTGCTCAGGGCCACGGATTCCACTTCTCCTCACTTCCTACTATTCAAGACATCTATCTCAATTCTTTTTTTAAAATTTTTATTTCTATTGTTCTTATAGTGTTATGCTGGTACTGGGGTTTGAACTCAGGACTTGGGTGCTTTCTCTTAGTTTTTTCACTCTACTACTTTTTGGTGATTAATTGGAGATGAGAGTCTCATGAAGACTTTCTTGTTCAGGCTGGCTTCAAACCTCCATCATCAGAGCTCAGTCTCCTGGGTAGCTGTGATTAAAGGTGTGAACCATGAGTTCCTTGCTCTTACTTTTATTTTTAGATTTCATGGGAGCCCAGAGCACTGCTACTTAGTGCCTATTCGCAATAATAATGGCGGAGTTTCTACCTTGTTATCAGTCCATTGAGATGGATGACCAGATACTTCCTTATGAGGATTTGTAAGAACAGATGATTTTCTTTTTAAACCCAAGCCAATGAAATTGGCAAGAAATGCTAGGTTTAGTCATTGTGTGTGTGTGTATGTGTGTACATGGGCACACACACGCACACATGTGCACTGGAACTGGGACTCGTGCTTGGCTTTTTCTGCTCAAGGCTGGCCCTCTATTGGAGATGAGTCTCACTGATTTTGCTGCCTGGGCTGGCATAGAACCATGATCCTAAGATCTGAACTTCCTGAGTATTAGAATTACAGATATGAGCCATTGGTGCCAGGCTACATTTAGTAATTTTGTTTTTTTTTAAAAAGTAAACAAAATATGTTCCAACCTGAGTCTAGGAGCAGACTGACCTAGGCTTGTATAAATAAATGGGAGTCTATGTAAGTGACCAGGCCTATCAGATAAACAAGCTCTTACACATCAGCGTGTCAGTCTAGGCAGGCAATGAATGGGTCCTGGGCCAACTTGGCTGGAAGTAGCTTCCTGGCCTTCATCCCCCTGGGGGACCATTGCGATGTAGCTCCACCCCCTTATCTGCAGTGTGTGTAGGGGAGAAAGTGGTTCTCAGAGGCTTCTCTCTAAACTGGAACTTAATGGCTCGAAGGACCCTTAGGGCGTTGTTCTGTGGCTGTCTCTACAGAGCCTCTGATCATCTCCAAGGTCATTCCCCAGAAATGTTTGAATCCTAAGTGGTTTCTGCCTCATCCCCCATAGCCAAAAGCAGAGAGGAAAGGCAAAGAAATCGAACCGGGATGACGGGGTCACACATGCGCTGCGAAATAAATATGGCAATTCAACTTGGGGACTCAGGCAGAGCCCCGCAGCCATCGCCAACGGTAGGAATTTCTCATAGGCGATCTCAGCAAAGTCCCAAACCCTTGCCGTCTCCGGAGAGGGTGCGTCCTGGGTACTCAGCTGGTCTTGGCGGCCTTGAATTCAAGGAAAGCAAGAGGAAGGCCTGGTACCCGGGCCTCCATTTTGTGTTTGTCCTGGTTCTACGCTGTTCATAGGATCACTTTACAGTTAATCACCGTGGGTTCCAGGAAAGACAGGATGGATCAGTAGTATCGTTATGACCAAGGACTGCTCTTTGCAGGCCAGATTAACCCCCACAGGGGACAATTACCAATAATGAGCAGCCGCACCTGGAGTCAGAGAAATCATCTCATGAGAACCAGATAGCGACCTTCAAATGCCCCCTGCGACCCCTTTCTCTGCCACCAGGCCACACTGCCAGCTTGGACTCCTGAATCAAGCAAACCGGGCCTTCTTTGAGTGCTCCTGTCTATACCCCAAAGAGGGCTGAAGAGGATCCAAAGTGCCATTTTCCTGGGGCCTCATGGTCCTGTCCTCCTCCTCTCCCCGCCTATTTCTTGCCTATCCCTTTCACCAAGTCGCAACTTGCTTCAGTTTTTCTGTTGGACTCAAGGATGGAAGTTGATGAGGTTTGCTGGCTGCCCAATAACACATCTGGCCCAAAGATGAACCCACAAACTCCACACCCAGGGACCCCCAAGCACAGACAGGCAAGCTGAGAGCTGGCCCCCTGCCTTTTTACCCCCCTCCTCTCTTCCTCTCCAAGGCGGATTCCCTTAACCTGCATTGTACAAGACGTTGAGTATCCCACGAGTATCCACGCCACAGACAGACAGTGGGAAGGGAGTCAGAGGAGACCCACGCCACGCCACAGACAGACAGACAGACACAGACTGACAGCAGGAGGGGAGTCAGAGGAGACCCACGCCACGCCACACCACAGACAGTGGGAGGGGAGTCAGAGGAGACCCACGCCACACCACAGACAGACAGACAGAGGGAGCGGAGTCAGAGGAGACCCACGCCATGCCACAAACAGACAGACAGTGGGAGGGGAGTCAGGGGAGACCCATGCCATGCCACAGACAGACAGACAGACACAGACTGACAGACAGCGGGAGGGGAGTCAGAGGAGACCCACGCCACGCGACAGACAGACAGACAGACAGATAGACAGGCAGACAGACGCACAGCGGGAGGGGAGTCAGGAGACGCATGTGCACACACCAGCTGCGTGAAGCGCCGCTCCAGCGCGCGGTACTCGGGTGAGCTCCTGTCGGCCAGGTCCGGGGAGAAGGGCAGGTTGGCCACGCGCAGGCTGAAGAACACCACGAGCTCTGCGCCCCGGCCCGGGCCTGCGGTGCCGGGGCCCG
>NW_012267398.1:2543186-2558719 GCF_000151885.1 Dipodomys ordii | reverse complement strand
GCGGTCTCCGCGCGCGTCGTGGCTCCTCGTGGGTGAGCCGCTGGCGTCCCAGAGCGCAGGTGCGGGCGAGGGCAGCGCAGACCCCGGGCCGGAGGCCGGAGAATCCGCGGGGAAGAGCGTGGGCCCTGGGCGTGGGGCGTCTGCGGGGAGAAGGTGCGAGGTAAGGGAAGGGGGAGTGCCCGAAGGCCAGGCCGCCCTGGGCGGAGGCGGGAGCCGTCCACGGAGGGGGGCCATCCACGGAGGGGGGCCGTCCACGGAGGACCCGTCCACGGAGGGGACCCGTCCATGGAGGGGATCCGTCCACGGAGGGGATCCGTCCACGGAGGAGACCTGTCCACGGAGGGGACCGTCCACGGAGAACACATCCACGGAGGAGATCCGTCCATGGAGGAGGCTCCGCGGCCAGCGCATCATGTCCAGTTTTCCCAAAGAAGAGAAAAGGAGAATCAGCTGCGGTTACCGGTGCTGGTGCGGATGGCCCCGGTCATTTCAACCCTGGGATCGCAGAACAGAGAAGTCGATGCTGGACAGGGAGGAAGGGTTCAAAAGTAGGGAGACCCAGAGTGGGGGTCGTTCCTCACTGCATTCAGGCCCACCTTTGACCCCACCCCCTGAATTTGCCAATCTGGTAACAGAAACTAACCACGGACACAGAATGGAACAGAAATTTATGCCCAGGCAAGGAGCTGCATGATTTGAGCTCTGAATTTTCATTCACTTTCTAAGAATCCAAACTTGTATTTTATACATTTGATTTGTGTGTGTGTGTGTGTGTGTGTGTGTGTGTGTGTGTGTGAGAGAGAGAGAGAGAGAGAGACTGAGACAGAGACAGAGAGACAGAGAGAGACACAGAGAGAGACAGAGAGAGAAAGTGTGTCTTGGGCTTGAACTCAGAGCCTGGGTGCTTTTGTTCAAGGCTAGAACTCTACCATCTGAGCCATGGCTCCACTTCTGACGATTGTTTGGAGCTGAGTCTCATGGACTTTCCTGCAATCCACAGATCTCAGCCCCCTGAGCAGTGAGGATTACAGGTGTGAGCCACCGATGCCTAGCTGCACCTGAATTCTTTTGGAATTAATGGTCACATCTTCCTAGTCTTACTACTTAAATTGAATCATGCTTTTTCAAAGCTGCATTATTGATTAAGTAATTTGTAATTTGCAAAATTGCAAAATGACATTGACAGGGTAAAGATGTGTTACATATAATTATATATAATATATATTATATGTTATATAATATATAATTATGTTACATATATACTTATGTAATTATACATTAATACATATATTACTAAATGTATAATATACAACACTATACAATAACATACTATATGCATACTGTATGCACTGTAATATATTAATATATTATTTGTCAATGTATATATTTCTTCTATATAATTTGAACTTTGTATTGATCAACTTGCTAAATATTTGATCATATGAAAACCTTTTCCAGTGTTAGATTATTATACTCTTTGCATTACTTTTGTAGATGACTGCACATTTGAACTATTGTAGTCCCTCATGTTTTCTGTACAAAATTAAAATCAGTAAGGACGTGTACGCTAAGACAGTGGTGCCATGAAATTTTCTGATAAAGAAGATTGATGGGTTATTAACATTTTCCAATAAGCCTAGATCCAGAGCCGCTGATGATATTGAAGGCAGTGGCTGTTGGAGGCAGGGGCCGGGATGGGGGGCAGTGTTTTGTAATTACTTCAGTGGCATTTTGGCAAATACGTGCAGAAGCTTTATTGAAATCGAAATGCTAAGTATGAATGCATTGGCATGTAGATAGCATCTTTGGACTTGCAGTCAGCTAATTCATTACAGCACAAATCAGCAAGTTGGAAGCTTCAGGTGATAAACAGCTCTGAAGGGTAGAATTGTTTTAGTTTTATTACTTTGTTAAAGTGAAACCAGACTATTGAGGAGTTCTGTCCAGATTTTAGATCTCACCTTATTTTTCACCCACCTGCAGAGAGTGCTAAGATGTGTGTGTCCAAACCTCAAGATGTCCTTCCAGAAGGCCAGGGCTCACGCCTGTCATGCTAGCTACTCAGCAGGCTGAGATCTAAGGCCAGCCTAAGAAGCAAATTCCATGAGACTCTTATTTCAAATTAGCTAGCAAAAAAAGCCAGAGATAGAGTTGTGGTTCAAGTGGTAGGGCACCAGCCTTGAGTGGAAAAATAAGTGACAGTGACCAGACCCTGAGTTCAAGGCCTAGGATTGGTACAAAAAAGGATAGAAAGAAAGAAAAAGAGAAAGAAAGAAAGGAAGGAAGGAAGGAATATTTTCTAATTTCCTGACATTTCTTAGTATTTCCTAATGCCTATGATCCATGTGTACATGTACTTTCACTGTCCATTGCTCTGGACTGTTTGTGTGAGCGCAGATGATGGCATTGGGAGATGGAGGGAGATAATGAGGTCCTGAGAACAGGGGGCTATTGACAAAGGCCTTGAATCTGTGCTTGTACCAGGAGAATCCTGGGAGAGATCATCTCTCCTTTTGCTCTGTGGTGATAAGCAAGAAGGCGTCCCTCTGCGGCCAACCATCTGCCCCAGCCCTCCCTAGGAACCAAGCCTGTCAGCACTTAACCTTAAACTCCCTGAACAACAGAGCTGTGGGCAAGAAGTGTCTATTGTTTAACTCATGTATTAGGCCTGGTTGTTTGTTAGGATGCATCGAGCTTATGGAGATACCCACAGAAGGCTCTGGGATTAGGAAGCTGGAAAACCTCTAGGGCTATCTGTGATTTGATCTGGTGACTTTGCACCATGGGAAATGCATTGGAATCCAGGTTCTTCTGCTGGGATCCTGATGCTGGTACCATGACAAAGAAGGAGAAAATCTGAAGCAAGAAGCCCAGCGATGGATGTCTTCATTCTGTTCCCAGGCCAGCGGCCATTACTCAGGGATTAAAACTGTCCTCTGTACTGTGTCAGCAGTCAATTTCTAGCCTTCTTCTGTGGCATCTTAATGTTAAGCCTTCAGAGCCACAACAAACCTCACCAAGGGATTTCCCTGACAGAGCAATTAACTATTTAAATGTAGGGTTGTTGGATAAAACACAGACTTGACATGCATCATGGTTAAAAATTATATTTTAAATGGAATTCAAATTTAGTGGAACATCATGTTTTTTAAATTTAATGTAATTTGTTGCAGAACCTAGCAGTTCTATTTAAATGTGATTTCAGAAAATGTTTCTTCTTCCTTCTCCTTCTCCTCTTCTCCTCCTCCTCTTCCTCCTCCTCCTCTTCCTGTTCAATATCAAAATTACTAAGGCAATATAGTCAATCCTTTGGGGGAAAAACCCACTTTTATTTGTGCAGTTATTGGGGCTTGAACTCAAGGCCTTGTGCTCTTGTTTAGCATTTTCTGCTCAAGGCTTGAGCTCTACCACTTGAGTCACACCTCCAGTGTGATCCTCATATCTCTGCTTCCTGAGTATATAGGATTGCAAGTACGAGCCAACAGCACCCACATAAAGTAGTTTTTTTTTTTTTTTTGGTCGGGCGTGGGGCTTGACCTCTGGGCCTGGGCACTGTCCCTCAGCTCTTCAGCTCAAGGCAAGTGCTCTACCACTTGAGCTACAGCGCCACTTCCGGTTTTCTGGTGGTTTATTGGAGATAGGAGTCTCACGGTCTCTCCTGCCCGGGCTGGCTTTGAATTGCGATCCTCAGATCTCAGCCTCCTGAGTAGCTAGGATTACAGGCGTGAGCCACCGGCACCCGGCCACATAAAGTAGTTTTTAAGCACAGATTTTCAAAGCATTTCTCCAAGGTAGTCTTTCTTGGTGACTATTTACCCAAAATAAGGGTGTAATCCAAGAAATCAGAAGAGACTCTAAATAAAGTAGGGAAAATTCTAGGAAGATGGTGAGTGGATTTCTTATGGAGATAGATAACTCAGGTATAAGAGTCAACTAAGGCTAAGTTTATCTCAAGAGATAAGAATAGGTCATTTATCTAATAGAACACAAGGCCACACTAAAGCAATCCATGTCATGACAGCATTGTTTACCATAGCCAACATGGGGATTCAACCCAGATGCCCCTCAGTTGATGAATGGATCAAGAAAAGGTGGTGTATATACACAATGGAATTCCACTCATCGATAGGAATGAATGATATTGTATCATTTTTAAGGAAATGGGAATACTTGGAAAAAATTACCTGAAGTAAATCAGACCTAGAGAAACATAGGTTGCATGGTCTCCCTCATCTGTGGTAACTAGAATGTGCCTATAAATCTACAAGTAAGCACACTGGATGGTAAGAGAAAAAAAATACCCTGGGTCATGATAAATTATACAGGTCTCTAAGCATTCACATAGTGAGACCAAGGGAGGATATTCTTAGGAGAGGATCACAGTGGCTCAATAACTATGTGCATATGACCATATAAAATAGTATTTATCAAAATGAGCACTAAGAGATGGAGTTTTTTTCTTTGCTGCTGTTTTTGTTTTTATTTCCCTTTGTCTTGTTCGTTCATTTATCTGTCTTTAGGAAGGTAAGGGGAAGCCCAGAAATGGTGGAACGAAGGGTGAACAAATGTAGCAGACCCTCACTCGACAGTGTGTTGAAAATGAACTATACAATTCATGGGAGCAGGCCAGAAAAAGTGGGAGAGTGAGGGAAGGGCTGACACTGTTCAAAAAGAATGCTACTCATTACCTGACTTATGTACCTGTAAGCCCTCAGCACATCACCTTTACAATAACAATAAATTAATTTTAAAAAGAGACAAGGATATAAAATGCTTGTGTTATCAGGTCCTCTGACACTGTGCTAATGTTTTAAATTTTTTCTTATAATTTTATTAAGCTATAACTAGAGAAAGCAAAAATCATGTGCCAAATATTTTAACATATGAAATGACTGAAGGATACAGTAAACAGTATAAGAGGAAGCCAGGGACAGAGTTGTTAGAGAAAACAACCCAGAAGAAAGGCAAGGGAATTTTAGGGATGATGGTGAAGAGAAAAGTTTGGGAGAACTGTAGTCCAGAGAGAAAGAGTAAGAGGTTTGTAAAAAATGGAAATTATAAGTTACTGATGTGGAAAGACACGCTAGAAATTGCAGTGGAGAGTTTGGGTAGAATGTAGCAGTAAGTACAAAAACAAATGAACAAAATGGATGAAATTTAAAAATATTCAAAGGAAACATTAACTTTAGGAAACCAGAAAGGAAACCAAACAAGCAAGTCATCTGTGAATCTGTAATCTGAACTTGGTCAACTGCTTTAAACAAATAAGCAGCACTCAGGGTTGATTGATTAAGAAAAATTGGCTAAATTTTGATAGACATGCTGAATTTTGGGGCAATTTTGTTTTTCCTTGTTCTTATTCCCTCCTCTCTAGCTCAGTGGTAGACTAGCAAAGAAAAGCCTTCCTTAGTATTAGGCTCTCAGGGGGCAGCCTAGGCCTCTTTAGCAAAGAATTGTTTGTTTGTTTTGATCTGTCTCCTGACTGCCTGGCAGACAAAGTCAAAGACAGGCCTTTATCTCTCCTAACTAGGAACTCTAGGGAGGTGGCTGATGTGGCTGTCCAGGGGAGTTTGCTGGGAACACACGAAACTTTTTGCCACTACACCAGGCCGTGAAGTACAGCTGGAGCAATCCATAGAACAACCAGAAAGACAGGGCGGGAAGGCTGGAGAAGGAGATCCCCTGGGAACCAGCCTTTCCCAGACTTGGAGCCAGTTCTGAGAAGAATTCTACCCTCTCCCCAGGGCTGTCTTGAGTTCTCAGAGATTCCAGAAGGACCTAAGTTCTCTTTCCTCTTGGCCCCAAACTCAGGCCCCCAGTAAAAACATACATGCAAACACATAGAGGATCCCATGCATGATACGGTCCACATAGCTAAACCCTGGTATTGGTGGGTGTGCGGTACTATGGTGAAATCACTCTGAGCAGTGGACCGGCAGTGCGAGGAGGAAGCACATCCGGAAGTGAAAGTATGTCTGCAGTGGGTGTGGGTAGTGCTGGGAGGGGGCAGGTGAACGGAGAGGGGTAAGAGATCCAATGGAGTGGGCATAATTTATGTGTGAAAGTGGGACAAAGAAAGTGGATGAGACTAGGAAGGAGGGGCTGACTCTGACCAATGCATTGTATTGATAAATGAACATGTTAAAGCGAACACTCTCCTACAACTAATCAATGCTAAGGAGAACAGAAGCAAAACCACCCAGGCTTCTGCCAAAACAGGGATTGAAGCTTGAAGTTGCAGGGGGGGGGGTACTTTATTATTACAGGTTTCTTTTGGGGGTGATGCAAGGCTTCTGGAATTAGTAGGGAGGATGTACAACATTGTGACTATACTAAAAAATGACTAAAAAAATGACTAATATGGTCAGGTGCTGGTGGCTCACACCTGTAATCTAGCTACTCAGAACACTGAGATCTGAGGAGTGTGGTTCCAAGTCAGCCAAGGGAAATAAAGTCCATGAGATTTTTATCTCCAATTAACCAGCAAAAAGCCTGAAGTGGAAGTGTGGCTCAAGTGGTAGAGCACCAGCCTATCCTGAGTTCAAGCTCCTGTGCTGGCACAAAGACAAAAAAAAACACATGAAAAAACCTAAAATGATAGAATAATTTATCTCAGTAAAGAGAAATATACTCTATGACATTTCTATATAACATCCAGCCCAGTTGAACCAGGGTGTTGACCGTGATAGTTTAGACCCAGAATAATAGGGTCTTGGTCTTTCCTCTCCCCTTCTGCCCCCACTCCAACAGCTGGCAACCAAGAATCTGTTTTCCATTTATACAAGTTTGTCATTTTAAATATCACAAACATGGAATAATATAGCATTAGCTAATTTAGTTTAATTTCCTAAAATGCATCAAATTGTTCTATGTATCATTATTTTGTTATATATTTTACATGTGATATATGATACAAGTATATATTATAAATCAATCATACTATATATGATATATATACATATATATATATATATATATGCACTTGTGTGTGTGTGTGTGTGTGTGTGTGTGTATGTGTGCCAGTCCTGGGGCTTGGGCAGTTTTTTTTTTTCTCAAGGCTAGCTTTTTGGGTTTATTGGAGATGAGAGTCTCACAGATTTTCCTACTCAGCTAGCTTTGAACCATTATTCTCAGATCTTAGCCCCTGAGTAGCTAAGATTACAAGCATGACCTACCAGTTTCTGGCTAGTTTGCTTCTTTTTATTGCAGAGTAGCATTTACACGATATAGTCAAGGCTCAGAAGCTCTAGTCATTCACCCACGGAAGGGCATCTGGGTCATTTTTAATAGTTTGGGGCTGTGGTGAACACAGTTGCTGTGAGCATCCTCCAGCAATGTTTTGTACTAACACAAGTTTCCTTTCTCTACAATAAATGGCTTGAAACATATCAGCCTTCCTGGTGGTTATGTTAGTCTTTGGGAAACACAAGACTATGGATGGGGCTCAGTGAATAGATGATGGATTATCTAACAAGTGTGAGGCCCTGAATTCAAGCCCCAGCACCTCCCATAATCCTTCCTCCACAAAAGGAAAGAAACTCTGACGATAAGGCTCAGCAAGCACCGGCCTTATGATTTTCAGGGCATTGTGGGATAAGAAAAGTTCTACAGTTCTTCCTGGTGTGACAGAAGCTTTGTATTGGAAGCTTTGTATTGGACCCTTGGCCTTCATCCATCATTCCACAAGACTACAATGGGTTTCTTTGAAGCCATTTGGTTTCTACTTCTTTATTCTCTTTTGCTAGTAAGAATTCAGGTCAATAAGAGCTACACAAATATTTACATTTAATACCTAAATCTAGTGAAGTCCACATGGATAATTCTGATTCAGAATTGATTCAATGGAAGGCAATTTTTTTCAACTTCAGGCATTCACTTTATACCTTGAAAGAAAGGCATCATCACACAAGCACACTGAAGTTCCTTTAGAAACATTCTTCCATTTGACATTTACAATGCTTTTTATATCAATGAATGTCATTTTGGAAAAATAAATGACATTTTTCTACTTTGCATCTAAAGAACTTGTGAAAAAGAAAATGCATGTTGAAATGCATGGCTGAATTTCTAGGTTGTTTTCATTCCAAGCTGGTTAATAACCTTCTTAGCTGGGCACTGGTGGCTCACTGTAATCCTAACTACTCAGGAGGCTGAGATCTGAAGACTGCAGTTTGAAGCCAGCCAGGAAAGAAAGAAACTCCATGCAACCTTTATCTCCAATTGACCACCAAAAAAAAAGCCCAGTGGAGCTGTAGTTCAAGTAGTAGAGCACCCATCTATAGCTTACCCATCTATAGCTCTATCTATCTATCTATCTATCTATCTATCTATCTATCTATCTATCTATCTATCTATCTATCTATGTATCTATGTATCTATGCCTCTCTCTCTCTGAATCTGTCTGCTGAGCTACCTTCCAGTCCTGTAAACATGTGTTTTGAACATATTACTCTAGTAGGTCAGAGTTGAGCTAGGGAGAACCGTTTTGGGCACAGATTTGAAAAAAGATAAAAGACAGGGTCCAAGCTTCTGCTTCTAAGAGATAGTTTGGAAGCATGAACTTTTTTTCAGAATACCTTCAGAGCTCCAAGGGGAGTGATTTCCCTCTTAAGCTTCTGAGGATCACTCAGCTCCAAGTGATCTCCAAAATGCACTTGAACTTCCTTTGGAGCATCAGATGACTAATTTCATGTCCTTGATTCTGACAAGGCTACATAAACTGGTATTTGGGGCTGGGTGCAGGTGGCTCGCACCATTCTTCTTAGCTATTCAAGAGCCTGGGAACTAGGGGATCTCGGTTCAAATCAGTCCAGAAGCCAGCCTGGGCAGAAAAGTCAGCAAGATTCCATCTCTAAAATAACCAGGAAAAAGCCCAGCTGGAGGTGTGGCTCAAGTGGTAGAATCATAGACTAGCAATCAGGATGACAGAACTTGAGACTAAGAGTTAAAAAGATTCCACAGGACATGTTGGCAGCAGTGGTGTGTGGGTGAAGGCATAATAGTATTTGCTGAGCCTGGACATGTAAGGGATGTGAGCACAAGGAACTCTGGCTGGGCGCTGGTGCCTCCTATGGGTAATCCTAGCTACGCAGGAGGCTGAGATCTGACCATTACTGTGTGAAGCCATTGTCATGGTCAGAAAGACAGTGAAACTGACTCATCTCCAGTTAACCAGCAAGAAGCCAGAAGCAGAGGCATGGCTCAAGTGGTAGAGTTGCTTGAGTAGAAAAGATAGATGCCATCCATCTCTCACCTGTATTGAAGAATGCCCTAAAGATGCCTAGCTTTCTGAACAAGTAGCCTTTTTCTTTTAGTGTGTTAGCTATGGTTTGAAGACAAAATATTATGCTGAAGGGGTTCACATTTTGCATTAGGACTGCATAAACCAAGGACTTTAATAGTGCCTACTAACCTGCCTCCCCAAATAAAATCTGGGAATATTCACAAATTGAAAATCCTATGTCATCACTACAATCATCCACTATCACCCATCTCTAAATTTAATCCCTCCCTCCGTCCCTCCCTTCTTTCCTTCCTTCCTTCCATAGAGAATGCCCCTGAGCCAGAGGAAAGCAAGAGAACGGACAGGAGTTGATAAAGAGTGAAAGAGTGTGTTAGGTTAGGTATAGAAGCTTTCTGGTTGGGTCTGGTCCACATGGAGGAGGCACTGAGCAGAAGAGGTAGACAATTGCTCTTTTCTTCCCTCTGTGTGCCAAGTGATGTCTGCGGCCATGACCTTGTCTCTCCTGTGACTTCTCCAGACAGGTGTCACAGGTCATCAACTTCCTTCAGGTGAGCTGGTCTGGACTCAGGCAATACTCTCTGCTTTCTTACCTTTGGCTCTTTGCTGATGGGTAGAGAAATCACCTGATTATTTATTTGGTGCTGGTACTGGGACTTGAATTCACTGTCTCTTAGCCTTTCATTCAGGGCTAGTGCTTTACCACTATGAGCCAAAGCTCCACTTCTAGCCTTTTGGTGGTCAATTGGAGATAACAGTTTCATGGACTTTCCTGCCAGCCTAGCTTTGAACCATAATCCTCAGATCTCAGCCTTCCAAGTAGTTAGGATTACAGGTGTGAGCCCCCAGCACCCAACCGATCTGTTGAATCTTAAAGAAGCTCTTTTTCCTCTTTGGCTTCTCCACTCCTTCACCACTGGAGTACCACATTCTGTACACTGGCTTCTTTATTGTGGTAGTTATTTGAGCCACTGAAGTTGGAGGTACTGGACCATTTTTACTTAGAAAACTGGGTGCTAAGGAAGGAACTGACCACCAAAAGGGGATCTGAAAAAAAAGTCAGGCCAGGCATGGGAGAGGTGGTGTGGGAAGCAGCCAGGAGCCCAGGTTGCAGAGCTGAGATGGGTGAGGAGGCAGAGAGAAGTAGGGTCACCTGTTAATTCAGGCATGAGCCAGCATTTTCCAGGTGGTGAGATCAGAATTCAGTCTTAAATAGAATGTTTGAGTCATTAGGAGAAAAGAAAAGCTAATTCCAGAACCTTGCTGCAAACTATTTAGACGTCAGTGAATACTTGAAAAATGAATACACTGCTCATTTAAAATAATGCTTTCATGACTTTTTTTTCTTGTTTTATTTTTGGTGCTAGTTGTGGGGCTTGAACTCAGGGCTTAGGCTTTTCTATGGTGTATTGGGGATAAGTCTCTCAGATTTATCTGTCCGGGCTGGCTTTGAACTTCCATCCTCAGATCTCAGCCTCCTGAGTAGCTAAGATTACAGGCGTGAGCCTCAGCACTGAGATTGGCATTTTTCCATTGTGAGTTTGCACACTGATGTTGATGTTCTGCTGTTTTGAAATACTGCACTTAAAATATTCTGTGAAGTACGGAATTTTAGGCTGTCCTTGAACTTTTGTCCCCAAGTCTAGGGTTTTACTCCCAGCACTCTGGTCCTGGTTCTGTCACACAGAATGCGGAGATTAGAGGAAGAGAAAGAGCCAGCATCTGGACAGCAATTCTCAGCAGGAAGATTCTATGGAGTGGAGAAAAAATAATATCCCATTGTGCACTGTGGTGGGGGAGGGGGGATTCAGGATTATTATAATACAGTCTGAGGGAAAAAAGAGGTCTGTCAAATCCTGTACAAATTGGTCTTGAATTGGTGGTAAGGTTATTGAAGGCTTAGACAGAGATAGAGCTCTGTATAAGGAGATCTTATTGCTGATCATGAGTTTGCAGAGAAAGTTGGAAATTAGGAAAATGGCCTTAGAATACATGAGAATGATGCTTGTAATGCAACTTGTTTTTGTCAAGAAAAAAAACTTCTCCAGAATGAGGGCTGAAAGACACCATTATAGGAATATTGCTAGGAAAAAGATGCCTGAAATGTCAAATTGAATTTCTTGTCCAGCCTGTGACTCACAAAAAGAAAAAAAAAGAAAGCAGAAAAAGTTAACGATGAGGAGAGAAGGTGAGAGTGTTTAGGAGAGAAAGGAATGGAAAAGACATTAGTTTATGGGTGGGAAATGCAAACTTCCAAACCAAAGAAATCAAGCCAGGAGAAGTTGAGAAAACTAACAAAACAGAAATTTCACGTCTAATAAAACAATGGGATCAAATTCTTTTAGAAATGAGACTACTAAAATATATAATGAATATAATGAATCTCAGGAAAAATTTCTCAAAATCACACACACATACTCACACACACTCACACACACATACTCACTCACAGGCACCTACCTGCTGTAGGTCTGGAGTGGATGAACAGCCCTTCACACTGCTTTCCTAAGGGTATGCCTAGGGGGCAGCCTGGGCTTCCTTCCCAGAAGCCCTTGGGTCTCAGGGTCAACATGTCCACCCAGCATGGTTGTCTTGCTCAGTACTCTCAGTACTGCTGGACTTTCAGAGTCTCTTGTGTAACTTCTCTTCTTCTGCCTGTCTTGAGTATTTTTCAACTGGGTATCAAGGACTTACACCTATAATCCCAGCTACTCAGCGAACCTGAGATCTGACTGTTGTGGTTCAAAGCCAGACAGGGAAGCTTATGAGACTTTTATCTCCAACTGAACAGCAAAAAGTAGGAAGTAGAGGTGTGGCTCAAGTGGTAGAGCACCAGTTTTGAGTGGAAAAAAGCCAAGTGAAAACATGAATCTCTGAGTTCAAGTCCCAGTACTGGCACATACACAGATAGACAGACAGACACACACACACACAGATCATCTTGTAGCTAGAGATGTGGCTCAAATGGGAGAGTATCTACCTAGCAAGAGTGAGGCCCTGAGTTCCATACCACCAAAGAAATTACTGAAAATTTACTGTTTACATTAAATATATGTGCAATTGTTTTAAAAAAGTAAAGTCAACATGTACTTATCAAAGTAAGCTTATCTATGTATATATATTCTCATTCAAAATAATCTTATATATGTATGTATCATATAGCATATAGCATATATATTATATTATATATATATATAGTCAAGTATTCATTTACCCCTCTCTAAATGCTTGCAATTTGCTCTCTATAAACAAAGATTGGCAAGCTTAATGCTGACATCAGATGACATTTAGTAAGCATTTTATTAAAGTCCTGTGGATTAGTGCTTGTTTTAACATTTCCAAGAGCACAAAGCCCCCTCATGAGCTCTGGCGAGGATAGTGCTTATCCTGACAGCTCTGAGGATGTACCAGCCAGCAATGGAGAGCTGTTACTTTTCTTCCCCATTTGTTGCCAAGGAAGATAAAGAGAGGCAGAAGGTACCCAAATCCTATCATCTTTTGGTTTACTCAGTGGTTAAAACATGGCGAATTCTCCCTGAGATGACTGAAATCATCATTTAAACAAAGAGTCCATTTTCCTGACATTTGTGTTTTTTTAAGGTCGGGTGGATGACGTGGCCTGTCACTTTGAGCAGGAGTATACAACAGTTCTAGAAGGTTGCTGGTTGCCCAAGGACCTTCCTCCTCTACAGAAACACCACTGCAGGCATCGTGCAATCTACTGGTACTTGTAGAAATGCAGTTTCTCCCCTTCCTTCTCTGTCTCTTCTTCCTCTTCCTTCTCTTCTTCCTATCCTTCTTCTTATTAGTGATACTGGGGTTTCAACTCAGGGCCTTGTGTTTGCTAAGGAGGTGCTCTACCACTTGAGCCATACCTTTTTTCTTGCTTTAGTTATTTTCTGGATAAGGTCTTGTGTATTTGAGAGATCAGGCTGGCCTCAAACCCTGATCCTCTAATCCCTGTCTCTCCCAAGTAGTTGGGGTGAGCATGTGCCAGTCACTGTGCTTCGCAAAACCTGCTCCTCTGATTAAAATTCAGATCTCTGGGACGGGTACTGCTGTGACACTCCATGAGACAGGTCTTCCTGATGGCCTCACAGGGACAATGTCAACGTGTGCTTCCGCTCTAGCCTCCAACTATAGGTGCCATCAGCAGCTGCATTCTGCAGAAATGTGCAAAGAGGGCAGGAATAGTGGCCTTCCCCTTGATTCTCATGTTTCTTCCTGTCAGCCAACAAGAGGAACACAAGGCAGAAATTCTGTGTGTGTGTGTGTGTGTGTGTGTGTGTGTGTGTGTGTGTGTGTCTTGGGGCTTGAATTCAGAGCCTGAGTGCTGATCCTTAGCTTTTTCACTCAAGCATGGTACTCTGCCACTTGAGCCACAGTTCCACTTCCAGCTTTTTTTGCTGATTAATTGGAGATGAGAGTCTCATGGCCTTCCCTGCTAAGGTTGGCTTTGAACTGCAGTCCTCAGATCTCAGCCTCCTGAATAGTTAGGATTACAGGCATCAGCAACCTCTCCCAGCCTCCCCACTGTGTTTCTTATTATAAATATGCTGCCTATGACCTCATTTCCTGCATAGGCTCCGCCTGCAAATGCACTCATCACCTTCAGGCTTCAAAGTAAAAATATTGGCAGGGTGCAAAACAGTCTTTAACGACAGTGACATATTTTCTCCAGCATTTCCACCCCTCCCCAATGTTGTCTTAATCTCTCTTCCTTCAGTTCTACAGTAACCTTTCTTTTTCTTCGGAAAATGTTCTACATATAACACCTGAATGATACGTTTTTAAGGTGTCTGTTAAAATAGCCATAATGGCTTAATCTTGAAATGCATTTAAGGGTTTATTCATGCAGAGCCTTTCTCCTTGTCATTAGAGCTGTTTACCACGAAGCAATGATCCAGTCCATGTAGCTCCACAGTCTACCCTAATGGCAGCAGCGGCTCTGAGTGGAAAGGGAAGGGAAGGGGGAGGAAAGGGCCTCCAGCCATTTGCAAAGAGGCTGGGAGCTGGGGATGGGTGTGTGGAATTGGGCATGGAGATATAGCACCTCTTGTAGTCTGGCCGGGTAGGTTGCTGGGGGCCTGCTGGTTTTGGATGCCAGGGACTCTCTGGCATCGAGATAGCATTAGGAAGACAAAAACCCAACTCCTGGGGAGAGATTGCAGCTGCTATACCCAAAGTAAAAAATACCCAGACACCTCAAACTAAATGAAATAACAACCAAACATCCAGCAAGACTAAATGGTCGAATTGCCAGATGCTGATGGCTCCTGCCTGTCATCCTAGCTACTCAGGAGGCTGAGATCTGAGGACCATGGTTCAACGTCAAACTAGGCAGGAAAGTCTGTGAGACTCTTATCTCCAATGAACCACCAGAAAACTGGAAGTGGAGCTGTGGCTCAACGTGGTAGAGCGCTAGCCCTGAGCAGAAAAGTTTAGGGACAGCACCAGGCCCTGAGTTCAAGCCCCATGATCGACCAAAAAGAAATAGACTTGTCAAACCGAACACTGGCTCAGGATCTGTAGGAGAAGCAAGTAGCTCTGTTGAAGTGATCATGGCCACAATATCCTAACCAGCGTTGTGAAGAGAATTGGAAGGTGTGGGAGTTTTTCTGTTTTTCAATTTAATTTCCAGTATTTAGTGACCTATTGTTTTTCCTGTCAAATACTGGCTACATGAGTCCAAAGTATGGGTTCTCAGTACTAGTTAGTCTGACTTGATGTGTGCGTGTGAGCCCCAAGATCAGAGGAGGAGACAAAGGGGCCAGGAAAGGTTGGCACCTCTTGCCCATGTGCTCACCAGGCACTCGAGCGACCACAACAGATGATGGGAAGGCGTTCTGCATCAGCCCAGGGCCAAGGCCAAGTTCACCGCAGAAACCCACCCACAGCTGCTACTGCTGCCCCAGTGGGCTCTGCACACAAGGGCTCTACAGCTCAGCCTGCTCTCCCTCTTCTCTCCCTCCCTCCCCCTCCTTCCCTTTCTCTCTCCTTCCTTCCCTCCCTTCCCCCTACTTTTTATCCTTCCTTTTTTCTTTTCCCCCTTCCTACCTTCCTTCCCTTTTACCTTTCTATCTTTTTCCTCCCTCCCTCCTTCCTTCTTCCATTTTTCCTCCATCCCTTCTTTCTTTTCTTCCTCTTTTCCTCTTTCCTTCCTTCCCTCCTTTCTCTTTTATCTCCTTCCTTCCTTTTTTCTCCCCTCCCTCCTCCTCCCTCCCTCCCTCCCTTCTTCCCTCCCTCCTTCCCCTCCTTCCCTCCTTCCCTCCCTCCCTCCATTCCTCCTTCC
>NW_012267398.1:2512921-2542153 GCF_000151885.1 Dipodomys ordii | reverse complement strand
TGGTGCTGTGGCTCAAGTGGTAGAGTGCTAGCCTTGAGCTGAAGAGCTGAGGGACAGCGCCCAGGCCCAGAGTTCAGGCCCCACGACCGGACCCCCCCCCCAAAAAAAAGAAATGCCCCCCAGATGGACAGGGCACTTGATTCCCTTAACGGAAAGCCCAAAGGACTGCATGCCTAGTTCAATCTAAGAGAACCAAATTGGAGAGTTTGGAGAATTTCAACTTACTTGTGTGTGTGTGTGTGTGTGTGTGTGTGTGTGTGTGTGTGTGTGTGTATGTGTGCGCCAACTGGGGTTTGAACTCAGTACTTTGTGCTGTCTTTAGCTTCTTTTTTTCTTCCTCAAGGCTGGTGCTCTACCACTTGAGCCACACCTTTACTGGTGGATTTTTGCTGGTGAAGTGCAGATAAGAGTCCAACAGACTTTTCTACTCAGGCTGGCTTCAAATCTCAATCCTCAGATCTCAGCCTCCAATGTAACTATGGTGTTGTCATAGCACTGTCTTTGGACAAAAGGAGGATGACATTTGCTAAAAAAACTTTGAACTTTGCCCAAGTGGGGAGAAAGTGTGGGGAGCTGTTTGGAGGTGAGATGAGGGAATGCTCAGGAGCCCAGCCTCCAGGCATTACTTGCTAGATACCGATGACACAGATCAGCCTAAGTGAGGACAGCGGTGACAGAGTTATGAAATCATAATCATATGCCAGACGTATGATTCCCTGGGAATGGGGAAAAACGGGAATAAAAACATGATTTTACTTTAAGTATGCAGTCTGGGAGAGATCCCAGACACACTCAACCATAATTTCAGTGCTGTGTGGCAAATGCTTGATGGCAGTATATATGATTTTTCTGTCCTATTCTTTTCGCTGTGGGACCCGGGAACAGATGGTATTCATGACTCATGGATCTGTGGCAGGTTGACTGGACCTGACAGCATGGATTGGAGGCCTCAGGCTGGAAGAATGGAAAGGCATTCTAGGCAGGAAGGGAAAATACTTTGCACAAGGGAAAAGGAATGATAGTAGGTGCCATATTTTGTGGTGTGAGCAGTTTATAGCCGAATGCTACTTCTCTACTATTGCTTAGACCTTGGGTTTCTTAGAGAAGATTAAAAAGAGAAATAGATTCTCTTCATTAGCGCTGATGTTCATGGAGCCAGAATGGGTCACCTTTGTTCGTTCTCTCCTTTCATCCACACACATTCATTCCCGACTTAGTTATCCATTAAGTAGGTGGTAGATACTGCAATGAATGAGACAGACCACCGCCCCTGACCTCACAAAACCTTAATATCTGGGTTCTATTTTGAGTTCATTTAACTTAGCTATTCTCACTGATTTCTTCTGATGAAGTCAAAGACTGAGAAGGGATGGAGAATAATTGGAAATGTGCTAATTTCAACACATTACTCAGGGAATAAAAAGGCTAATAGAAGAATAGCTCTGTCTACAGTTTACTTCACTTAACTGGGCTTGAACTCAGGGCTGGGTACTGTTCCTTGGAGTTTTTGCTCAAGATTGGCACTCTACCCTTTGAGCCCTACTTCCTCTTCTGGCTTTTGGATGGTTAATTGGAGAGGAGTGCCCCAAGAACTTTCCTGCCCTAGGCTGGTTTTGAACTGGGATCCTCAGATCTTAAACACCTGAGTAGCTACATAGTTATGGAAAACTGGCACCTGGCTACTATGGCAAATTATTAAGAGACCTGGATTATGTCCTAAATTGTACAGTTTAGAAATTAAAAATGTGTAATTTGGGAGGGAAATGCTGAAGAGCTGCTTTTGATAGGTCAGATGATCATTCTTAGTGAAGAAAACCAGAGACCTATCTCTTCCTATACATAGCAAAAGCAAACCAAGCCACATGAAATTCTTGCCCCAATGATTTGATACTATTTTTGATTGAATTTGATGCATCTTGTATGGAGGACAGAATGTTGAGTTTCCTTTCTAACTCTCATTTTTATGAAATACAAGTGATCTTAATATAATGGGCTGTGCAAGCAAGAACGACTTGGGATCAATTGCTCTAAAAATATTCCTAATAGAGGACTTCATAATTCTATTCAACATGCCAGTGCACTTGGTTTTCTAGAGGCATATTTTGCAAGTCCTTTATCTCAGAGAATTACCTATTAAATTAAACTGCTTAGACTAAAAAATTTCTATGAGCGTTTTACTGAAACTTTAATGACTGGGTAGGCGTTTGGTGACACTAACCTTAGAGATTTTTCTAGGCTAAAATTATCTTAGTAATATCCTGCAGCAGAGTTTTGGAGCCCAGGGTTTCATTTGACTGCAGAAGAGAGAGAGAGAGAGAGAGCCAGAATTGATTTGCAGGAAGGAAGTCACAGACTTGTCCAGAACATTCTTCTCTTTGGGTTTGCCCATGTATAAGAGCACATTTTGCTCTTAGGAATGTTACCTACTTTTAATTTCCATTTCTCTTTCATTAAGATATGCCATTTATCTCCCCATCTGCACTGATCAAGGAAGCAGATGAATCTGCCCTTAATTACCAACACAGACTATTTGCATTCTTGGCCTATGTTACCAAATATATCTCTCCTTGCTGAACACTAACCAAAATCTCAGTTGAGAGATAGAATTTTTTACTTGTACAGCTTTGGTTTAAAGTTGACTCCTCTAGTTATTCTAATTATTCTAAAAGCAGTCCTTGAACAGGGCAGACTGTCAGAACAGAGCTCTTGAGCATCATGGGTGTGTTGGCATCTGTGCTCTGTCTCTACTGAGAACCAGGACGGAAACCCTGACACTGGCTTGGTCCACTGTGGAGGTGGAGCCAGAAAGGACCAAATTCATCACCACCCAGACCAACTCCTGAATGAGGATCTGAAGGAGAAAGTTTTCTCCCAAGTAATTTCTCTCTATAAGCATTCAGATCTAAAATTTCATCATTGATTATATTTTCCTTTCTAGGAGCTCCGAGCTAAATCACTGAAACATGTCCCTTTAGAATATGATTTCCTCCACAGTCTTCTGATTTCCTACAAAAATGATTAAGGTAAAACTTATGTAACATAAAATCAATCATTTAAAATAAACCATTTAAAACCATTCAATAGGTTTTAGTACATAAAGTTGTGCCATCACTACTAATAACTAGATTTTTCAATTTCACCATGAGTCATCTTAGTTTTGTCTTATCCTTTGATTCTTTTTTTAAAAACAATTATTATTTTTTAAAAAAAATTTGTGTTGATACTAGGGCTTGAACTCAGGACCTGGGCATTAATGTTTTTGCTCGAGGCTGGCTCTCTACCACTGAAACCAAACTCCACTTCTGGCTTTTTTGGTGGGTAATTGGAGATCAGAGTCTCACAGACTTTCCTGGCTAGACTGGCTTTGATCCTCAGACCTCAGATCTCAACCTCCTGAGTAACTAGAATTTATGGATGTAAGCCACCAGTGCTTTGTTTTGTTTTGATTCTTTTTTATGGTTGGTTGTGGGGCCTGAACTCTGGGCCTGGGTGCTGTCCCTCAGTTCTTTAGCCCAAGGCTAGCACTCTACCACTTGAGCCACTTCTGGCATTTTCTGCTAATGTGGTACTGAGGAATCAAACCCAAGGCCTCATGTATGCAAGGCAAGCGCTCTACCACTGAGCCACCTTCCTAGTCCTGTTTTGATTCTTTGAAATGAAACCTTATTATGTTACACACATGTGTACAAAATATCATAATTAAAAAAATAAAGTAAGGTTTTAGTGAACACATTAGAAAAATCTAAAAGAAGCTCAAGTGCAAGAGCTCAAGGAAGAGTAATCACCAAATAGATGAATGCAGGGGTTATTTTGTGGAAGCCAGTTGAAGAAGTTTCAAGAAGGGAGTGGTCAGCAAGAGCCCCAGACCAGAAATGTCACACAGAGGCAGAACAAACTCACCCGGCAGGCCAGGTCCTTCCCTGTGCTCTGTCTCCTGCGTGGGTTCACCAAGAGGAAGTGTTGAACTCAAAGTCACATTCTGAAGATAGAATTTAGGAGGACAGATATTGAGAGAGACATTCTTTGAACTTGAGAAGGCTTATCTTTCCTGTCCTTTAATATTGCCATTTAAATTTCAGCATATCATTTTGTAGTTGTTAGGAGTTTTTACTGTAGAAGAAGGTTCTGATTTAAAAATTCTGTCCTCAAGGACAATAGGTAGCAGCACATGATCCAGGCTTCTAGGTTAACTCACTTTGTCTGACTAGACACTTGAAATACTTGAAAATGAGTCAATCACATTTCAGTTCTTTTGGGTTCTTTCATTTCAAGAAGGACACAACTTAGTCTACACTTCCATTGCTGAACACTAAAATGAGAACTTAGAGCAGACGTTAAATGCATGTAGCTTTCAGTGAAATATCAAAATACAAGGAAAAACTGGGAGAGAGGGAGGAAAAAGATGATATTGTCCAAAAGGACATGTACTCCTTGCCTGACTTATGCAACTGTAACCCCTCTGTTTTTAGCATTTTCAAAAAAAATGTAAAAATAACTACTGAATTATCACTTTTACTCTTTAAGACATTCATTTACATTTGCCATATTCCACAAATAAATATGTAGTTAAGATCTTTAGAATTAAAAATAAATTTACAGAATACATTTTCAAATATTTTTTGTATCTGTATAATACTGAAGGTATGTGTATCTATTTATATAAAAGTCAAAATTAAGGTCAAAATTAATATGAGTCAAAATTAAATAATATGTCCTGGTTTATTCTTTTGAGTTTATAAGATGTGTTTGTGTAATCAAAACCAGGGCACAGTCTCATTTTAATTGAAACAAAAATCTAACCAAATTTGAGGAATCTTTGAACTTTAGGATATTGGAAATATATTTGAATTCCATTCTATTAGTACAATTACTGAAAGTGGGTTGACCAAGAATATTTTGCAAAAACAGAGAAGCATTGTAATTGGCTTTGCGAAAGGGATTTTTCTCTCTAGTTAGTCAATAAACTGACTTTTGTTGTTGTTGTCAGAAATGTTTGAAGCATTGCTCCTCTTTGAACAAAAGAAGGACAACAAATTCACCTACCTGGGTGATACTGGCTGGAGTGGTAAGCAGTCCTGACTGGGTATCGGGTTCAGAGACTGGAGATGACCCCATCACTTCTGTGGGTGAAAAACACACAAGATTTGGGTATTTATCCTTTTTTTTCTTTTATGATTGGGGCAATGAAAATACTAAAGTGGAAAAATGTGACAATAGCCAATTTTTAAAGAATTCTAAAAGTAATCATTAAAAAATTGGGTCTGTGGGGCCTGAACTCTGGGCTGGGTGCTGTCCTTCAGCTCTTCAGCTCAAGGCTAGCGCTCTACCACTTGAGCCACAGCACCACTTCCAGCCTTTTCTGCTAATGTGGTGCTGAGGAATCGAACCCAGGGCCTCATGCATGCAAGGCAAGCCCTCTGCCACTGAGCCACCCATGCACTGAAGGACAGACATGAAGGTCACATCTGTAGGTGGATGTGATAAGAATTTCAGTGAAGGGGAGGGTAAAATGGGGAGAAGTTGGTCAGTGGGTGCAAGCATGTGTGTGAACAGAGAGGACAAATGAGCTGGTCTGCTATTGCTCAGTGAGTGACTATAGATATGGCAAGATCACTAGAAGCTTCCTGAGTGCTCTCATCGCAGAGAAAGGATAAATGTATGAATATGCAAAAGGATGATTTGACTACATAATGTATACACATAGCACATCAACACGCTGTACTCATAAATATGCACACAATGTATCATGTAGCTACTCAGGAGGCTGATATCTTAGGATTGTGGGGTAAAGACAGACACTGGGCTTCATCTCTAATTAACATAAAAATGCTGGACTGGAGGTGTGGAGAGTGTGAGGCCTATAGTTTAAACCTCATTACCAACACACACACACACACACACACACACACACACACTACAAAAAGAATAGTTGGAAGGTAGATTTGCAAGTGTTCACTTTTACTGTGTGTATTTATGCCAAGCCTTGAGCCTGATTGGTAAGGCCAGTAGTGATAAAAATCCAACTAAGTTGCAGATTCATGGTGGCTCATGCCTGTAATCCTAGCTACTCAGGAATCTGAGAGCTGAGCATTGTAGTTGAAAGCCAACAGAAGCAGGAAAAGTCCATGAGACTCTTATCTCCAATTAACTATGTCCCAAAAGACAGAAGCAGAGCTGTGGCTCAAGTGGTAGAGCACCAACCATGAACACAAACACTCAGAGACAGTATCTAGAATCAGCCTCTCCCCCCCCCCAAATATGACTAAGCTGACTAAAAAAGAAATGGTGAGGATGAATCCCATAATGAAAGACCAATTGTGGAGTCTTCGTTCCATTCTAAATCCTGATTCTCAGGACCCTCCCTCTCCTTCAAGATTCCACAAAGGGAATATCCCAGTCAATGAGCTGATCTCTGAGCTGAATGTGAGCTTGACCTCTTTTGTCCTTGGCCTTGTCCCTGAGACCTTTGTGAGTGGGAAGAGTTTGCAGAGCTAAATCAGAGAAACAGAATTGGCCAACAACCATAGTTTCATGCGGCCATGCCTATTTCCTTGTCCACCTATGCCACTGTCTATGGGGTTGCTAGTGAATGCCAGCCTCCTCTCTCTTTAGGTACCCTTTGAGGCTCCTGAGGGTGTCTGATTGCCTTAATGACCACTTTGGGACATTCTCTCTTTGCTGTTACTCTCTCCCCAGGAGGCTGCCTTATATAACTGTGTCAGAGGTTCCTGGCTTCTGTCTGGGATGGCTTAGAATCATTAAGAATCTCTTCAGGCCTGGAGAGCGTGAAGAGACCTTGCTGCTTCTAGCCCTAGGAAGCTGCCTCCTTCCTGTGAGTAGAGGCGAGCTCTTAGGAACAGTTCCTTTATCAAATGCTCTTCAGATGATCCGATTTCAATGTAACATCTGTCTCCTGCTGGGATCTGACCAACTTATTAGATCAGAGAATCAGTTTAGTTTGTGTCAAGGGAATGGCATTATCCAGGGGTTCTCTCCGCAGGAACCCAGGGGCAGACTGTGGATGACCTGTGCAGGTCTGAAAAAGGTGGATTCTCTAGGTGCTGTCGATAGAAAATAGTCACCAAAGGCTTGTTAAACCAGTTCTAGGGGAGTGAAGAGGAACAGAAATACTGCCACCTGTGGTGTACCTGTCATAGTAGCCATGACTGGCTTTATAGGACCTCAGTTAAAAATGACAATTTTCATGAGACAGTCAAGCTTCTCTGTGGGAGTTGAGGTGAAGCTTGGAATTGCGACATGGCCCACTGACCATCAGAGATCTGTGCTGTCCCCGCGTCCAAGGACTGGTCTTCTACTATTCTGCTGAGGAGTTTTTTGAGGTCTACAGGTAGGAGATGGATTTCTGGTCGTTTGTCCTCTTCCACGGTTCCTTGGTGGGCTCCTTCAGGTTCAATTTTGTTGGAATCGAAAGGCAGGAGATCACTTGGGGGGCGTTTTGCTTGGTCTCTCTTAAAGATGGCTGCCAGTTGTACCTCGATGGAGTTTGAACTGCGAACACAGAGAACACATCCCACTGAAAGCCATTGGTGGCTGCAGCCTCTAGCAGCCTCTCAAGAAGTGTCCTACTTAAAACGGTGCATGTTTAGCAGACATTTGAAGGCGTGAAAAAAATAGACATATATACATATTTTATTTCTGAAATTTAGTTTGGAAATTGAGTGCCAGCTTCAGGAAGGAGCTGAATATTTCCTATATTTATATCATTTTCCTTATATTGTATTTTCTTTTCCTTTTTTTGCCTTTTATTTTATTTTTTAACACTTTTTTTTGGTGAGAATACCGTACAGAGGAGTTACAATTACATGGGCAAGATAACGAGTACATTTCCCCTTCCCATCTCTTCCCATACTCCCCCCACCTCCTCCCACCCGACCCTCCGCCCCCCACCAAAGTTGTAAAGTTCTTTTTTCGACATAACGACTTGTACATCTGGTTGTTGCAATGGGTCCACCTGTATCCCTATTTAAACAATTTGTTTTTTCCCTTCCCCTCCACAAATTATACCAACATCAAATACAGTGAAAGCAGGGTTTATACTGTGTGGGAGGGACATACAAAGCAACAAAGAAATCATCTTATAAATATGTTAGAAACAATCAGATGAAAGAAAAAAACAGTTGAATACATATCTTGGGGTTCATTTCCCTAATATAACTTATCTGACCTTTTCTGCTTGACTCAGACATACACTAGTTATTGCAAATAAGGGAAACTATGGGATCTATGTTTCTTTGGGCCTGGCTTACTTCACTTAATATAATTTTTTCCAAGTCTTTCCATTTCCTAACAAATGGGGCAATGTCATTCTTTCTGATGGAGGCATAGAATTCCATTGTCTATATATACCACATTTTCTTCCACTGAGCCACCTTCCCAGCCCTATACCACATTTTCTTGATCCATTCATCTACTGGGGGGCATCTGGGTAGCTTCCATATCTTAACTATGGTAAATAATGCTGCAATAAACATAGTTGTGCTGGTAGCTTTAGTGTGGTCTTGTTTGTGATCATTTGGGTAAATGCCCAAAAGTGGGATTGCTGGGTCATAGGGGAGTTCTATGTGAAGTCTTTTATTAGAGTTCTTGATTATAGATATTCTACCTGGGGTGAGGTGGTATCTCAATGTTGTTTTGATTTGCATTTCTTTATGGCTAGGGAGGTTGAGCATTTCTTCATGTGTCTCTTGGCCATCCTTCTTTCCTCTTCAGTTGTATTTTCTTTATATCATTTGGAAAATAATGTAAGTGGTCCAATGTTAATGGACCCGTGTGTGTGTGTGTGTGTGTGTGTGTGTGTGTGTGTTTAAAAATCATGAAGTCAGGAAAAGAGATGAATTGTCCTTTCTTTGAAAAATAGCCGTCTCTATGAAGCTCTATGAAATACCAATATAATTTGCAGTAGTAGGACAAAAGGTTATGCATACTGAAACCAGTTCTGTAGGCCATTTGTTTACACAAAGTAATTTTTAGGAAGAACAAAGCCTAAACAATACTTTGGTTGGGCAAGGTGGTAGATGTAATCCCAACACTGATAAGGCTGAAGCAGAAGGAGAGGCAATCTGAGGCTAGTAAGGACTGCACAGTAAGACTCTCTAAAATAAACAACACAAAGAAACCTACAAAAATAAGCAGAAGGATTGCATAAAATAACAGACGGAAGAAAAGAGAAAAGGGGGAAAATCAATACATTGTATGGTTCACTGGGTTTACTATCATAGTTATAAACAGAATGCCTTTTTGTATGCAAAAACAGAAACAAGATTATAGCTTGTCCTTGAGCTATAGCTCTGGCTGCAAGAATCAGGGCTGGCCTTTTGGTTCATGCTGTAAATCTACACAGAGGACTGCAGAAGTATTTTAAAGGCCACCGGGATGGATTATGTGTGTTTTTGACATTTCTTCAGACCACACAATTGGGTAGAGTTCATTATTTCACTGGTCAATTGTAGGATCTCAATTACTGAGCACTGGAAAGAATGGAGTATCCTTTCTTACATTCAAAATGACCTTGAAACCAAGGAACACATTTGTTTCTCTGTATTAACGCAGATGGGTGCGCGTTTGTGTGTGCAGTCACACGAAATCCCCTTACAAGCAATATGTAAGAAATTGTTAAGTCATATTTGCATTGCAACCACACATTTTCACATTTATCTAGTTAGATCTTGGGCTTGATAGGATCTTAACCAAATCAATGTTTCCCTGACTTTCTCATATAGATTTTTTTTCTAATGATATAAAGGTTTAAACTCAAGATCTTGTAGTGGCTCATTTAGCTGGAACGCTACCACTTGAGCCATACCCCCAGTCCAACTTTTGGCTGATTATTTTGGAGATGAAGTCTCATGAACTTTTCTGCCCCAGCTGCCTTTGAACCAAATCTCAGCCTCCTGAGATGCTAAGATTATAGTCATGAGCCACTGACTCCTGTCTTCACATAGATTATTGACCTGTGAATTTTTATGATTATTCTAATCAACTGCTTCCATTTAAATAAGAAACTTCTAAAAACACATTGGTTTGACACAACCATAATACATAAATACTGTTTGTACAAAAACTAGCATATACATTTGTGGAGGAAAAATATACTGTATTTAAAACATTTAAAAGAATTACCCATCTCTTTCTTTCTTTGGTCTTCATTTTATCCATCATATGCCACAGAAATATGCAAAGGAAGAGAGAATTTTTATAAGACTCATTGAAGTAATTAACGAATTATTTCATATACACAACTTTTTCCCTTGCACTTTCTTTTATGTGTGCCTGGAGCTTTGAAGAAAACATACAAAATGCCATCAGAACTTGGGTGGAAACTCTGAAAACTATTTGAATCTCAGGATGTAAGTATCATTCTGCCATGTTTATGATGAGAATTTGAGATTTTATTCTTCATGTATCACTGGTTAACGAAGTCGCAAATTGACTACATGTATTATGCTTTAGGTGGTACTATTGCTAGGGAGTTTACAAAAAGGTTTTTTTGTTTTTTGTTTTGGTCGGTTGTAGGGCTTGAACGCTGGGCTTGGGCGCTGTCCCTGCACTCTTCAGCTCAAGGTGAGCACTATTCTGCTTGAGCCACAGTACCACTTCCAGTTTTCTAGTGGTTTATTGGAGATAAGAGTCTCACAGACTTTCCTGCCCGGGCTGGCTTTGAACTGCGATCCTTAGATCTCAGCCTCCTGAGTCACTAGGATTATAGGC
Organism: Dipodomys ordii; assembly: GCF_000151885.1. Classification (NCBI taxonomy): domain Eukaryota; kingdom Metazoa; phylum Chordata; class Mammalia; order Rodentia; family Heteromyidae; genus Dipodomys; species Dipodomys ordii. The sequence continues at coordinate 2,531,425 of NW_012267398.1, read as the reverse complement.
GTGAGCCACTGGCACCCAGCTCAAAAAGTGTATTATAAACACCTGTCTTTTTTCCATTAAATGATTAGTAGTTTATTCTTGAAAGTAATAATCTGCTATTGACCCCTAGAACTAGTTTTTGGCCAATAATAATAATAATTCTTCTTCTTCTTATTAGTGTGTGTGTGTGTGTGTGTGTGTGTGTGTGTGGACTAGAGCTTGAACTCAAGGCCTAGGTATTATCCCTTAACATTTTCAATCTAGGCTGGTACTCTGCCACTTGAGCCACACCCTCACTTCTTGCTTTTTGCTGGTTAACTGGAGAGAAGAGGTTGACTTTGAATGGCAACTCACAGATCTGTCTTTTGAGTAGGCAGGATTACAGGTGTGAGGCTCAGTGCCTGGCTGAATTCTTCTTTAGTGGATTCATCACACAAGCCCCACTTCACAGATATGGGACTACATTCAGAGAGGCAAAGTTTCAGTTAGATGTGGCTGAGGTGGGATTTGAACCCTGGCCTGAGCCTATTTCGCCATGCCACTATTTGCTGGTGCCTAAAAAGAAGGCCCTTTGGTCCATACGGCCAGAACCATTTTAGACTTCGGTGAGCCTATGTGTGGATTTGCTTTAGAAGCCATGTTCAGCTTTTTCGTTTTCCATTTCAAATGCTGGTTGCTTACAAAAATAGCCTACACTTTAGTTGGGTTTTAGGTTAGGGTGACAGTGGTCCTTGGTCATTCTGTGTGGACTGTCAATTCATCCGCCTTTCTTCCTCTCTTGTCACAAGACAGAGATAGACATGCTGTAGACACTTCCACTTTCTACCATGTAGACTGGTCAATCTAGGATTGACCAATCAACACTGAGCTCTGTGAACAGCCTTCCTTCTCCACCAATCAGACATCCATCCACTAGCAGTAGCTGCCCCAGGCTTGTTTTCATCTATAGTTTGTAATCTATGGAACTCAGAGAGATGCCAGACTTCTTGGGCCAAGACCCTCGTCTTGCAAACATTTTTTTAAATTTTCAATTGCTTTATAGATGTATCAATGTGTAAACAAATCGGGCACATCTGCCCTTTCCCCCACCCTCTTGATATAACTGTTCATCTCTTCTCTGGAACTACAGATCAGTTTGCATTTTGTACAGTTTACTATAAATGGAATCATAGGACACTTCTGTCTGGCTTCTTTCATTCAACATAGGCTTTTTGTTTTTTTTGAGAAGTCGCCATGTTGTTCTGGATTCCATTACTACAGTAAGGATGATTCCACAGTGAAAACTTGCTTCAGTTGATTTTCTTTTCTTTCTTTCTTTTTTTTTTTTTTTTGGGTCCGGTCATGGGGCCTGAACTCTGGGCCTGGGTGCTGTCCCTCAGCTCTTCAGCTCAAGGCTAGCACTCAGCACTCTACCACTTGAGCCACAGCACCACTTCCGTTTTTTTTTCTTTTTGCTTATGTGGGGCTGAGGAATTGAACCCAGGGCCTCGAGCATGCAAGGCAAGCGGTCTACCACTGAGCCACCTTCTCAATCTTTCTTTCTTTCTTTCTTTCTTTCTTTCTTTCTTTCTTTCTTTCTTTCTTTCTTTCTTTCTTTCTCTCTCTCCTTCCTCCCTTCCTTCCTTTCCTTCTTTTCCTTCTTTCCTCCCTTCCTCCCTTTCTCCCTTTCTCTCTCTCTCCTTTTCTTTCTCTCTCTCTCTCTTTCTTTCTTTCTTTCCTTCTTGTTGGTTCTGGGGCTTGAACTCTGGGCCTAGGTGCTGTTCCTTAGCTCTTCAGCTCAAGGCTAGCAATCTACCACTTGAATTACAGCGACACTTCCAGTTTTCTGAGTGATTTATTAGAGATAAGAACCTTTCCTGCCTAGGCTGGCTTTGAACTGCAATCCTCAGATTTCAGCCTCCTGAGTAGCTAGGATTACAGGCCTGAGCCACTAGTGCCAGGCCTTGGGTTATTTTTCTGTTGCTCTGATGATGGAGCATTTTTGCTTGTTTCCAGCTCTTGGATATTATGCATGAAGCTGCTAAGGATATTTGTGTACCGGCCTGTGGAACACTCTATTCTTGTACTAGATTGAATGACTATTGACACTTTCCCATGCTGGCTGTAAAGGTAAAGCGACATTTACAGCAGAGCGTATGCTCATAGATTTAGAGGTGGCCAGGGAATGAAGGAGAAGGGGTGCACTTGAGGGGAGGACGCTGCACACACTTGTGCAATCATGCCAGGGACGGCCCTTTATACTACGAATGTGTGCTGAGAGACGAACTGTAAAAACAATTGTGCTAATAGCAGACATCCTAATGACTCTCCAATTGTGGGGAGGGATTCAAAGGATCTCACTGATGGGTAAGTACTTGTGAACTTTGGAGTCAGATTTTATACAAGTGGAAGGAAAGATATTACCGTGGCACTCACAGGATTTTCAGTCTTCTGTAGGAATCTGGCTTCAGAAGGAAAGCAATTTCCTTATAATAAGTTTACTTTACAATATCCTGAGCACTCCTGTTAATGACTGAAAGTTTGTTCTGCTCCAGAGCTAATTGGTTATTACATTCAAGGGCAAAATAATGCCAGTACCGGGGATTGAACTCAAGACCTTGGTGCTGTCCCTTAGACGTTTCCCTCAAGGCTGATGCTCCACCAATCTGAGCCACAGCTCCACTTCTGTTTTTCTTTTTGGTGGGTTAGTTGGAGATAAGATTCTCACAGATTTTTCTGCCCCAGCTGCCTTCGATTCCTGATACTTAGAACTCAGCCTCTAGAGTAGCCAGGATTGCAGATGTGAGCAACCAGTGCCCTGTCCAGGCATAAAATATTCTCTGGGGGACCCATGTACTCCTAACACAATTAAAATCAGCGGTAAAATGTGAATCACACTAGCTTCATAAGCACCTTTGGCAGAAATGAACATAAATCCTTACAGAGATAAACACCGGGGGAAAATTCAGCTTCCAGTGATAAATCTTTAAAAGCTTTAGCATGGAAAGTTTCATCTTCTAACATTTTGGTTTTCTTCTGAAATAGATTTTGTAAATTGGTTTTTCATTTATTGAAGGGAGGCGCTATGAACATTTAATCATTCACCAGGAGAAGTATTCTCATAGATTCCTTCGGCTTTAGATTAAAATTTTCTTCTTTAACTGCAGTGGTTTATTTAGAAGATCTTGCCATCGATGCAAAATATTTCTCTATCACTTTTTATTTTTCTCTAATCCATCTGATTTCACGTGGAGAACTGCAGAGTAGTGTCTTGAAACAAAAATGAATTTGTTTTGATAGACAATGAGAGTTTCATCTTTGATTACTTTTACTTTTCAATATTTTCTTCCTCTGGGCAAATCAATAGAGCTTTACAGATGGGGAGAAGAAGTTAGGTGTGTGCACCCGGAAGCTCTTTTTTACAAGCATTGCTGCCCCGGAAGCTCTTTTATTTTATTTTTTTTTTTAAATAGTTTCATTATCTTTCAGTATTTGTACAAAGTAGTTGCCATTCAACAAAGTTTATGAATACAAAGCATCTTGACCAGTGTCACCTTTTTTTTTTTTTTAAACCTTGTTACATCTAGCATCCTCCTTAAGATGGGAGGTAGGAGAAATTCTGGTGAGGTTGTCTCCATTCTCAGATCCCTTCGGAGCATGGAATCTTAACCTGTTCACACCAAGACTCATATTTACTTGGTGGCTTGTTAAAACAAATAGAGGGGCACATCATCTTGTTTTTCCCCCAAACTATCTTGTTTTTAATTTTTGTTTTTGGTCCGGTCGTGGGGCCTGAACTCTGGGCCTGGGCGCTGTCCCTCAGCTCTTCAGCTCAAGGCTAGCGCTCTACCACTTGAGCCACAGCGCCACTTCCGGCATTTTTCTTTTTGCTTATGTGGTGCTGAGGAATCGAACCCAGGGCCTCAGGCATGCAAGGCATGCGCTCTACCACTGAGCCACCTTCTCAGCCCCCAAACTATCTTATGACCCTTCCTATAGATTTTGGAAATAATGAGCATCTAGGGGGAGACATAAAAATTTTTGCCCCAAATCCCTTGAACCTGCCTTACTCTTGGGGTAGAACTGGTTGCATGCCTGTTTGTGCCAAAGCTATGGAAACAGGGTGACATGACATGGCTTTATGATTTCATTTCTTTATTTAAAAGTTTAATTTAATAATATCCAAGATGTAATATATTACTGAAGTTCATATGTTCAAATAAGGTGAAAGATCTTTGTTAGAAATCTGGCTTTTAACCCTGTGCCCATAGGGGCCGTGTTTTCTCCATTGAAGCTTTCCTATCTCTCTTGGGTAACACGGTGAGAGTTAAACTTGGGTAGGAAGCCAGGCAACCTGAAACCCAAGCAATTCTTTGCTGCTTGTGAGATATTTTCCCAAAAGGTTCATTAGAGTCATTGTCAAGGTCAGCTCTGGAGGAGGCAGCATTTCTGACTCCCAGAAGGAGGAAGGAAGACACTTCCGTGCTAACTCTTAAAAATCACTGGGAGTCATATTCTAATTAGACACTTCCTTTATGTGAAATGTATTCAGTCCTCAGGACTTGGCAGAGCTAAACAATGGAGGAAAAAGACCTTATAATTCTCATGACATCTCTTTTAAAATTAGATAAGAAGAAAGTAATTTCAAAATTGAGAAGAGTCCCATTCTCTTACTTACCTAAATCCTAACACATGGATTTCTTTGAATCCTGGAACTTTCTTAAATTCCTTTTGCAACTGCAGAGAGAAAGATATTTGTGACATGTTCTTTGGTTCCACTGGGGCAGATTACCAAAGTGAAAAAAAGCCTAAATACTTTTGATGAGCTAGGGGAGAAAATGAAAATGGAAAATTGAAACTTGAAACAACCAAAGAGGTCAAACTCTTTGTTCTCAGTTATTTCTGAAACTCAGAGGAAATTATTTTGCTATTTATTTAGAAGACATGACTGGGTAGTTCTGAGCTGCTTTTATAGTTACTTTATATAATATAGAAAATAACTTTAAGGTGGTATTTGGAGAAAACTTTTCTTGCTACTTGGTAATTTTACTGACACAGAATAATATATTTTCAAACTCTGATTAGAGTTAATTATAGTATTGTTACTATCATGTGTTTTGAATCAAATTGGATGAACTGAGAAATATTTATCATATTAATGATATTCTTAACATCAGAACGACTGCTGTGACTAATTGAACAAGCAGATATATTCTAATCTAATAGATTAGATTTTCTCTTGGAGTTTTGTAGATGTCCAATAAGTTTTAAACATTTGTTCTTATTAATGATTTAGAATTATACGCAACCACTCCCTTGCCCTCGCCCTATGTCTCCTCCATGCACCCTGGCCTTTCCAGGTAGCTCTCTCCTAGCTAAAGTCTCTTGGCACTCATTAAATCCTGTGTCACTCGGTGTTCCCTCTTCACCATGGCTGTCCTTTCCTGGCTCTTCTTCCATCCCTCTCAGCAGTGCCTCAGTCTCTTTGCCCCATTCTATTCCTGTTTTAACTCAATCTAGTGAATCTGCAAGCTCCCATCCCTAAACCTGCAGTGAACCCCATAAGCAAAGCAGCCAGCTCTGTACGAGGCCCCATACCCTACCACCCATCCACCTTTCCTGCAGAAAGGGTGGAAGGCGAGAGCAACGAGGGAGAAGAGAAGCTTGGTGGGAGAACCCATTGGACAGTGAGTAGGAACCTCACCTTGCCTTCCCTCACTCTCTTGTGGCTCCAGCAATCACATGACATATGAACATCTCCACATTAGCCACTAACTGAACCTGGCCAAAGCAAGGTCACTCTCTTCCTCTGCAGTCTGCCTTAGCCCTAGACCTGACTCCGCCTCAGTGAAGGTCAGGAGTATGCATGCTGGCCGCACCAGAGAACCCAGCAGCCTTAGATCCTGTTTCCCTACGATGCTTGCTACCATGTGATCACCAGACTCCTGTTAGTGTGACTCCCACGAGGTGTTTGCTCCCATCGTCTCTGCATCTTTCTCATTCCCGTGGCTGACACACCCTACCTCTGAAACTATTGAAATGGGTTTCTTGATTATGGAGGAGAAAGAAGAGGAGGAGGAGGAAGTTGAGGAGGAGAAGAAGGAAAAGGAGGAAGAAAGGAAGAAAGGGGAGGAAAATTCTTTCCCTTTCTAAATTAATTGTTCTATAATCGGTGAATTTTGGGTAAATATCCCAATATGGGCTGCACTCTCTGTTGAATAAGATCTAATTCTTTTTTTTTTTTTCCATCCTGGAGCTCAGGAGCTGTCCCTGAGCTTCTTTTGCTCAAAGAAGCTAGCAGTCTACCACTTGAACTACAGCTCCACTTCCAACTTTATTTTTGGTAATTTATTAGCTAATTTATTTGGCAATTTATTTATTTATTTTTTGGTAATTTATTAGAAATAAGAGTTCTATAGACTTTCCTGTCAAAGCTGGTTTTGAACTGTGATCCTCAGATCTCAGCCTCCCCAGTAGCTAGGATTTCAGGTGTGAACTAGTGGTGCCCAGCAGTTTTAATTGTTTTAGAAAGTCTCTTTTGAATCAGTGCCTCTCATTCCATGCAGTCTGGCTGTCATATTTCCTGTCATTTTTTTATGCTCTAGTTCATTTTACACTATATACCATATGAGGTGTGTACCTTGTCCATTTCCTATTCTAAGATCATGCTCCCTGCCCCATGATCTCCCACTCCTCTGTGTGTGTGTGTGTGTGTGTGTGTTGGCTTTGCGGCTTGGACTCAGGGCCTCACACTCTTGTGTGGCTTTTTCACTGAAGGCTCACACTCTACCTCTTTAGCCACACCCATATTTCTAGAGTTTTGCTGGTTAGTCGGAGATAAGGGTCCCATGGGCTTCTCTTCCCCAGGCTGGCTTTGAACTGAAATCTCAGGAGGCTACTCAGCCTCCTGAGTAGCTCTGATTACTGGCATGAGCCACCAGCACCTGGCTCTAAGTCTTGTTTTTACATTGTAACCTTTCTTACCCTTAGCGTCTAGCCGATTGTGGTTCCATATAGGGAATGAGTAGATAATGTATAAATTGAGTGGATGTCTCCTTCCTATCTGTTCACTCCACTGAGTGTCACCATGGTGCTGTCACCACATCTAACATCACTGCATCTGTGTTTCTGGTACCCAGGATCAGAGCAGTCATGTGTACTCAGTCAATCCCCAAATCAGTCGAGGAACTGATTAATGGCCAAGAGCAAAGATACAGCTGGTCCCAGACCCCTGGGTAGAAATCTTGGCTATCTCAGGCAATAGCTTTGGCTTATATCATGGATTACTCCCCGCTCCTCACCGCCCCCCCCTCCACCACACCCCATGGTGGACTGATTCACTTTCTCATTGTACTTTCTTGTATCAATATTAACACTAGTTTTTATTTCCTGAATATCTACAGTGACGAAAATGACTGAAGTTTGGGGGCAACAAGGAGATACTTGGGTTTAAATATGGGTTCTATTAGCTAGCTTCTAGCTCTAAGACTGCGTTTATTGCTTAGTCTCTTTACATCTTGGTCTCCTTAGGCCCCAAGGGGATAACCAAATCCATTTGTTAAGGGATCACTAGCAAGTCACAGGTGCCTGGCACACATCTGGCAGACTGGCAAGCTGGTGAAGCTGTGTGATTTATATGCTTCTGCTCCACTTGCCTATGGGATTCCAGCTGCACCAAAGCTTGTTCTTCTCTGTTTCCCCAGAGATCACAGAACCTGGGACCTGGCAAGGACACAGATACCCTTCAATTAAAAAAAAACTCAGTGGGAAAAAGCACGATGATAAGGTTCCCTCCACGGACCAGCAGGAGATCTGAAGAGAGCTGGATCTCCTGATCTGAAAAGACTGAGAAGCATCACTCTTTGCAGAGCTACTCTTCCGCCTGTGAAAATAGTCCATAAGTGCCCAAAGCTTTGCAGAGCCTGGGGCTACCCGGTGAGCAGTGGGGACCAGCCCTGGGAAGGCAGTGGCTTGTGCCTGGAACTCTCCAGAGCGCCCAATGCTCTGTTGGAGGAGGCAGGGCGGGAGGGTTTACTATTTGCGTGGTCCAGGCCTCTTCTGTGAACATCTCTGTCATCAATTAAGAGTCAGCTTTGCTTAGGAGGGTGTAAAAGATGACCCCCCCCAAAAAGCTGTGGGTTAATACTGCTTGGGTTATCTTTAGGGCGAACCTTCCGATTGTGCTCTAAGCACTAAATTGCTAATTAAGTGCCCAGTTAATCTTACTAATAATACTAATGCACAAGAGGTTTGCCTGATTCTGCTGGAATGGATGTTAACGGGCTATTATATATATATATATATATATATGTATAAAAGCAGCTGTGTTGAGTTTCCCTGAATGTTTACACAGGAGAAAGTGTTCAGACAACAGCTAAGCGATCCTGTTTGACATTTGTATTAAATTGCTCATTAGGTTTATTGTGAAAATTAAATTGCTGCAAAGCACTGTCCATTAATTCCTGGTTAGTCCCTAATAGATGTGCTAATGCAGATGGTGGGCTGTGGGGGTGCTCTGGGGTGTGTGTGATTTTCTAATGGCTGACCCTGTGGTGGAGGTGATCTGGATCAGGAGCTGGGAGGGGACTAAAGGCTGCAGACAGAGGGACTTCCTTTTAGAGGAATGAGACTGCACAAAGCAAATATCAGGATTGAGAAGCTGAGTCTTTGCAATAGGGGTGAGCAAGTTACAGTCTTTGACTAGTTAATATTTTGTTTTGTTTTTGTTGGTTGTGGGGCTTGAATGCTGGGCTTGGGTGCTGTCCCTGAGCTCAAGGCTAGCACTCTATCACTTTGAGCCATTGTGTCACTTCCGGTTTTCTGAGTGGTTTATTGGAGATAAGAGTCTTGTGGACTTCCTGCTCAGGCCGGCTTTGAATTGCAATCCTCAGATCTCAGCCTCTTGAGTAGCTAGGATTACAGGCTTGAGTCACTGGTACCTGACCTGTCTAATTTGCAGAGACTAGAAAAGGGGTGGCCAATGGGGTATGATCCAATGGGTGTTTCTCCAGAAATATGCATCTAGGAAATAGGAGGAACTGGATGATGGCCAAGAGCAAGGATGCAGGTGTGACAGACTGCCTGGGTAGAAATCTTGGCTATACCAAGTAACAGATCTGCCCTTTGTCTGGCAGATTAGTCTTCTCAGGCCCCAGTTAAGAAATAGTTGGGTCCTGTGCCTTATGCCTGTAATCCTTGCTACTCTTAAGGCTGATATCTGAAAGTTGTAGAAAGAAGCCAGCCTGAGGTTTATGAGATTCTTAGCTCCCATTAACTAGCAAAAATCCAGAACTGGAGGTGTGGCTCGAGTAATAGAACAGCAATATTGAGCAAAAAAGCTAAAGGAGATCCCTCTGGTTCTACCAAGCCATGGTGGTGCTGTGGCTCAAGTGATAGAACACTAGCCTGGAGTGAAGAAAAAAAGACAAATTTCAGGGACAGGGCCCAAGGATGAGGTTCTGAGTTCAAGCCCTGGGACAGGCACATTTGCACATACCTGTGTGCACGCATGCACATACACGTCCACAAATATAAATACAAAATTAAACCTTGTGATTGTGTGATCTCTCAGTGCCAATGTTTTGCAGTTACCTTGTTAATAATTACATTCCCCTGCTCTCTATTGGGGCATTAGAGTTCAAGATTGTTCTGTCTCAAGGATGCTCAGAGTTGGCCAGGAGGGAAGGAGCCACAGAAGTAGCAACACAGACTTGTAAACAAACCAGTGCCATCACGGTCATGGTGAGCCATGTGTACCGTGCTGTGGCCGCAATGCACATTGGGAGTTAGTATGGGCAGTAGAGGGGCTCTGTTTCCACCCCTACTCCTAACTCCAGGACCTAAAATGACACTTGGAGGAAACAAGAAGTGGGGGGGGGGAATGTGCACATAGTTTGCATTTCTGGAAACTGGAATGCGAAGGAGAGAGATGATTCAAAACTGTTCCAAGACATGGCTGGAAAAAAAGGCAGGAGCTTATCATTGGTATGTAAGTGTGACATTCAACATTGTAGTTGGATTTAGCCTGCAGGGAATTAGAGCCCTTGAATCCAACCAGGGCCAGATAGATAGATGGCTGATTGGAGATGGAGGAGACAAGGTGGGGAAATTCCTCCTTTAGTAATTGATGTCACATAATAGAGCTGCTTTCACCATCAGCCATGAAAAATGTCATGTTCTTAAATAGCATTGAACTACAAAAGCAGAAATATGGGTTACACCTCTAATTCCTGGCCACTCAGCATTCTGAGGCCTAAGGATCATGGTTCAAAGCCAGCCCTGGCAGAAAACTCTATGAGATTCTTCTCTCTCATTACTCAGCAAAAAGCCAGAAGTAGAATGATGACTCAAGTGGTAGAGTGCCACCCTTGAGTGAAAAAGCTAAGAAATAGTATCCAGGGTCCTAAGTTCAAGCCCCAGGACTGGCATCTACCCCCCACCCCAAATACTTAGTAAAGACATAGTAGATGAATTAAAAATTCATATTATAACCCAGCATATTTTCTCATTGGTCTCTATGGGCTCATTTTATTATTTATTTTTTTCTTTAAATATTTTAATCTGCTTTACTGATGTTGGATTGACATACAAATAGTGAACCATGCCAGCCATGGTAGTGTCTACCTATAATCCCAGAACCTAGGAGGGGAAGGTCGGATGATTGAGAGTTCAAGGCTAGCCTAGGCTAGAGTGAGTGCTTGTCCGAAAAAAGAATCATACAATGTGTATATCTGAATGAATGTTGGAATTAGCACTGATATAATGTCCTTCAGATACACAGGATGTCTGTAGCTGTTTGTTACATGAAGTCTAAAAACCTACTGATATTCAGAGAAAGCCTCCATGTGAATAATGTCTAAGAATGGAAAAGTGACAATGGACAGTTTTCAACTTGGGGACTTCTAGTGTTTGTTTCCTTTTTTTTTTTTTTTAAGCAAGTACTTGTACGAGAACAGTAGGGTTTTTGGGTTTGTTTTTGTCGGTCGTGGGGCTTGAACTCTGGGCCTTGGCTCTGCCCCTCAGCTCTTCAGCTCAAGGCTAGCAGCCTACCCCTGGAGCCACAGCACCACTTGTTTGTTTCCTTTTTGATGGTTAAAATAAATTTCTAGGCATGAGAAATTGGAGCCAAAAGGATGTAAGTGCTGCTGACATACTGACTGCTAGCCTCCTGTGACGACCTGATGTGGGGTATGTGGTGTGGGCTGGGTCCACTCACCCACCTGCAGCCGTGACTTTTCTGCCAGTTCTTGGTGGTATGGAGATCTGGGATCAGCGAGTTCTGCCTTGAACTTCTGGTTTGGGAGAAAGATGCTGAACTGTACTTTCTGATCGAGCGGGCCTTCAGACACGTGAGTGAATCCTGCTTCTCTTTCCTGAGTGAACACAAACAAACAACAAGCCAAAACCCCAAAAGATTTCTGTTCATGCAAACCACACAGCTATTTTACTATATTAGTTATTATATCAAGAAGCTGATTGTGAATAATCACAAGCCTTTGGAATAAAAGTCCTATGAACTAGAAGCAGCCTCAAATTTTCCTGAGAGACAAAATAACAAAGCTCCAATGAGTTAACAATTTTATGGCCCAAGTCCTCATGACTTCACTTACATACAAACATATACACTCCTGCTTTCTCAAATCAAGGGCTATTTTCATATATCAATGTTGCCAAGCACCAGTGGCTCATGCTTATAATCAGGAGACTGAGATATGAGGATCAAGGTTTGAAGCTAGCTTGGACAGGAAAGTCTGTGAGACGTCTATCTCCAATTAATCAGCAAAAACCCAGAAGTGGAGCTGCTGCTTAAGTGGTAGAGCACCAGCCTTGAGTGGGAAAAGCTAAGGGACAGTGCCAAGACACACACACACATACACACACATACACACACACACACACATACACACACACACTGTGGGATTGTCTACATTATTGTGTGAGTTTATAAATACTCTATTGAGAACTGGATTAGGGAAAGTAACCTATGGACGCTGACAGATTAATATAATTCTTTTTATAGAGAAGAGTCTAGACTGGTTTAATGATGGAGCATTTGCACCTAAACTTCACACTGAAACTAGTTGAAAAATCCTGGCAAATAGCAGCATTTGCGATTTCTCTCAGCAGGAATGGCAGATTTGGGTCACCTTTAGAGGCAGGCATATGGCTGAGAACAGAATCACTGTTTCCAGGACCTGGATTTGGCCTTGACCATAGAGGGCCAGGGCCTAGAGCATCCTTGTCTGTGGGTCTGGGAAGAAGTGGGTGGCTTTCGTCACTCCGGATTCCCATGTACTCCCAGGACACAGAGAGAGGCCTGGGGTCAGTTTTCAAATGTGGAGTTGGACAGATTTTCAGCCTCAGATATCCAGGTGATACGGGGATATTTACAGCTTCAAGAAATATGTTAGAAAAATGTCTGGAGAAATTAAAGAAGCTGAACGATGAGGACAATCAATGGAAATTGCCATGACAACAGAGATGGACGCGGGTGTGTCAAGAATAAATATTTGGCTGGGTGCTAATGGCTCACACCTGCAATCTAAACTATTCAGGAAGCTGAGATCCCAGGAACATGGTTCAAAGCCAGTCTGGGTAAAAAAGTCTGCAAGACTCTTATTTTGAATTAACCACCAAAAAGCCAGAAGTGGAGTTGTGGCTCAAGTGGTAGAGTGTCAGCCTTGAGCAGGCTCAAGTGGTAGAGTATCAGCCTTGAGCAGACACATCTCTAAGATAATGCCCTGAATTCAAGCCACAGGACTGACATAAAAAAGAAAAAAGAAAGGGAAAACTCAAACCCATACCAGAGTTCAAGCGAGTGGATGCTTTCCTTCTCATTTCATGTCATAGAGTTCCTCCCCCTGTGTGGACACTTGCAGAATGTAAATTCACACTCAGCAGACTACTGAGGTTTAACTTTTACTCTCATTGATTCAGTCAAAATGCACCCATTGAATATCTGATCCACACGGGCATGGCATAATGCAAGGATCCACGGGAAACGAATTGCACTGCAGATGGCTTGTCTTTAGAACCTCACTATTTTGCTTGAAAGTTACATGAAGCAGTTGGGTAATTTTTTTTTGTTCATTTTTGTACAGGTCCTCGTCTTAAACTCAGGTCCTGGATGCTGTCCCTGAGCTTCATTTTGCTCAAGGATAGCATTCTCCTACTTAAGCCATAGATCTACTTCTGGCTTTTTTGGGAATAGTTTATTGATGATGAAAATCTCACAGACTTTCCTGCCAGGGCTGGCTTCAAATTATGACCCTCAGATCTCAGCCTCTCGAGTAGCTAGGATTGTAGGCATAAACCACTGGTTACTGGCAAATTTTATAAAATGTAGCATTAAGGGCCTTACACTCTTGTTTAGTTTTTATGCTCTAGGCTGGCTCTGTACCACTGAGCTACATCTCCATAGCTGGCTTTTTTTGTTGGCTAATTGGAGATATAAGTCTCAAATTTGTCTGCCCTTCTAGTTTTGAACCATGGTCCTCAGATCTCAGCCTCCTGAGATGCTAGAATTATAAGCATTAGCCACTGGCATCCAGCTTGGATTAATGATTTTTATTAAAGAAATAAATTAGCAAGTGCTAATTGTGCATGTTTATAGGCCCTGATGTGATGCTTTGATTTATCTTTGCAATCTGGAGTGAAGTTATTAAACGTATTAGCATTCATGAGCTCAAATATTTTTCATAGCCTTTTGTGGAGAGGACATTAAAATGTACCTTCTTAGTAACTTTAAGGTATGTGGTATTACTTGTTTAGAATCAGTTTTTTTTAAGAAAAAAAGCAACCAATATCTAAAGGTAGTATTAATCATAAATCATATTTTCTTTCATCATTTAGGATCTAGAAGTCTTTGCCTCTTTTTAACTTTTGTAGCACTCGTTAACATCTGAACCTACCCTATATTCATCTACCTGTCTGTCTGTCTGTCTGTCTGTCTGCCTGCCTCTCTTTCTCTCTTTGTGCCATTACTTGGGCTTGAACTCAAGCCCTAACCACTGTCCCTGAGGCTTTTTCACCCAACGCTGGTGCTCTACCACTTGTATTATGTGCCATTTCTGGTTTTCTGGTGGATAACTAAAGATAAGAGACTTAGGGACTTTCCTGCTGGGGCTGGCTCTGAATTGCAATCCTCCGACCTCAGCCTCCTGAGTAGCTAGGATGGCAGGTGTGAGCCACTGCTGCCTGGCTTGACAGGCAAGGTTTTATATCCATTTGACCTATTCAGGATGGACATGACTAAGAAAAAACTTTGCCTCTTGCTGTTAACATGGACATATTCTGTTTCAGTGGAGAAGGAACTTGAGCGATCAGTTGATTCACATGTAGATGAGAGTCTGTTAGAGTAAGGGTGCCTAAGTTTAGAGTAAGCTGCTTCTTGAATTATTCCCAGATCTCAATCTGTTTCCCTCAGTTCTTCGGCGGCAGTGGATTGTGGAGAGTACAAGGGGAGTTTGTCAGGGAGGGACGTGATGGGGAGTGGGCTGGGCCTCTGTTCTCCTGTTTTGCTACACTAGGTAATGAAGTGCTAGACGGACTGGGGACTTCTTACTGTCGCAGGCTTCCTGATGTCTTTCAGAGTGTCATTGAAGATTTCGTTGTCGTGTGTGTCATCAGGAATCAGAGGAAAGGGGCTAAGTGAGACATCGACAGCATCTGTGGAAGTAGAAAAAAAATTACAGGCACAAAACAAAGAGACAAGAGTTTATGGTAGGACAAGGTCAAAATTCCACATGCCTTTTCTGTCCCTCTGGTATGTATGGAAAAGTGCACTCTGATTATTAGGATTATGTTTTTTCTGCTGGTACTAGGACTTGAACTCTGGGCCTCACAATTCTTGCTTGGCTTCTCTTGCTCAAGGCTGGTGCTCTACCACTGGAGCCACACCTCCACTTCCAGCTCTTTGCTAGTTAATTGGACCCAAGGGTCTCACAGACTTTTCTGCCTGGGCTAACTTTGAACTGTGATCTTTAGATCTCAGCATCCTGTATAGCCAGGCTTATTATTATTATTACTACTACTTCCATTGCTTTTTTCTTTTTTTAATTTTTATTTTTTTTATTGTGAAAATACTGTACAGAGGGGTTGCAATTACATGGGCAAGATAACGAGTACATTTCTTATCAAGCATTGTAGCCTCCTCCATAGTTTCCCCTTCCCATCCCTTCCCATCCACCCCCCGGCCCCCCCCATCCTCCCCGCTCCCCCCCAAATCCACTGTTATTTTTTAAAGATCACAAATAGCCAGGTTAACCTGGAACAAAAAAAAAAGCTAAGGGTCAACATCCAAGCCCTAGATTCAACCCCCAATACTGGCGTATACACAGAAAAAGCAATCATATAAATAAAGATCACTCACACAGACACAGACAGACAGACAGACAGACACATTTGATACTCCTAATCCTAATTAGATCCTAATTAAATTCTTTATTCTAGGACCCAAATTGGTCTTTCCCTATGAATGGCATTGTCAAATGCTTTGGCCTGATGAGATCTGATTGTTTTTGTGACTAACAGATGCAAAGACAGACATTTATCTTGAGTTTGTTTTTATGAATTTATTTTTAAAGAAAACCTGCTAACATTTTAAAGCTTAGATTGCTTTAGCAATCTGAGGCACTAAAAATTTAATCATAAACTCTTAGAGAGGAAAGAACATTAACATATCAATTCTACCTCTTTTAAAAACAGACCACCATCAACCATTTCAGATACCTGAAGAATATGTAATATATTTAAAGTTCTCTTGGAATGAGTTTTGTCCAAGGGGAAAAAAATCCTTGTAATACACATGCATTATTATTTTACTTTTTTGTGTGTGCTGGTACTGGGACTTGAGCTCCATGTCTGGGCGTTGTCCCTTAGCATTTTTGCTCAAGGCCAGTGTTCTCCCATTTGAGCCACAACTCCACTTTCAGCTGGTGATTTTTAAGGCAAAAAGTACATATCCTTTGGACAAACAGAACCTCAGGAAATGGTACCTGAGCTCTTCCATTGTGTCTAGCTGAGAAACCCTGTGGCACAGATAGATTGGCAATGTTACCCTGGCCTTAATTCAAAGTGGTTTCAAACTCTGAAATCCTATGGATAACCATTTATATATCATATATATAAAATAACTATTATATATGATATATGATAATATATGGCATGTGTAAAACAATTCTCCCTCTATTTTACAATAAAGAACTGCTTAGCTATTATACGAGGAGAACATTTTCTTTGTTGTTATTTGTGTATACTATTAGATTGGAAAGAGAAATTATCTAGCCTGTGAAAACAAAGAGCAATTGCTAGGGAGACTGGATTTATCTTCTAACACATTTAACCTCCTTTGAAAAGTGCTCCCATTTCCTTCACGCCTAAGGTACTTGGTAATGTTTCCAATCAAAACCTAATCTCAGGAAAATGTATTGTAACTGGGAAATTTAGTTACTGAATATTTTCAGTTACAGTAAGTGCAATGAATATCTGATCCTACTTAATCTTCTCCTATCTCTGAATGCTGCATTTATATTTTACGAATTCAAGGCTGAAGCCAAAGAAAGTATTATTATTATTGGTGACACTGGGATTTGAACTGTCATTTGCTCAGCTTACTGGCTGGGCTGGTGCTCGACCATTTGAACCATGTCACTAGCCATGGATTTTGCTGGTTATTTTGGAGATTGAGTCTCGTGGACTTTTCTGCCCAAGCTGGCTTTGAATCTTGATCCTCTAAATCTCAGCCTCCTAAATGGCAGTTACAAGGATTACACGTGAGTCATGGTACCTGGCTCATACATTTAACTTTTGAATCTCAAACTTATATATCCAAGTTCTACTCTTCTTGTGCAAATTCATCAATTATGATGATGGGAGGGTCTGGGTGGGAAGTGTTGGGAGAAGAGAGTTTTCTTTTGAGTAAAACAAATGAAACTTACATTTGTAGTGTAAAGATATTCTATTTTTTTTTTTACATTAGATTGTCACTGATGCCAGATCTTGGATAAGTGTGAAGAGAATGACTTAGAACCAGGCAGGTTTTTTTTTTTTTAAGCTGTATTTTGGAAATTATCTCAAGGCCATAGGATGCATGCATGGTCTCTGCCCTGGATGGGCAGAAGCACTGGGAAAATACTTTTCAAACATTTCTTGCAGGAATCACTTCTATAGACTAGTGATAACATTTGTCAGGATACAGATTTGATACAGGTTTGTTAGGAAAAATATGTAGTTTTTGAGAAAAAGCTAGTTTTAACTTACTCTTTAATTTATCCTACTAAATTTATTTTATTATTTTATTTTATTTTTTTTTGGTCGTGGGTGGGCCTGGGCGCTGTCCCTCAGCTCTTTAGCTCAAGGCGAGCGCTCTACCACTTGAGCTACAGCGCCATTTCCGGTTTTCTGGTGGTTTATTGGAGATAGGAGTCTCACGGTCTCTCCTGCCCGGGCTGGCTTTGAACCACGATCCTCAGATCTCAGCTACCTGAGTAGCTAGGATTACAGGCGTGAGCCACCAGCGCCCGGCTTTAAATTTATTTTTTATTTCCAGAGTTTCTGTCAGGCAAAGCATATTGACTTCTATTTTTTAATTTTTATCGTTATTACAAAGGTGATATACAGAGGGGTTACAATCACATAAGTCAGGTAAGGAGTAGATTTCTTTTCACACACTGTCACCCCTTCCCGTATTCTCTCCCAGTTTATCCCTGCATTCCCCCACCCACAAGTTGTACAGTTCATTTTCAACATGGTGTCGAGTAAGTACTGCTGCTAACTTCGATTTTTAAAAGTGAATTTTGAGCCAGGCACTGGTAGCTCATGCCTGTAATCCTAGCTTCTTAGCAGGCTGAGATCTAGAGAATTAAGGTTCAAAGCCAGCCCAGGCAGAAAAGTCCATGTGACTCTAACCCTCAATTAACCATTAAGAAACTGAAAGTGGAACTGTGGCTCAAGTGGTAGAGGGCCCAGCCTTGTGTGAGAGTCAAGTGAGTGCATGAAGACTTGAGTTCAAGCACTAGCACAAAAATTGGATTTGGAAGGTTTTCTAATATAGAAATGCAGTCAAGATGAAGCATTTTCAAAAATATACTATCCTTCTGTATCTAATTCATTTCTGAAGTTGACATAAGGTTAGGCCTCAGAAGTTCAATTTTATTGGCTTGTAAGGGCAGGGAACAATTTCGCAGCTCTTCTTATTTGTGTGTGTATGTTTTGCCAGTCAACTATTTATATACTGGCCTCACAAGCTCGTCTAGTGGCAGTAAATTAGCAGAATTTAAGAGAGATAACGAAGTTGTAATCATAAGAATCTCCTACAATGTCAGAAAATAAAAAAAAATAGGGAAATGACATCACCATTGTTGTATATAAAGCCCCTATGTTTCTCAGATTACAAGTTTTTTTCTTTTTGGTCCGGACGTGGGGCCTGAACTCTGGGCCTGGGCGCTGTCCCTCAGCTCTTCAGCTCAAGGCTAGCACTCTACCACTTGAGCCACAGCGCCACTTCCAGCTTTTTTCTTATGTGGTGCTGAGGAATTGAATCCAGGG
>NW_012267398.1:2508232-2512851 GCF_000151885.1 Dipodomys ordii | reverse complement strand
CAGCTCTTCAGCTCAAGGCTAGCACTCTACCACTTGAGCCACAGCGCCACTTCCAGCTTTTTTCTTATGTGGTGCTGAGGAATCGAACCCAGGGCCTCGAACATGCAAGGCAAGTGCTCTACCACTGAGCCACCTTCCCAGCCCAGTTTTCAGGTTTTAAGTAACCAGAATTTGATTTCTTGAAACATTATTGCCATAGATAAAATGAAACACATTGAAAAAATTCCCTACAGGATTAATAATTTTGTCTTGAACATTTAAAAAGTGCGTGTATACATTATATATGTACAAAAATAAGACAAAGAGCCGGGTGCTGGTGGCTCATGCCTGTAATCCTAGCCACTCAGGAGGCAGAGATCTGAGGATCACAGTTCAAAGCCAGCCCAGGCAGGAAAAGTCCATAAGACTCTTATCTCCAATAAACCACTAGAAAACCAGAAGTAGTGCTGTGGCTCCAGTGGTAGAGCTCTAGCCTTGAGCTGAAGAGCTGAGGGACAGTACCCAGGCCCAGAGTTCAAACCTCATGACTGACAAAAAAAAAATAAGACAAAGAAATCCACCAGAAATTAGTAGGAAGGAGGTGGTAGAAGGAGAGAACAAGGTTGAAAAAGAGTAAGTTAGGTGGGGTGATTTTGGTCAAATTTATTGTACAGATGCTGAAAATATCACAATGAAGCTGCTTTGTGCAATTAACTTAGCCTAGTTAAAATTTAAAAATAAGTATAAAATATGTATACATATATACATGTATATACACACATACACACATATATATCCACATCCATATAGTATTGTATTTTTGTGATAGGGTCTTTGAAGCCCTGTATGATCTTGAACTTGAGATTTACCTGCGTTATTCCAAATGCTGATATTATAGGAATGCATCACAATACTTAGCTAAGAATATTCTTAAATTATGTAGGGAAATGGTAAGGCAAAATATATGAAAGAGAAATTTCAACTGTCTAGTAAACATATGGAAAATGTTTTTCTTTCTGACAATGATTAAAATATTCAACTTTATACAGTTTGGGACTTCAAATTATCAACAGAGGATGCTTGAAAGGATCTTCTATTTTTACTTTGGTAAATGGCTATTTGTGATTTGACTTTTAAATATCTGCATTTGAAATTTTGTGAATTAGAGCAGCCTTATTAGAAATATAGTTAAAACCTGACAGTAAATATAAATGTATTTCAGCAATATAAAAAAAATCTGTTTGCCGAGTATGCAACCTTTTAAACCAGTGAGTTAGATACAATTTCTGTAAGACAATTTGGTAAAAATTATTAAAAGCTTTAGAAGTTCAAGTGTTTTTAAACATTTTTATTATTGTTTTTGTTTCCTCCAGTGCTGGGAATTGAACCCAGGTCCTTCCTCATTTTATGCAAACATTCGGACATTGAAACTATAACTCTATGCCTAGAAACCCTTGTTTTAATTAAAAAAATTGGAATGTACATTGAGAAATTAGTGATTTCACAAAGATTTATATGCTTAAATAATTAAACATCACTTATATGGACACAAAACATCTAACTATGAGTAATATGGGTCTCATAGAATATCAGTAAATAAAAAAATGGGGAAAGGATATCAATATTGCCTGAAAGCCCCTAGGTTCTCAATTTACAGATTTTAAGTAATCAAAATTTGAGTTCTCAATATTACAAAATCAAATAAACAGAGGAAAACCTTTGCCCAGAGGATGAATAGTTCTGTCTTGAATGTTTAAAAGTGTGTGTGTGTGTGTTTGTTTGTTTGTGTGTGTATAATGTATGTTTGAAAATAGCATAATGAAACCCACCAAAAACTGTTAAGGGTTGTTAAAAATGACTTTTGAAAGAAAAGAGTAGAAGTATTAAGACAGTTTTGTATCATATAAAGTGGAAAATTCTTGGCTGGTGCTGGTAGTTCATGCTTGTAATTCTGTCATCCTAGCTACCCAACAGGCTGAGATTTGAGGACTGTGGTTTGAAGCCAACGCAGGCAGAAAAATCTGATACATTTTTTAATGTTTAGCTTTTATTTATTTATTTTGTTTATTTTTTCATGTTTTTCTTTCTATTATTATCTTTAGGTAGTTGTCCAAAGAGTTGCATTGAATAAAGCAGTTTCTGAAAACAATATAACTCACTCTTATCTCCAATTAATCAGCAGAAAGCTGGAAGTAGAGTTGTGGCTCAAGTGGTAGAGTGTCAGCCTTGAGTAGTTTGAGGCTCTGAGTTACTGGCAAATAAAGTAAATAAATAAAAAGCAGCAACAGCCGCAATCTGGGTTCTGTAATACATGGATTCTTTAGAAGGACGAAAGCCTTCTGAGAAAATGCTATTGTTTGCCCTCAAAATTGGGGGGTAATGAGTGACAGTGTTTTGCTTTTATTCTATGGTTCTACTTTTCTAATTTTATACAACAAATGCAAATTATGTTACAAGGCTAGAGCATGTACCTTATGAACTTTGCCAATTGCCCTTAAAGATTTTTTTTTTTTTGGTCAGTCGTGGGCCTTGAACTCTCGGCCTGGTTGCTGTCCCTCAGCTCTTCAGCTCAAGACTAGCGCTTGGGCCACAGTGCCACTTAAGGACTTGCCTTTGTGATCACTGGACTTTTGTGTGGGAAACAGATGAGATCTAGGCTTACTTGTCGAGTGCAAATGAGATGATCCAGGCTTACCTGGAGAGTGTGCAGGAGTCTTTGCAGTCACTGTCTGTGTCTGCTCAGGAGACAGTTCATCTTTGCTATGAGGGCAACAGAAAAGAAGGAGGGGCGGGTGAGAGGGAATTCGGTGAGAACAGAGCACTCCATGAGAGGTGTCCATGCTGAATAGACTTCAAAGTTACAGGAAAAACATAAAATGAGATTTGGCTATTTTTCACTACGGAAATTAAGTTTGAAAATGCATTTATTGAAGAAAAGCCCATCCTCCCCTCCACCAATGGTTATGTTTGACCAAGGATTGTGGTTTTGTGTGGCCTTGGGAGCATTTCCTTGGTAGGCCAAGCTGGTCTTTGGGGCTTGATGTCTTAGTTCCATTGTGCGTATAGAGTGCCCTTGACGGAAAAGATAATGGACAGGATTTGTGACTGTAATACTTTTTTCTAAAATCTAGGACCTTCAAGGCTCCCAATACTTAGAGTTATGTTTCTATAATGACGCAACTCTGTGGTTAAAGTCATAGATTTCTAATACAGGTGTGTTAAATGTGCATTTTGGACATTGGCCCTGTCTGCAATATAAGCAGCCAGCGGCTAGGCTCAGGGTCTCGGTGTGTGATGGGTGAAAGACACTTCAGAATCAGGTCCAAGTCCTTTGTGGTAGAGCTGCTGCGTAGAGAATGTGGGCCCATGCCAGCGAACTTCATTTGTGATTTATTTTTATTTTGGGCAGCAGTGGAGTTTGACTCAGGGTCTCATGATTTCACTCAGTTTGCTTGCTGATGGCTGGTGCTGTACTACTTGAACCACACCTCTAGTCCAGCAACTGGTGTTTAGAACGTAGTGTGGCAGGGCTACCTTGTGAATCACACAGGAACGTTTGTTTCTATTAACTGTAAGGTTCCCAAGGAATTGTAGGTATGTTAGTATCACCTATGTAACCTAATTTTCTGTGGCTCATGATGCTCTGAAGATCTAAATTAGTGGTTTGATGCTCCATACCTACAGGTTCTTCAAGCTTGGACAGGATCGAGAATGGCACCCATGTATTTCTGCCATGCCCCAAATTTCCAAGGAGTACAATATTCAAAAGGGTAACACTCATCCTTGCCTGAGGACTGACCCATCAAAATAGATGTCACCTGTGATAATGTCACAGGCCACTGATCAATTCAGACTCTTGTGGAAGTTGATGCCACTGTTCTTGTCCTCTTCCCTCTCCCCGCATCCCGCTGTCTTTATATACTAGGAGCTTAATAAATACATTTTGGCTGGGTGCTGGTAGCACATGCCTGTCATCCTGGCTACTCAGGAGGCTGAGATGTAAAGGATCATGATGCGAGGCCACAGCTTGGGTAGAAAAAGTTCATTAGACTCCATCTCCAGAATAAACTAGCAAAAGCAGGACTAGGGTGTGGTTCAAGTGGAAGAGCACCAGCTGAATAAGCAAGCAGAGCAATAGCCAGGACCTGAATTCAAACCTCAATCCTACACCAAAAAGGAGATCATTTTTAAATCAGCCCTCGCCATAGCCACCATTCTAGTAGCTCAGTTTCTTTTCTTTCTTATTTAATGGATATTTGTGGATAGTCAGATTTCCTTCCTCTCATGACGACTCTGGTTTCCTTGTTTTTCTCTGCTATGAAAAGGAAACGGATGCAGATGAGAGTTATAAAAAACACTGCCCATGGCAGTCGATATAAAGCAGCAGCCTGCATTGTGTAGGAGGAAGTGCCAGGTGCTCTTTCCTTGGCCTTTACGACCAGGTGTAATTCAGCCTCTAAGCTGGCAATCCACAACCACAGTCCAGAGAAATAATTGGCAAAGCTGGGCCACCCTGTCTTCCATTGGCTTTTATTTCAAAGTCATGTGAAACGGGCACACGCATAGGCTAGTGAGGCGAGAACATTTTCTTTGTCTTCTTGGAAAAGTTTGAAGGGAAAGAGAAAAGTTCCCCCCTCCCT
>NW_012267398.1:2495635-2506972 GCF_000151885.1 Dipodomys ordii | reverse complement strand
TCCTTCCTTCCTTCCTTCCTTCCTTCCTTCCTTCCTTCCTTCCTTCTTTCCTTCCTTCCTTCCTTCCTTCCTGTCTCTCTCTCATGTTCAGTTGCACAAAGGCTACTCAATTTAGTCACTCAGGATATGAGTACAATACCTCTTGATCCATGTCACCCCTTCCATTGTTCCCTCCAAATCCCAGCCAGCCCCTCATTTTAGCCAGTACCATTTGGACATACGTACTTTGAATATTATGTCTGTATTCACCCACTCTACCACCCTTCATTTGCACACCCTTCCCCTTTGTGTACACTCATCCCTTGTCTGACAATCATTTTTTTTCAGCTTCCTGGCATTCTTTCTGTTAAACTAGAAGTTGCTGAAAGGAGATACTCCCTTGCAGTCTTCACCTGCCTATGCTATGCTTTAATTAATGTGTTTTGAATATATGCATATGACCACGTGTATGTTTACTCACACACATAGATATTAATTTATGAGAGAAACATGCATCAGAAGTATTTATACTTCTCTATCTAGATCTGGGATAGTCTGTGGGTATTTTTTTTTTTTTACTAGTGGATGGTCATTGCTTTTCATTTCTGTTTTATTTAGTTTTGAAAGAGGAGGATTCATTATCAGCCTATATTTGAACCAGGGGAGTCATTATCACTGTGCGTTAAGAACAAAGTTAATCGTCTCCTCCTGTGACATGGCTAAACCAGCTTATTTCTCCTGGCAACACTGAGATTCATAAGGCTGGTAACTTGGAATGGCGTGAACTACTTGTGAACTTGGCTCAGGTTTGTGCAGCAGATTGGAGAGTTCTGAGACAGTGTCCGCCCTTGAGGAGTTAATACTCCTGCAGGAAATGTTCAATAAAAATGCCATTGCCAACCAAGGAGTGGACTACAATGTTCAACAAGAAATGTACTCATTACCTTACTTATGTAACTGTAACCCCCCAGTACAGCACCTTTACAATAAAATAAAAATAAAAAATAAATGCAAGTGCCTGTCAGGTACTGGTCACTCACCCCTGTAATCCTAGCTACTCAGGAGGCTGAGATCTCAGGACTGAGGTTTGAAGCCAGCCTGGACAGGAAACTTTGTAAGATTCTTCTTTCCAATTAACCAGCCAAATGCCTGAAGTGGAGCTGTGGCTCAAACGGTAGAGCACTAGCCTTGGGCAAAAAGGCTCAGAGATAGGTGCCAAAGCCCCGAGTTCAAGCCCACAGGACAACCTTCCCCACCCCTCAAGAAGAAGAGAAAAACAGGAGCTCATAGCAGAGAGGAATCACTACAGGCTCAGTTGGGCTGTGATAGCATCCTGGAGAGGCAAGCATTGCTCAGAAGAGAGTAGGATTTTAGGACTTGGACAGAGTGATGGAGAAGTAGGTTCTTTCGGGAAAAGGGATGGGGGAGAGGGAGAGGCAGCAGTGGAATTATGGGTAAGACAAGGCATATTGGAAGGGTCGGGGGTGAAAGGTCTTGATAATTAGTTTGGCTTCCGATTCAGTCCTGGGCTGAAAGGGAACTCGTGCACAGTGGGGGTAATTTGGACAAGGGTGAATGAAAGAATCATTAGCTCAGTTGTGGCAAGAATATAAGAGAAGCCTCAGGGAAGAGTGCAGTACCTCTGGGGCTAGACACAGTGGAGTTGGGGTGTCTAAAACCACCCCTGGCTTAGGAATGGCGAAAAGAAACCAGGAGCCAGAGAGAGAGGGGCCAGGAAGCAGCTGAGCTGTCCATGTTGAAGATCAGTAGGTCTCAACTACTTCAAGTGTGTGCGCATGCATTTCTGTGTGTGATGAATGCCACGGCAGCATTTCCTCTACCCCCAACCCCCTTTGGCTGGTCTTAACTGCAAGACAGAGAGACCCAGGGAGATCAGCTATACAGCTGTTCTTGTTCAGTTTCCTGTGCACAGGTGTCCTGGGCAGGAACTGCGAGTAAGATGCTCAGAAGAACAAGATAGATCTGGTTCTGAGGTCCTGGCCCTGTCTCTGATGATCTGCAGAATCCCAGAGCTTCGATAGAACACAGTCATAACTGCTTGCTGAAAAATGTTTGCATTTAAAGGTACAAGGTGTTATAAACCTACATTAATACTGACACGTTTCCGATTATTATTATTTTTTCTTTCCCTAGTCCTGAGGCTTAGGGCTTGAACTCTGGTCCTGGGACTTGAACACTGGGCTTGGGCACTGTCCCTGAGCTCCTTTTACTCAAGGCTAGAATTCTACCATTTGAGTCACAGCACCATTTCTGGCTTTTTGGGTGGTTCATTGGAAATGAGTCTCACAGATTTTCCCGCTAGGTTGGCTTTGAACCAAGATCCTCAAATCTCAGCCTCCTGAGCAACTAGGATTACAAGCATGAGCCACTGGCATCTCACAATACCACTGCGCAGGACTCAATGTAAGAGAAGGAATATGCCAGGCATATTAATTTAGCAGCAGTATGCAAGCTAGAGAGAAGAGGTTAGGGGTAAGGAACTTTATTAATGAAATCAGAGTTGACATTACTTTCATAAAGTAAGTTAATAATGGTGTTGGCTAGGTTGGTGACAAAGAGAATTAGAGCTAAGAAACAAACTTGAGTATCATGAAGAATTTCTAGGAATTCCCATGGCCAGATTTGTATCTCTCTCTTCACAGTAGTATCTTAAAATTCAGACTGTGAAAAGTTAGAAAAAAATAGTTTATCACTGATCAACCATTTCTCTCTTTTTAAAGCATTTTAGTAAATGTACGTTTCCTGCCCTGTTTTCTTCTTTTTTTTTCCTTTCTGGTTTTACAATTTAGCTTTTCTTTATTTGATATTCAGTTCTTATTAAGGATATAGCTCAGTGCTTCAGTAATTTTGTTTGAGAAATACTAACACTTTATAGAATTCTGAATGAGTGTTCAAAATTCAGATTCTTCTTTGATTGTGTTCAATATTTCTCTGCAACTAATGGTTTTTCCTTAATTCCAAAAATCAAACTTTTTAATCGTTGTATAGCTTGCTTATGAAAACAGTCATACAGGGATGAATTTCTTTATTTCCCCTGCAAACAATGCACCATTTACCTGAGCCTGTAGGGTTCCCCCATTTTCTTCTTATATACTTATTTATCTTTAGTAGAACAAAGGCATAAGATATCTATCAGAATAACTTCCACCAGTCTTGACGGCTGTCATAAAATCCTAAAATCCTTGTACTTACTCCATTAAATGATTTTTTTTAAAGTCAAGAGCACACAGCACTCTATTTTTGGTACATACCTCTCGGGGAAGCTTCTCTGTTTTATTCTCTGCAAAGAAAAAGATAAAAAAGCAATTTTTACCAGAAGATAATGGTAATGGAAGAGCTCAAGTCTATTTCCATTCCTTTCTCCCTTCAACTACACTTCAACCTGCCTGTATGATATTATTTCTCAGAAATCAAGCTCCTGTGAGTTTTATCAGGTATCTCCAGGCATTTCTTTCTTTTTTTTTTTGAGTCCAGTTGTGGGGCCTGAACTCTGGGCCTGGGCGCTGTCCCTCAGCTCTTCAGCTCAAGGCTAGTGCTCTACCACTTGAGCCATAGCGCCACTTCCAGGTTTTTTCTTTTTGTTTATGTGGTGTTGAGGAATCAAACCCAGGGCCTCATGCATGCAAGGCAAGCGCTCTACCACTGAGCCACCTTCCCAACCCCCCCCTCCAGGCATTTCTTAATAACCCTTCTATTGGAAACATCAATTCAAAAGGGGCTGGAGACCCAGGAGCTCTCTGAGTGTTCCTAGGACCCTCCCACAGGCGAGGCTCACCTGCTGAAGAAGATCCAAATGCTCCTTGGAATTGCTGAAGTTTTTCCCAATGTCAAAGAGGCAGAAGGTCTCCTGCTGGCACAGGCTGACCCAGTCCTGGTATTCACCTGTGTCAGGGATGCGGTCCAGAAAGATCCGATATGCCTCCCACACTGCTTCCTGGCACACTGCAACACAGAGTTATCAGAGTAGGGGAGGACTGGGCTTAAAAAGAAACAAAACAAAAACCCTTCCCCCAGGCCACAGGCTCCTAAGAGGCAAAGTTCTTCCATGGTGTGTGTTGATGAATTCATTTACAGTCCATGGAAACGAATTCACTCAGTGAAATATTTATTGAGCACCTGCTATATGCTACACAGAGAGAGGAAGAGCTAGGTGCTAGTGGCTCCTGCCTGTAATCTTAGATACTTGGGAGGCTGAGATCTGAGAATCCCAGTGTGAAGATGGTCCAGGGAGAAAAGTTCCTGAGACTCCAGTTAATCTGGAGTGGAGCTGTGGTTCAAGTGACAGAGCACCAGCTTTGAGTGAAAAAGCCAAGAGAGAGAACAAGGCCTTGAGTTCTTGCCTAGTGCCTGCACACATAAAATAATTAAGTAGAATAAGGAAAGAAACTGGATACTAGTGGTTCATGCCTGTAATCCTACTGAGAGGCTGAGACCTGAGGATCATGGTTTGAAGCCAGACAGGGCAGAAAAATCTCTGAGCTTCTTATCTCTAATTAATCACAAATATCTGGAAGTGAAGCTGTCGCTCAAGTGGTAGGGTGACAGTCTTTTTTTTGGGGGGGGGGTCTGGTCGTGGGGCCTGAACTCTGGGCCTGGGCGCTGTCCCTCAGCTCTTCAGCTCAAGGCTAGCGCTCTACCACTTGAGCTACAGTGCCACTTCCGGCTTTTTTCTTTTTGCTTATGTGGTGCTGAGGAATCAAACCCAGGGTCTCAGGCATGCAAGGCAAGTGCTCTACCACTGAGCCACCTTCCCAGCTCGAGTGATAGTCTTGAGAAAAAAAGCTCAGGGACAATGCCTTAGGCTGTGAATTCAAACCCCAGCACCAGCCCCCAAAATAATCCCAAACAAATCAAAACAAAAAATTACATTGTTATAAAAAAGCTTTATTCCTATCTGCATATTTGTGGAAACCAATATTCTTCACATTAAAATGAAGGTAAGTGAAAGAATAGGGATAAAATGAATCCCATTAAAGTCATTTTCACAATATGCAATATATACAGTGGTTGACAGATATACACCGTGACCCAGTATAACCTGATTGAACCAAAGGCTTAATCTAAGGAAATTTCAGCTATGGGTTTTTCATTTATTTTGGTCCCATCCGAAGTTTGCATTTCCAATTTTGTATTTATAAGCTCCAATACCTACAAAAGCTATATCTCACCCTAAACACACCTGTCAATACACCAAGGAAATTGTCAAACTCATTGTATATTGTTCTAAACAGTAATATATTAAAAGTTATAAATGCAACTGAATTTAGAAGCATTTTCTTTATATACAGAAAACCTATCTACAGTCATGGGAAATACAGCTATGTAATTTCAATGCATGCATCACAGAGAAGGAGTTTGGAATGGCCACTAACAAGTTTAAAGCGTAACAGAAATTACAATGAAACAATTGTCTGAGGGAAATTAGAATGGACTATGGATATATAATAAAAAGGAGTCACGTGACATTTCCTGCTTTATCCTGGTTGTTAGTGGTGGTAATAATGGGAATTGAACTCAGAGCCTTGCACTTGTTCAGCTGGTGCTTTCCCACTTGAGCCTTGCCTCTAATCCAGCTGCTTGCTGCTTATTTTGTTGATAGCATCTCATAGAAATTTCTATGTGGGCTAGCTTCAAATCTTGATCCTCCAAATCTGAGCCTCCAGACGAGGTAGGATCATAGGTGAAGTCACTAGTGCCTGGTGCCATTTTCTACTCTTAAGGAGAGTGTTGTTAAGATAATTTGATGGCTTCACATGAATATTCAGTGGCTGTAGGTTTTCTTCAGGATCTTTGAGAGGTGTGTGTGTGTGTGTGTGTGTGTGTAGTTTTGTATGTGTGCGTGCGTGTTTGTGTGTTTTAATACCACTGTTTTTTTCTGGCCTGAAAGTGTCCCATAACCTGAGAGACCAGAACTCCTTTTGTGATTGGGAGGGCCAGCCTGTGACCTACCAAAGACTCTCCCATTCTTTCTGAGAGAATGACCTTGATAGTGGGAGAGTTTGACAGGTCTCAGGGCAGGGGGTGAGGTGAGAACTCAGCATTGGGTTGCCCCTTTATTTGCTTGTTCGGCCTTATCCTCCTGTGCAGTCTGGGGAGAGAGAGCTGCAGAGACTGCTGGGAAAGCCAGCCCCTGGCCTTCTGGACCCTGATGACATCTGATTCTAGCTGTCCCTCTGTCCCGAGGACACAGAGACAAGTCAGGGGATGCGTGCCTGCAAGTGGGGAGTATTATATGAGCCCAACGGCATGAGAAAGCTTGGAGCAAGGCTGGACACATGGGACATGGAGGGATATACTGGGTGGGTGGGGGTGTCAGGAGCTCTGTTCCTCCCCCTCTCTCCAGGCAGCTGTGTCAGGGCATGGCCACCGCACTGCTGATCTCAGTTTACTTACCTCTACAATGGGAGTATGGGTGTTCTCTTCCTCAGGGCTTCTAGAACTTTCAGCCACGAACAAATGGCCAGTGGATCTTGTTAAAATGCAGAGGCTGACCACACATCTGGGGTGGAATATGAGAACCTGTATTTCTAGCAAGTTCCCAGCTGTGGTTGATCTGTGGGAACTACTCTGAGCATCAAGAATGACTTCATTCCTCTTTAGCCTGCTAAGTGGGACAGCACCTAGCTCTTGATATGCATTTGGAGAGGAAAGAAGGGGGAGAAAAGAGAGACAACACAATCCTGAAGCTCCAGTGTAATCTCTCCAGGAGACAGTTTCTTAGTAAATATTTATTAAGAGGAGACTGCATAGCTGCATTGGACCCCAGAGTTCAGCCTGCAGACAACCAGAAAACAGACTCGTCTGCATGTGTGCTTTGGGATGAGTGAGCGTAGGATTCTACCACAAATCCGAACATTTCCACTCGTGTTGCTTTGGGAAAAGAAATCACTCAATATTCCATTTGATCTAGGAATATGGCAGCTCTCTCCCCCGAGGCTGTTGGAAGATAATTTTGTAAAGGCAACAACGAGAGCAGGAAGCGGACGACTCCACTAAAGAACATTTGCTTTATAGCTAAGTCTGATTTCTTGTTTCTTTGTGAACTAATTTGTTAGACCTGAAAAACCCACAGCTGTAAAGAAAATGGTGGCTCACGCCTGTAATCCTAGCTACTCAGGAGGCTGAGATCTGAGGATCGTGGTTTAAAGCCAGCCAGGGCAGGAAAAGTCCATGAAACTGTTATTTCAAGTAAACCACCAGAAAACTAGAAGTGGCACTGTGGCTTAAGTGGTGGAGAACTCGCCTTGAGCTGAGGGACAGCGCTGTGGGAGAAAAGCAGTGGTTTCTCTTATGCAGAGAGAAAAGAATGAAAGAGACAAAGCTAATTAAGCATAAGAGCTAAGAACAAGAACTCAGGGCTGAAAAGTTGGTTGCAGCAGTAAATTGTCTATCTTCCAAATATCTGTGGCCACTCCTATTTTGTGAATATTGTAAAGAATTAGATTTTATGTGAAACTAGTTAACAACAGTGTTCATATTCAGTAGGATGCAAATAACTCGTATTTGAATGTTTATACTTCTATGCTAAGGCACCATGGAATTTGGCAGTGTCATTATCTGATCAATGTGTAGTTACATTCAAGATGAATAATTTATATGTCACTGTCTTTTCTTTGTATTGCCAATGAATGAGATCGTTGCCTCTGTATCTACCAGTAAATATTTACTAAGAAACTGTCTCCTGGAGAGATTACACTGGGGCTTTAGAATAGTAACAGTGAATACTTCCTTTCTACAACTGGAGTTTTCTCTCTGACTAGGAGCCCACACTTTTCTATATTTCTGTGGGTCTGGCTTTTATCAAAAAGCAAACCACTTTTCACTTCTGAATACAAAGAATCTGAATTGATTTTCTTGGAAAAGTTTTAGCAAGGATTTACTTTACAATAATAGGGTGGATACAGGGAGAAACTGAGAAGAGAAACATCTTCTGTTTCCCACATAGAAAATAGGAGTGGATTATTTTTTTGGAGGGGAGAGGGAGGTAATTGTTTATTAACTATGCCTCCACAGCCAAATAACTCATCAGATTAATTTAGCCCTGTGAACAGGTTACAGAAGTAGATTTCCAAGAAAGTGACTGGCTGTTCATATGATGGAACATATTCTCAATTGTCAAAATGCATAGCATATCATAGGCTACAATGGAACCAGCTTGCTGGGATGGGCTTACAGCCTTGTATGATCAAGGTAGAAATCAGTAAAGTATTCAGCTTCCACATGGAAGATAAATTGAACTTCAGCTTAACGCAGTAAAAATATTTTGAATTATTTGAAGCTACTTGGAGGATTCCAGACCAGCTAAAACACATTATATATATATATATATATTATATTTCTAGTTTTTCTTTTACAGAATAAATAATGTTTTTTTTAGTAAATAAATGGTAAATAAATAAAAAGAACAGTCACTGATGCTAAGTCCTCAGAATTTTCCAGGAACGCTCAATCCTTTCCTGTTATGCTGTTTTGTGGTAAAAACCACGTCTAGTCGCTCCTATCACTCTGAATTTGTGATTCTTCTGAATTCCAACTGCTTCTGGGCTCCCAAACTTCAGAACAGGATCAGCAAGAAGCACACTTATTTGGGCTAGAGAGAGGATAGAAATTGCTAGTGTTGCTTTTGAAACATGATTTGTGTGTGTGTGTGTGTGTGTGTGTGTGTGTGTGTGTGTGTGCTCTGACACTGGGGCTTGAACTCAGGGGCTCCATGTTGTCCCTCAGCACTTTTTGCTCAAGGCTGGCAATCCACTACCTGAACCCACAGCCCCATTTCTGCCTTCTGGGCAGATAATCGGAGTTCAGAGTCTCACAGACTTTTCTGTGGGACTGGCTTCTAACTGTCTCCTATGTAGCTAAGATTACAGGTGGGAGCCCCCAGCCTCAGGCAGATTCTGTGTGAAATCTTAAGTTCTAGATGAACTTGTTCAGATTTTCTAGGCTGTAATCATCTTTCACTTCTGTTGTTCTTTATAAGGGCAGCAAGATTCAAAAGTAGATATTAGTTTACAACAATAGAGTAAGGTGGTCTGACCAGACTATCATAGTTTCCTGTTGATGTCTTAAAGGCCCTAAATGGTCCCCTGTCACCCCGGCATTATTATAAACCTCAAGAGCTGAGCAGGACTATGGCTTTGCAATGGTACAACTCATTCTAGCAGATTAGTGGGTGAGGTGTTGGAACTCCTATGGGTGAATGCAAGACCCTGCAGGTTTTAGGGTGAAGACAACAGATGTCTTCATGTTTGGATGATTGAGAGAGAAGAGATGAAAGGAGTAAAGAACTAATAGTTTGCACTGCTCTCCTTACCTCTCAATCTATAATAAGCTTGAAGACTGGCTACAATCTTCCTCATGGATTCCTGTGGACAGACATGAACTCCAGGTGGGAAGAGTGTCGATCTTTTGGTTCGAAGTTTTGCCAAATCAAATATTCGTCTCATGGTTGACACTTGGAATGGGTTTGCAGTACTCTCAGGCATTTCCATTCTTGGAAAATTGGCTAGATCTGTAGTTTGATATATTTTATTGGAAGTGTCTGTAAGAGAAAAACAGAATTCCAGTGAATATATAAATTTGTGTGATATGGGTGACCTATATGGATAAATAAATGAAATCAATAAAAATTGTAGTTATCCAGTTTATGATATTTCTTCTTCTTTGGTACAAATGCCAACCATAGTATTGCAATGATAAGATCTTTTTAGAAAGAAGAGAATAGTAGGATGAGCTCATAAATATATATAAATATACATAAAATATATATGAGCTTCTTATATATTTAACCTGATCTACATATACTGATGTATGTATATATCTATATCTGATAGACACACATAGAGATGTATATATCTATACCTAATATACACATAACACACATATATATCACATATATTTATATCTGATATGTGTGCACCATATCAAATATAGATACATGCTATATATATATTTATATGTGATGTATAGATCAGATTAAAATATATAATAATTAAAAATGTGCCTGATTAAAAACATATTATACATTTATGTTAATCTGCTGGTACTGAGGTTTATACTCAGGAACTTGTGCTCTTGCCTGGCTTCTTTGTTCAAAGCTAGTGCTCTACCAACTTGAGCCACACCTCAACTTCCAATATATATATATTTTAGAAGAACCAGTATCTTAAATCATCTTTCCTTTAGGAATTGCAAAGCACCAGAGGCGTTTTGTGCACATCTCTGTGAGAATCACTCCCTCTTAGCACTTAGGCATCAATAGACATTGTAATTCATGTGAAGGATGATATAGTAGTGCTACCCAGACATGTACTTTTGATCAGGATGGAATGCTTCTAAAATCCTACGAGGAGGCTAGGTGCTAGTGACTCATGCCCGTTATCCTAGCTACTGAGGAGGCTGAGATCTGAGGATCACAGTTCAAAGCCAGCCCAGGCAGGAAAGTCTGTGAGACTCTGATCTCCAAGGAACCACCAGAAAATCGGAAGTGACGCTGTGGCTCAAGTGGTAGAGTGCTAGCCTTGAGCTGAAGAGCTGAGGGACAGTACCCAGGCCCAGAGTTCAAGTGCATGACAGACAATAAAAATCCTATGAGGAATAATCATAATCATAATAATAAATCCACAGCAAACTCACCTTCCTGCTTACTAATGGCAAAGCTAGGGTTTCTATATGATAGAGCTCAGAGGGTGGTGAACTGTTTGAGAGAGGGTTGGGATTAGGATGAGTTTAGCATTGCCACTAGCTGTCATTTTTAACTCTCTAGTCCCCTCAGATTAAGAATTTACATCACTGAACTTATTTTTTTATAAGTACTCAGTAAAGTAAGCCAGGCCCAGAAAGACAAAGTATACCTACTTTCTCTTGTATGTGCATTCCAGGTGTGAGCTCCTGAGGCCCAGCTGCTGCTGAAGTTAACACTATGGTGTTCATTAGTTGTGAAAGGCAAAGACAGTCAGTAACAGCAATGATACTATAATGTCACTCAACCATTTAAACTGTCTTAGCAGTGCTAATGGCATTCGGGGCAAAGATGCTGTGTTACTCCCTGTAACTGTACTTGATTACCAAGTCCATCCTGAGTTTCTACTCCTATACAGTGAGGCAGGCTAATTCTTCCCTCACAGGACTACTGGACCTTCAGTGACTGAAAACCTGAGTAGCACTTAAACTGATATTGGGTACAGTGTAGGTGCTCAGTAAAAACTCCTTTCTCTGAGGGCTGGGAAGGTGGCTCAGTGGTAGAGGTGCTTGCCTTGCATGCATGAGGCCCTGGGTTCGATTCCTCAGCACCACATAAGCAAAAAGAAAAAAGCCAGAAATGGCGCTGTGGCTCAAGTG
>NW_012267398.1:2475301-2495585 GCF_000151885.1 Dipodomys ordii | reverse complement strand
CGCTGTGGCTCAAGTGGTAGAGTGCTAGCCTTGAGCTGAAGAGCTGAGGGACAGTGCCCAGGCCCAGAGTTCAGGCCCCACAACCGGACCTAAAAAAAAACAAAAACTCCTTTCTCTGAAACAGCAATAAGAGACCTCCCACCCAAGAAAAGCCCAGGATTGGCTGGATTTACAGCTGAATTCTATAAGACTTTCAAAGCAGAACTTACACCAATACTACTCCAACTCTTCAATGAAATTGAAAGTGAAACACTTTTTTGGGGGGGGAGGGGTTCCAGTCATGGGGCCTGAACTGTGGGCCTGGCCGCTGTCCCTCAGTTCTTCAGCTCAAGGCTAGCACTCTACCATTTGAGCCCACAGCACCACTTCCGGGTTTTTTCTTTTTGCTTATGTGGTGCTGAGGAATCGAACCCAGGGCCTCATGCATGCAAGGCAAGCACTCTACCACTGAGCCACCTTCCCAGCCCAAGTGAAACTCTCTATGAAGCCATCAAAACTCTCATCCCCAAACCAGGCAGGGACTCATCAAAGAAAGAGAACTATAAAGGTTTCTTTGGTAAACATTGATGCACAACTTCTGAACAAAATTTTGGCCAATCAACTTCAACAACTCATCAAAAAAATCATACATCACGTTCAAACAGGATTCATTTCAGGGATGCAAAGCTGGTTCAATATACACAAATCAATTAATATAATTCATCACATCAATAAGAGCAAGGATAAGAACCACATGGTTATCTCAATAGATGCAGAAAATGCATTGACAAGGTCCAACATTCCGTCATGATGAAAGCTCTGGAACATTCCTCAATATAAAAAAGGCAGTATATGAAAAAACCTACAGCCAGCATTACACTTAATGACGAAAAGTTAACACCATTTCCTCTAAACTCAGGAATGAGATAAGGATGTCTGCTCTCTCCACTCCTCTTCAAATTAGCATTAGGATGCCTAGCTAGGGCAATAAGACAAGATGCAAACATAAAGGGGATTCAAATAGGGATGTCATATCTGCAGATGACATGATCTTTAAAGAATCTCATGGGCTCCACTCTCAAATCACTTGAGCTGATTCAAAACTTAGGCAAAGTAGCAAGGTATAAAATTAACTCTCAGAAATCAATGGCTTTCCTGTATGCCAATAACGAGAAGAGCAGGCTGAAATTAGGAAACCAACTCCTTTTGTAATAGCCGTCCCCCAGCCCCTGCAAAATACCTAGGAGTTAACTAAAGAAGTAAAGGACCTCTATGATGAAAACTTTAAAAACCTGAAAAAGGAAGTTAAAGCAAAACTAAGGAAGTGGAAAAATCTTCCATGCTCCTGGATTGGGAGGATTAACATCGTGAAAATGGCAATACTGCCAAAGGCTATCTACAAATTCAGTGCAATACCTATCAATATTCCAACCTCATTTTTCAAGGACGGCAATCCAAAAATTCATATGGAACAATAAAAGACCCCGAATAGCAAAAACAATCCTTAACAGAAAGAACAGCGCTGGAGGAATTCGATTCCAAATTTCAAACTCTACTGCAAAGCCATAGTAATCAAAACAACTTGGTAATGGCTCAAGATCAGACCTGAAGACCAATGGAATAGAACTGAAGACCCAGAATGAACTCACAGACCTATATCCATCTAATCTTTGACAGGGAGCTAAAAAATAGAATGGAAGAAAGACAGCCTCTTCCGTAAATGTGCTGCAAAATTGGTTAATCACTTGTAGAAAACTAAAGCTAGATCCTTATATGTCACTCTGTACCAGAATCAACTCCAAATGGGTCAAAGACCTCAAAATAAAAGCAGACATACTGAAAACATTACAGGGAGTAATAGGAGAAACTCTAGGGCTCCTTACCACAGGTGGAAATTTTCTTTACAATAGAGACCCAGAAACACAACAAATCAAAGAAAGATTGGACAAATGGGATTGCATGAAACTGCAGAGCTTCTGCATGGCAAAGGACATAGCTAGCAATATCAATAGAAAGCCCAGGGATTGGGAGAAGATCTTCACTAGCTATACAACGGACAAGGGTCTCATATTTAAAATATACCTGGAACTCAAAAAATTAAATCCCCCAACAACAAATCCTCAAAGAAACAACTGCCCAATAAATAAGTGGACTAAAGACTTAAAGAAAGACTTCTCTGAAGAGGAAATAAGAATGTCCAATGGACACACAAAGAAATGCTCAACCTCTCTAGCCATAAAAGAAATGCAAATGAAAACAACATTGAGATTCCACCTCACCCCAGTTAGAATGGCTATAATCAAGAACTCTAATAACAACAGATGCTGGAGGGGATGTGGACAAAAGGGAACCCTACTGCATTGTTGATGGGAGTGTAAACTTGTTCAACCACTTTGGAAAGAAGTGTGGAGGTTCCTCAAAAGACTCCACATAGAGCTTCCCTATGACCCAGCAATCCCACTTTTGGGCATTTACCCAAAAGATCAAAAACAAGGTCATACTAAAGCTACCAGCACAACCATGTTTATCACAGCATTATTCACCATAGGTAAGATATGGAACCAACCCAGGTGCTCATCAGAAGATGAATGGATCAAAAACTGTGATATCTATATCTATATTCATATCTATATATCTATATCTGTGTGTTTGTGTGTGTATGTGTGTATAATGGAATTCTATGACTCCATAAGAAAGAATGACATCACCCCATTTGTTAGGAAATGGAAAGACTTGGAAAAAATTATATTAAGTGAAGTAAGCCAGGCCCAAAGAAACATAGGTCCCATGATTTCCCTTATTTGCAATAACTAGTACTGTCTAGGACAAGCAGAAAAGGTCATAAGCTATGTATGTATGACCATATAAGATGATGTTAATTCTATTCCATTGGTCCTGAGGTTTTTCTTGTGCCAGTACCAAGCTGTTCTGATTACTATAGCTTTGTAGTAGAGTTTGAAATTTGGTATTGATATTCCTCCAGCATTGTTCTTTCTGTTAAGGATCGTTTTTGCTATTCGGGCTGTTTTATTGTTCCATATGAATTTTTGGATTGTCTCTTCTATTTCCTTGAAGAATGAGGTTGGAATATTGATAGGTATTGCATTGAATTTGTAGATAGCCTTGGGGAGTATTGCCATTTTCTCGATGTTGATCTTTCTAATCCAGGAGCATGGGAGGTTTTGCCACTTTTTACGTTCTGTTTTGATTTCCTTTTTCAAGTTTTTAAAGTTTTCATCATAGAGGTCCTTCACTTCTTTGGTTAAGTTAATTCCTAGGTATTTTATTTTTTGTGTGGCTATTACAAATGGAGTTGCTTTCCTAATTTCAGCCACACTTTTCTCATTGTTGGCATACAGAAAAGCCATTGATTTGGGGGGGGGTTAATTTTATACCCTGCTACTTTGCCAAAGTTTTGAATCACCTTGAATAATTTGGGAACAGAGTGCATGGGATTCTTTAAATACAAGATTATGTCATCTGCAAAGAGGGGGAATTTTACTTCTTCTAGACTCCACATAGAGCTCTCCTATGATCCAGCAAGCCCACTTTTGGGCATTTACCCAAATGACAACAAACAAGACCATACTAAAGCTAACAGCACAACTATGTTTATTGCAGCATTATTCACCATAGCTAAGATATGGAACCAACCCAGATGCCCCTCAGTAGATGAATGGGTCAAGGAAATGTGGTATATATACAGAATGGAATTCTATGCCTCCATCAGAAAGAATGACATTGCCCCATTTATTAGGAAATGGAAAGACTTGGAAAAAATTATATTAAGTGAAGTGAGCCAGGCCCAAAGAAACATAGGTCCCATGGTTTCCCTTATTTGCAATAACTAGTATATGTCTGATTTAAGCAGAAAAGGTCATATAAGTTGATGTTAGGGGAATAAACCCCAAGATAAGAATTCAAATGTTTTTTTTTCTTTCATGCAATTGTTTCTAACATACTTATAAGATGATTTCTATGTTACTTTATATGTCCCTCCCCCATGGTATAACCCCTGTTTTCACTCTATTTGATGTTGGTATACTTTGTGGAGGGGAGCAGCAAAAAACAAATCATTTAACTAGGGATACAGGTGGACCCATTGCAACAATGAGATGTACAAGTCGTATGTCAAAAAACGAAATTTACAACTGTGGTGGTGGGGGGTGGACCGTGGTGGGGGGGAAGGTGAGGGGAGTATGGGAAGGTATGGGAAGGGGAAACAAAGAGGAGGCAACAATGCTTGATAAGAAATGTACTCATTATCTTGCCCATGTAATTGTAATTCCTCTGTAAATTCAGAGTAAGAATTCAGAGTAAATTCAGAGTAAAAAAAAAAGAAGATGTTAAGCAAAATGAACCCCAAGACAGGGACACAAATTGTTTTTCCTTTCTTGCTATTGTTTTTTAATGTACTTATAATGCACTATGTTCTTCTTTTGTATGTTCTTCCCCCAAGGTATAACCTCTGTTTTCACTGCATTTGATTCCGGTGTCCTGCATCTTGTATACACATTTTTATAATTTAGGGAGGGGAAGGGATATAACAAAATGCTGAAATAAGGATACAGGTTGACCCATTGTAACAATGAGATGTATAAGACACTATGTTGAAAACAAACTACCATTTCGGGGTGGGGGTGAGGGAAGAGTTGTGGAGGTGGAGAGGGAAGGGATGGTAGGGGAAAAACAAAGGAGGAGGTAACAATGCTAGATGGGAATTGTAAACTCATTACCCTACTCATGTAACTGTAACCACTCTGTACAGTATTTTTACAATAAAAGTATATATGAAAAAATCTTCCTTTCTCTGATAGTCTGTGTGTTCCACTTCTAGTCATTGCTAGCCCCTCTGACATGACCTTCCCCAGTACACCTGTGCCCATGCCACAAGGTTTTCTGCACTTCAGTGCCCAGGTTTGTCTGCTCTTTCCTGTCAGAGGATTATTTCCTTCCTGCCATTTGGTGGGTTCCTGTTTTGCCTTTGCAGGCCAGCTGACATGCTACTTTGTCTTCTGAGCTTTCTCAGGTGTCACATTCAGAACCTATCCCTGTGTTCCTGGGGGCAGGGTGGGAGGCTCACATCCTGATATATTTATGCATGCACCAGTAAATATGAGTCTTATGGACCTGCCACGTTGGAGGCCCTTTGAGAGAACTCGCAGTAAGTGAAATACACACATGCATGAAATGCACATTGTAGT
Source organism: Dipodomys ordii (assembly GCF_000151885.1). Taxonomy (NCBI): domain Eukaryota; kingdom Metazoa; phylum Chordata; class Mammalia; order Rodentia; family Heteromyidae; genus Dipodomys; species Dipodomys ordii. The sequence continues at coordinate 2,490,402 of NW_012267398.1, read as the reverse complement.
GTGTGCTTTCTCCTGCCTTGTGCAAGAATTTGGTGTTGACGTCTGTCTCCCTTGAGATTGCAAGTATTTTACAAAATCTGTGTTATAACTACAGCTTCCCATTTCCACTCTGCCTTGCAGTCTGCCTAGTGTTTACAGGTTTTTTACATGGTAGGTACGCGATGTGTATTTATTTGAAGTAAATGTAAATTGCCTATGGAAGTATTATGGGTCTTTGAAAATATATGTATGAGTTAAAATGGTTTTAAAAACCACTAGAATGTTTGGACACCAGTGGCTCATGCCAGTAATCCAAGCTAGTCAGGAGGCTGAGAGCTGAGGATTGGGGGTTCAAAGCCAGCCTAGGCAGGAAAATCTGTGACACTGGTATTTCCAATGAACCAGCAAAAAGTCAGAAGTGGGGTGTGATTCAAGTGATAGAGCAGTAGCCGTGAACAAAAGAAGCCCAGGGACAGCATCCAAGCCCTAAGTTCAAGCCCCAGGACAAGCACCAGAAACCAAAACCAAACAATCCACTAAACCATAAAAGATAGATTTATGTCTCCTGCCCACTTGCATTATTGCAACTCCCCTTTTATTTATTTATTTAAATTATTTTTATTATTATTGTGAAAATGCCATACAGAGGGGTTGCAATTACATGGGCAAGATAGTGAGTACATTTCTTATCAAGCATTGTTGCCTCCTCCTTTGTTTCCCCTTCCCATCCCTTCCCCTTTTCCCCCCCACCCCTATGCCTCCCTCCCCCACTCTGCCAAAGTTGTAAAGTTCATTTTTCAACATAGCGACTTGTATATCTCATTGTTGTAATGGGTCCACCTGTAACCCTATTTAAACAATTTGTTTTTTCCCTTCCCCTCCACAAATTATATCAATATCAAATACAGTGAAAAGCAGAGTTTATCCCATGGGGGAGGTATATACAAAGCAACAAAGAAATCATCTTATAAATATGTTGGAAACAATCACAAGAAAGAAAAATAAACTTTTGAATCCTTATCTTGGGGTTCATTTCACCTAACATCAACTTGTCTGATAGTTTCTGTTTGTCTCAGACATATACTAGTTATTGCAAATAAGGGAAACCATGGGACCTATATTTCTTTGGGCCTGGCTTACTTCACTTAATATATTTTCAAGTCTTTCCATTTCCTAACAAATGGGGCAATGTCATTCTTTCTGATGGAGGCATAGAATTCCATTGTGTAAATATACCACATTTTCTTGATCCATTCATCTACTGAGGGGCATCTGGGTTGGTTCCATATCTTAGCTATGGTGAATAATGCTGTAATAATGCTGCAAGTATGGTCTTGTTTGTGATCATTTGGGTAAATGCCCCAAAGTGGGATTGCTGGGTCATAGGGAAGCTCTATGTGGAGTTTTTTGAGGGACTTCCACACTACTTTCCAAAGTGGTTGAACAAGTTTACACTCGCACCAACAATGCAGTAAGGTTCCTTTTTGTCCACATCCCCTCCAGCATCTGTTGTTATTAGAGATCTTGATTATAGCCATTCTAACTGGAGTGAGGTGGTATCTCAATGTTGTTTTGATTTGCATTTCTTTTATGATTAGGGAGGTTGAGCATTTCTTCATGTGTCTATTAACCATCCTTCTTTCCTCTTCAGACAAGTTTCTCTTAAGTCTTTAGCCCGCTTATTTATTGGGCAGCAACTCCCTTTTTATATTTATGCCAATGCTCCAGTGTCTAATATCAGATGCTGGGAACATAGTGTCTTATTAAAGATAATATTCTAAGAAAAAAGATAAGCAAGAATATAAAGCAGATTTGAGATGGACAAAAAAGGATGCTCTAGTAAAATCTGCATTCCTGGGCTCTTTTAATGCATCTGTAGATAAATAGTAAATGAAATCATGTATCAGTGAGGAAGAGTATTAGTACTGCTATTCTGATAGTAGTTTCCAGCCCACTTGCATCCTTGTAGCTGGGAGTGAGGAGAACAGTAAGTCCCAGGACTTAACTTTACATATAGGATCTTAAATCAAATTATACCATCTTTTCCTGGTCCCTTCAGTATCCTGTTTGCATGGACAGAAACACATATTTTCTCACATTTGCTATACTTCTTGCTCCTCCCCCCTCCTCTCCCTCCTCCTCCTTCTCTTCCTTTCCCTCCCCCCCTCCTTCCTCTTCTTCCTTTTTTGTGTCAACACTGAAGAATGTGGTTGCAGAGGGAAGTTTTGTTTTTCTTTGCTGTTCTTTCTTGGAGTGATCCAGATTCTGCAAACCAGTGTGGTTATGAGAAGTTTTGCAAATCCAAAATATTATAGAAAGGGCAATAGAAGAAATAATCAATGAATCACAACACTGAATTTAAACATCACTTAAATTTAATTTAAACATCTGGCCAAGGTGGAAGAAGAATGCCTGAAATGCTGGGCTTTTGAATCTTTATTTATTATTTAAAAGCAGAATTAGATTGTATAAATACATCTACTTGCTAATAAAAAGGCAAACCTTTCAGTCAGAAGTGCAGTTCTCCACCTTCCTCCCATTTTGTGTGCCAGTACTGGGACTTAGACTCAGGGTATCTCACTCTCGCTTAGCTTTTTTACTCAAGGCTGATGGTCTACCACTTGAGCCATGCCTCTACTTCTGGCTTTGTGGGTTAATGGGAGATAAGAGTCTCTCAGATTTATCTACCTAGGCTGGTTCTCAACCTTGATCCTTAGATCTTAGCTTCCTGAGTAGCTAGGATTACAAGTGTGAGCCACCAACTGTAGGTTGTAACCCACTGGCCATGTGGCACCTGTGTTAACTGATGTCCTGGAAGTCATCATTTGTATCATTTCCCTGTGAAGTCATTGAGGAGCTTTTTTTTTAAATTATTTTTTCTTCTTGTATAAAGATGGCCTCCAGGCTTAGTCTTATTTACTCCAGGCACAGCTTTTTCCTGGTGAGATGTTCACATGGATACAAGTATTTGCCAATGCTTTGTCCTACTTCTCATTCACCTTCCTCTTCCAAAGGAATTCCATTTTCCAAGTCTCCATATAGCCTTTCCAAGTCTCCATATAGTCTTACTGCACATAGAGCAATAGCAGGAGACACCAAGATTAGGAGAGTGGCATGGCTTTGAAAGTGGTGGACACTGATATAAGCACTTAGAGAAGCATTACATCCGCCCAGGGGATGAAGCCTCAGCGTCATGATGAATGAATTAATGAGAGCAGAGGCAAGACTTACTGGAATTTCTGTGCAACCAAATCTCCATTTGAAGGATAGAACTCCACAGAGACAAAGGGTATAACATTCCAGCACCAAATCAATGACTGGAAGTACTCAGAAATCATCTTTGTATCATTTCCCATCTTAATAAAAAGAGTTAGGGGATGTGGCTTTCATGTAAATACCAGCATATGATTCATTATATCCAGGTCCTATCCTTACATAAATAGATTGTCAATTATATACTCGAAATGGCTTTTTTCAAGCAAGGGTAATTAACTCTATACCACAAGTAACATATCTGAGTATGTACCAGCAGATTTGCATGACACTTTGTTCATGCTGTTTCAGAAAATTGGCCTTACAGCCCTCCGTCTCTGGACGATCAGTAGAAGATATAAAAATGTTTACAACTTGCTTTTCTAGCTGCCTTCCTAACATCTAATTTCCAGCAACTTCATACAATTCTAATCCTAGTCTGTGCTGTAAGAGTTATAATATAGTGGAATAAACCATGCAGAAAAGAATAATAGAAATTAAAGGTATCTCCAGATAATTCTTTTGATGACTTATGAAGGTGAAGGAGTTCACAATGGTCAACATGCAGGCCAATGATTGGATGCTACATCATTTATACCCCACCCCCAACCTTTTTTTAATTTTTGGTTATAGGGATTGAACTTAGAGCCTGGGCACTGTCCTTGAGCTCTTTCTGAGCTCTTTTGTTCAAGACTAGTAGTCTACCACTTTGAGCCACAGCTTTACTTCCAATTTTCTGGTGGTTAATTGGATATAAGAGTCTCACAGACTTTTCTGCCTGGACTAGTCTTTAACTGCAATCCTCAAGTCTCAACCTTTTGAATAGCTAAAATTACAGGTGTGAGCCACCAGTGCCTGGCTCCAATGAAAACTGTTTGCCATGGTACCCTTTCTTATGTCCAACTAGCTTATGTTCATCAATTGTACCCTTTGCTGAGCATGAAAATCTATAGTTCCTCTTTTCAAAGGATCAGAACAATTGTACTATCTTTTCAAGCAATAAGAACCTGATAAACATTTACAAGAAATAGAAGGTTGCTACTTAAAGATAATAAAAAAGATAAAATTTAAAAAAAATGTATGAGTCAGTGGCTCATACCTCTCATCCTAGCTTCTCAGGAGGCTGAGATATGAGGATTGTGGTTCAAAGCCAGCCCAGCCAGGAAGTCTATGAGACTCTTATCTCCAGTTAATCACCAGAAAACCACAAGTGGCACTGTGGCTCAAGGGGTAGAGCACTATCCTTGAACTGAAGAGCTGAGGGACAGTGCCCAGGCCCAGAGTTCAAGCCTCACAACTGACAAAAAATCCCCCAAAACATCACGTGTAAAAAAACAAGCTGCTAACTTCTAATTTTTTATCCAATACATGTGCTCTTCTACTCCATGGCATTTGAAAAAGGAGAGGGAAAAAAAGGAGAGAAAAATGCAAAGAAATTTACTGTGGTCTAATCATTGTTATTGAGGGCACACAGCATGGTGAATGAGCAGACACAGAGCTGGAGTTGAAGGGAGAGTTAGAGTAAGGAAGCAGGTTGCTGTTTTTGCATGCAGCAGGGTAATCTCTTGAGCAGGTGGAGCTGTAGAAATTCATTGGCCACTCCCTGGTCAGAGTCAGGGAGTGAAGTGGCAGGGGTCTAAAAGGGCTTTGTACTTAACCATACCTTCCTTCGGGTAAAGACAGAGTTCAAGGCATGCTGAGAGGAGAATTCTGAAGGCTGGCTGGGCTTTCTGGTTTGCAAAAGGAGAGAAAGACAATGGAGGGACTTGGTGTGGGTTTAGCAAGAAGGTACAGCACACCAATTCCTAAGGCATGAATACGTTTGATAATTCAGCCTCTGGGCCGAGGCCCCTTTGTATCCACCTGCCTCTCTAGAGGTTGCGTCTGCTTCAACTGTAGAGCCATATCTGCAGAACAGGCATGCCTTCACCTCTCAAATATGGGTACATGTACATAGATATGTAGTGTTATGCCATGAGGACTGGGGTGGGGAGAGGGAGAGATCACAGGACACATTGTGTCTTTGTGGAATGCTAAATTCACTTGAGAATTTTAGCAAAAAAAAAATGAAGTGTTAAGGATCCTAAAATATTTTTCATATTGAATACCTAAGCAAACGCCTTTAAAAATCGAATTTCTCCACTTATGAGCCAGCCTTGAAAGTCAGAATCAGGGCTCTCTCACCCATGATGGTTAGTGATAGAATATGTTGCTTTGAAAAAGTGATGAGTGGAGTAGGATGAAATGGGAGGAATGCTGAGGGAGGGAAGAGGAGGGTGGAGGCAAGAACCACAGCAGGAAGGGAGGTTATTGGCTGGTTGGGTTAACTTCCCACAGCTTCATTTTCAGAGCTGACCATAGAAGCCAATGCTTTCACAGTATCTGGATTTCTCAGTATCTTTTTTTTTTGGGGGGGGGTCCGGTCGTGGGATCTGAACTCTGGGCTGGGTGCTGTCCCTCAGCTGTTCAGCTCAAGGCTAGCACTCTACCACTTGAGCCACAGTGCCATTTCTGGTCTTTTTCTTTTTTGCTTATGTGGTGCTAAGGAATTAAACCCAGGGCCTCATGCATGCAAGGCAAGCGCTCTACCACCGAGCCACCTTCCCAGCCCAGTATCTTTCTTTTTATTTTATTTTATTGTTAAGATGTTGTATAGAGGGGTTACAGTTATATGAGTAAGGCAATGAGTACATTACTTGTTGATCATTGTTACCCCTTCCCTTCTTTGTTGTTGTCCCACTATCCCTTCCTTCCCTCATTTCCAATATACTGTCCTGTGGGTATCATTGTTGGAATGGGTCATCCTGTGCCCTTGTTTCAGAATTTTGTTATTCTCCTTCCCCTCCCCAGATTAGACAGTTGTATATACAAGATGCAGGGTATCAAAATCAAGTACAGTGACAACAGGGGATATACCATAGGGGAAAGAACATACAAAGGAAACAACAACAACAACAAAACATAAAATCATATGGTACATTTAAAACAATAACAATAAAGACAGACCTCTTGTGTCCGTATCTTGGGGTTCTTTTCACTTAGCATAATCTTATATGGTCATTTGCACATGGTTTTTGAGCTTTTCAGCTCATCTGATAAGATTATCCTATATATACTAATTATTGCAAATAAGGGAAACCATGGGACCTAAATTTCTTTGGGATTGGGTAACTTGATTTAATATAATTTTTCCTAAGTCTTTCCATTTTCTAACAAATGAGGTGGTGTCATTCTTTCTGATGGAAGCATAGAATTCATATATCTATATCTATCATATTTTTATTGATACACTAATCTACTGAGGGGCCCAAAGTCTGTGCAACTGCAGGGTTTCTGGGTAAGTGTGTGCCTTAGAATTGTGCTTTGGTGTGTAATTGGATAGATACTCCCCCAAAAGGTGAGATAGAGTGAAAATACCCATCATTAATTCTAAACCTCCAAAATCTGTGCAACTACAGGGCTCTGGGTTGGTACTTGTGTTCTAGGAGCAATTGGATTTGCCTTCACTCTCAAATGGGCAGAACAAGCCACAGAAACACAAGAAAAATGGCAAGTCAAAGAATTTCAACTCCCACACAGAATAAACAGGCAACAGAGCAGTTAATAAAAAAAAATCCAGAAGATACCTCTCAAAATGCTTTACAAACACTACTGGCAAACATGCTGAATGAAAAAATAGGAAGCCTACATAAGGCTATATGTGAGCATGATGAGGCAAACAAAAGATTAATAGATGAGTTCATGGAATCCACAAACAGAAAGCTGAATGAATTTCAACAAAAGGAAAGGGAGTCCAGTGAAAGTATAGCCACTCAACTACAGGATCTGAGAATGAACACAGAATACCAAATCAAGGAGGCAAAGAAATCTATGCAAGATCTAAAACAAAGCTTCAACAAAGAAATTGAAGCAATTAAAACTGAACAACTAGAAGGAAGGGAAATAAAAAAAAACAAAATAGAAAGTGTGGACAGTAGGATAGACCTTACAGAAGATTGTATCTCTGGGTTAGAAGACAACCTAGACATTATAGAGAAAGAACAAACAAGTATTCAAAACAAATCCAAAAAATATGATAGATCTATTCAACATATAGAAGACACTATCAGAAGGCCTAATTTAAGTCTAATGGATGTAGAAGAGGGCTAGAAACAAAAGCCAAAGGTCTGGGAAACTTATTTAACAGAATCCTAGCAGAGAACTTCCCAAAAATACAAAAGGATAGGTCCATCCAAATACAAGAAGCCTTTAGAACTCCAAATAGACCAGACCAGAACAAGACATCCAACCCTCACATTAGAATCCACACAGGATCAAATGAGACCTAGGAAAGGATCCTTAAAGCTGTCAAGAAGAAAAAGATCAATCACCTATAAAGGAAAACCAATCAGGGTAAGTACAGATTTCTCAGCAAAGATCATGAAAGCAAGAAGTTCTTGGAATGAAGTATGCCATGCCCTAAAGACTAATAATTATCAACCTAGAATAGTGCACCCAGCTAAACTCTCCTTTATAAATGAGGGAAAAATAAAAACCTTGCACAGCAAAGAAAAATTGAAACAATATGTCTCCACAAAACCAGCACTACAAAAGATACTTAAAGATACCCTACACATAGAGAACCAACAAGAAAATGATGATGGCTATTTTATTGGGTTTTGGAACATTTTGGTTCTGTCTCTACAGGCTGGAGAATGTGACATATACATACAAGGTTACTTGAAGGAGAGGTGGAAGGGATTTCTGCATGGTTGCCTGAGTGTGTGGATGACAAACTGTGACTGGACCTCACTGGTATACAGGGACTTTTTAGAGCCCTTGTATAGCCTAATTTGACAAAAAGGTTGGAAATCGAAGATCTATGTCTGAAGCATATATTATTGTTATTGTTATTATTATTCATAGCAACAAATAGAAATTGAAAATTGAAGATCTATGCCTGAGGTATATCTTATTATTGTTATTATTATTATCATTGTTAATAGCAATAAATGAGCAGAAGTGCAATCAGCCCACTATTTGTGAAGTCAGCTTGGAGCTGGGTAAGGCAAGGAATTCACAGAAATAGCTTTAAAATATTTCTTAAAATAGATTTTAAATAATTCAGAAGAAGCTAACTTTTGAAGTCTGAGTGTACTAAGGTAGTATGAGAGGACAGGAATGTGACTTTAATGGGATATATTAATGATGACTTGTTCCAGATATCCTCCTTTTATCTGTTCCAGCTGCATTGGGGTGTGTGGCATAGGTTTGTCTGAAACCACCAGGTGTGCTAATTTGTGCCATGTAATTCTTACTGTATCTGAAGCACTTATATCAGGATGAGCTCTAATTTACTTCGGCAACACTATTTTCTGGAGCTTTGTTTATGATTCTATTTATTTATTTTGGTGTCAGTCCTTGCGCTTGAACTCAGGATCTAGGTGCTGTCCTCAAGTGAGTCACAGCTCCACTTCCAGCTTTTTGGTGATTAATTGAGGATAAGAATTTTATGACCTTACTGGGGTGCTGGTGGCTCAAGCTTGTGATTCTAGCTACTCAGAAGGCTGAGAGAATCACGGTTCAAAGCCAGCCCAGGCAGGAAAGTCCGTGAGACACTTATCTGCAATAAACCACTCAGACAACCAGAAGTGGTGCTGTGGCTCAAATGTTAGAGTGTTAGTCTTGAGCTGAAGAACTGAGGGACATCACCCAGGCCCAGAGTTCAAGCCCCACAACTGATGACAAAAAAAAAGAAAAAAAGAGAATCTTATGATCTTTTCTCTACTGGCTGGCTTTGAACCACAATATTCAGATCTCAGCCCCTCTGCTAGGATTGTAAGCTTAAGCCACCAGTGCCTGGCTACTGATTTTAAGACACCAATGTGACTTCTCACTACTGATTGAGAAAGAGATGTTTATAATTGGCTCTTATATCACAGAACAAGCCAGTAACAATGCACTAGCAGATAGAGCACATTATCAGGCAGACAGCATTCCAAAGATGAAGTCAGACACACAGCAATGGTAAACATTTAAATATCATAGAACCAGACACCCATGGCTCATGCCTGTAATCCTAGCTAACCAGAAGTCTGAGCTTTCATGACTTGAATTTGAAGCCAGCCTGGGCAGACACATTTGAGAGAATCCTACTTTCAATTAGTAAAAAGCCAGACTAGAGGTGTGGCTTAAGTAGTAGAGAGTCAGCTTTGAGTAAAACAGCTAAACAAGAGTTTGAGGCCCTGAGTTCAAGCTCCAGTATCAGTACACACCCAATATCAGAGATTGTTGGTCACAGGAGGCTCACATCTAAAATCCTACCTACCTGAGGATCTGACACTGGGGATGAGGCTTGGGTGGAAAAGTCCATGAGACCCCGATCTCAATGGAAGAAGCTGGGTATGGTAGCATGTGCCTGTTATCCTAGCTATAGTGAGAAGTGAAAAATAGGAGGTGCATGGTTCATGTGTGTGCTAAGGCAAGAAGAAATGAGATGCTTAATTTGTTTTGTTCAAGATCGGGACTCAAACCTGGTACCTGATGCTTTGCTCATTGTCTGATGGTCTGTCATCCAAGTCATGCCTTCAACCCTGAGAGCTCTTCCCTCTCTTTCTCTCTCTCAAAATAAAGTATAAAGTAAGGACAGGAGGTATGGTTCAGTGGTAGAGTTCCTGCCTAACAAGAACGAGGCCCACAGCGCTACCATGTCATTGAAATACATAAAAAGCTAAAAATGCATGCACTTAATATTTATATAACTACTAGACATAAAATTCACAGACAATAAAAAAGAAAAAATGTAACAATATTAGGGCAGTTAAGACATTTTCTTTGGAAGTGGCACTCTGGCTTAAGTGGTAGAGCACTCGCCTTGAGCTAAGGAGCGCAAGGACAGCGCCCAAGCCCAGAGTTCAAGCCCCATGACCGACCCCCCCTCCAAAAAGACATTTTCTTTAATTGATAGCATGAGCACCAAAAGTTAATAAAGATAGAGAAAATTTGAAAAACAAGAGAGAGCCTGATGAAATGGAGTTAAAGGTAGTATTATTTCCCTGAGCTATGAAATATACAAAAGAAGTAAACAAAAATTGAATATGTTGTACTAAAATGCAAAACTCAGTAAACTTAAAAGAAGTGATTTAATATGCATCATATTTTTGGACTAAGTTAGAAATTATCTTTAAAAACAACTGGAAAATCTCCATATATTTGAAAATAAAAAACAAAAACAAAGTAATCATTCTAAAAAAACCATGGGTCTAAGAAAAATACAAGCTTTATGGCTATTAGAAAATACTTTTGTCAAATGGCAAAAATACCACAAAATTGAACTTATAGATTGATTTCAAAACAGTTTCTAAAGATCTGAGTCATATAAAAAATGCTTATTTTCATTTTTAGTTTAATTTTTTTTGCCAGTCCTGGGGCTTGAATTCAGGGCCTGGGCACAGTCATTGAGCTCTTGCACTCAAGGCTAGAGCTCTACAATTTTGAGCCACATCTCCATTTCTAGCTTTTTTGGGGTAATTAATTGGAGATAAGAGCCTAACAGAAAGGCTGGAATAAAATCTACCAAGCAAATGGCCCCCATTAACAGGTGGAGTTGCAAACCTAATATCAGATAAAATAGACTTCAAATTAAAATTTGTGAGAAGAGATAAAGAAGGTCGCTACATACTAATTAAGGGAACTCTCTTTAGGAGGATATTTCAATTCTAAATATCTATTTGCCAAACAATGGAGCACCCAAATTTATCCAAGAAACACCACTTTCCCTCAAATCTCACATAGATCCAAATACATTAATTGTTGGGAACTTTAACACACCACTATCCCCACTAGATAGATCAACTCAGCAAAACCTGAACAGAGAAACCACAGATCTAAACAACTGCATAGATCAACAAGATTTAACAGACATCTACTGAATAATTCACCCAGAAGCATCAGAATACACGTTTTCTCAGCAGTACATGGAACATTTTAAAAAATAGACGATATTTTAGGTCACAAAGCAAACTTGTCCAAATTCAGAAACATTGAAGTTATACCTTGCATTCTCTCAGACCACAAGGGAATAAAATTAGAACTCAACACCAGAAGCCACCAAAGAAAATCCTGTAACACATGGAGGCTGAAAAACACACTGCTGAATCACCAGTGGGTCATGGAAGAGATTAGAAAGGAAATTCAAATGTTCATGATATTCAGCAAAAAAGAACACACAAATTACCAGCTCCTCTGGGACACAGCCAAAGCAGTACTCAGAGGGAAGTTTATACTTCTGAGTTCCTATATCAACAAATTGGAGAGATCAGAAACCAACAATTTAATGAGACATCTGAACCTCCTTGAAAAAGAGCAGCAAGATAAACCCCAATCCAGTAGATGGAAAGAAATAATTAAAATTAAATCAGAGGGGCTGGGAAGGTGGCTTAGTGGTAGAGCGCTTGCCTTGCATGCATGAGGCCCTGGGTTCGATTCCTTAGCACCACATAAGCAAAAAGAAAAAAGCTGGAAGTGGTGCTGTGGTTCGAGTGGTAGAGTGCTAGCCTTGAGCTGAAGAGCTGAGGGACAGCACCCAGGCCCAGAGTTCAGACCCCACAACTGGACCCCCCCAAAAAAATAAATAATAAAATTAAATCAGAATTAAGTGAATTAGAATCCAAAAACAAAACCATAGAAAGAATCAACAAAACAAAGAGTTGGTTCTTCGAAAAAATTAACAAAATTGACAGACCCTTAGCAAATCTTATCAGAAAAAGAAGAGAACACACCCAAATAAATAAACTCAGAGATGAGAATGAAAACATCACCACAAAACACCCAAGATTCAGAATATTATAAGGGAATACTTCTCAAATCTTTATGCTAATAAGTTTGAGAATCTAGAAGAAATAGATGATTTCCTATCAAATATTGACATGCCAAAACTAAACCAAGTTGAGTTAAATCAACTTAACAGGCCCATATCAAGCATTGAAATAGAAACAGCAATAAGAAACCTCCCATCTAAGAAAAGCCCAGGGCCAGATGGATTTACAGTGGAATTCTACAAGGCCTTCAAAGTAGAACTCACACCAATACTCTTCCAACTCTTCAATGAAATTGAAAGTTCACTACCGAACACTTTCTATGAAGCCATCCTAACCCTCATCCCAAAACCAGGCAGGGACTCATAAAAGAAAGAGAACTATAGACCCATTTCTTTGATGAACATTGAAGCAAAACTTCTCAACAAAATTTTGGCCAATCGACTCATCAAAAAAATCGTACATCACATTCAAACAGGATTCATTTCAGGGATGCAAAGCTGGTTCAATATACACAAATCAATTAATATAATTCATCACATCAACAAGAACAAGGATAAGAACCACACAGTTATCTCAATAGATGCAGAAAAAGCATTTGACAAGATCCAACACCCCTTTATGATGAAGGTTCTGGTAAAACTAGGAATTCATTGAACATTCCTCAATACAATAAAGGCTGTATATGACAAACCTACAGTCAGCATTAGTGGTGAAAAACTAAAGCCATTTCCTCTTAACTCAGGAACAAGACAAGGATGTCCACTCTCTCCACTTCTCTTAATTTAGCATCAGAATGCCTAGCTACAGCAATAAGATGCAAACATAAAGGGGATCCAAATAGGGAAAGATGAAGTAAAACTTTCCTTCTTTGTATTTAAAGAATCCTACCGGCTCCACTTCTAAATTACTAGAACTGATTAGAAATTTTGGCAAAGTAGCAGGGTATACAATTAACCCTCAAAAATCAATGGCTTTACATTGTTGGTGGACATTGTTGGTGGGAGTGTAAACTTGTTCAACCACTTTGGAAAGTAGTATGGCAGTTCCTCAAAAGACTCCACATAGAGCTCCTCTTTGACCACTTTTGGGCATTTGCCCAAATGATCACAAGCAAGACCATACTAAAGCTACCAGCACAATTATGTTTATTGCAGCATTATTTACCATGGCTGGAAACAACCCTGATGTCCCTCAGTAGATGAATGGATCAGGAAAATACAGTGTATTTACACAATGGGATTCTACCACTCCATCAGAAAGAATGGCATTGCCCCATTTGTTAGGAAATGGAAAGACTTGGAAAAAATTATATTAAGTGAAGTAAGCCAGGTCCAAAGAAACATAGATCCCATGTTTTCCCTTATTTGCAATAACTAGTTTATGTCTGAGACACGCAGAAATGGTCAGATAAATTGTTGTTAAGTGAGATGAACCCCAAGATAAGAACTCAAATGTTTTTTCTTTCTTGCTATTGTTTCTAACATATTTATAAGATGATTTCTTTGTTGCTTTATATGTCCCTCCCCCATGGTATAACCCCTGTTTTCACTGTATTTGATGTTGGTATAATGTGGGAGTGGAAGGGAAAAAACAAATGGTTTAAATAGGGGTACAAGGGTACAGGTGGACCCATTGCAACAATGAGAAGTACAAGATGTTATGCTGAAAGACGAACTTTACAATTTTGCCTGAGGTGGGGGAGGGTGTGAGTTGGGAGGGCAGAGATGGTAAGGGAAACAAAGAGGAGGCAACGATGCTTGATAAGAAATGTACTCATTACCTTGCCCATGTAATTGTAACCCCTTTGTACAGTATTTTCACAATAAAAATTATTAATAATAAATAAAAAACAATGGCTTTTCTGTATACCAACAATGAGAAGAGCACTGTTGAAATCAGGAAAGCAAGCCCTTTTGTAATAGCCTCACAAAAAATAAAATACCTAGGAATTAACCAAAGTAGTGAAGGACCTCTATGATGAAAACTTTAAAAACCTGAAAAAGGAAATCAGAACAGAACTTAGAAAGTGGAAAACCTTCTAGCTCCTGGATTGGAAAGATTAACATCGTGAAAATGGCAATACTTCCCAAGGCTATCTACAGATTCAATGCAATACCTATCAATATTCGAACCTTATTCTTCAAGGAAATAGATGAGACAATCCAAAAATTCATATGGAACAAAGAAGACCCCAAATAGCAAAAATGACCCTTAACAGAAAGAACAGTGCTGGAAGAATATCAATATCAAATTTCAAACTCTACTACAAAGCCATAGTAATCAAAATAGCTTGGTACTGGCACAAGAACAGACCTCAGGACCAATGGAAAGAATTGAAAAACCAGAAATGAGCCCACAGACCTATAGCCATCTAATCTTTGATAAGGGCGCTAAAAAAATAGAATGGAAGAAACACAGCCTCTTCAGTAAATGGTGCTGGCAAAATTGGTTAATCACCTGTAGACAACTAAAGGTGGATCCTTATATATCACCCTGTACCAGAATCAACTCCAAATGGATCAAAGACCTTGGAGTTAAAACACACACTTGGAAATTATTACAGGAAGAAATAGGAGAAACTCGGGCTCTTTACCACAGGTGGAAATTTTCTTAACAGAGATCCAGAAACACAACAAATCAAAGAAAGGTTGGACAAATGGGATTGCATGAAACTGCAGAGCTTCTGCATGGCAAAGGACATAGCTAGCAAGATCAATAGAAAGCCCACAGGTTGGGAGAAGATCTTCACTAGCCATACAATGGACAAGGGTCTCATATCTAAAGTATGCTTAGAACTCAAAAAACTAAATCCCCCAACAACAAATCCTCAAAGAAAGAACTGCCCAATAAATAAGTGGGCTAAAGACTTAAAGAGAGACTTCTCTAAAGAGGAAATAAGAATGGCCAATAGACACACAAAGAAATGTTCAGCTTTGGCTGGGAAGGTGGCTCAGTGGTAGAGTGCTTGCCTTGCATGCCTCAGGCCCTGGGTTCGATTCCTCAGCACCACATAAGCAAAAAGAAAAAAGCCGGAAGTGGCGCTGTGGCTCAAGTGGTAGAGTGCTAGCCTTG
>NW_012267398.1:2471793-2474851 GCF_000151885.1 Dipodomys ordii | reverse complement strand
TTACCATAGGTAAGATATGGAATCAACCCAGATGCCCCTCAGTAGATGAATGGATCAAGAAAATGTGATATATATATATATATATATATATGTATATATATATCTGTATGTATGCACACACATACGCACACACACAATGGAATTCTATGCCTTCATTAGAAAGAATGACATCGCCCCATTTGTTAGGAAATGGAAAGACTTGGAAAAAATTATATTAAATGAATTAAGCCAGGCCCCAAAACATAGGTCCCATAGTTTCCCTTTATTTTCAATAACTAGTATATGTCTGGGACAAGCAGAAAAGGCCAGATAAGATTATGTTAACCTAAATGAACCCCCAAATAGGGATGCAAATCATTTTTTCTTTCTTGCTATTGTTTGTAATGCATTTATAAGGTACCACGTGATTTTTTTGTCCCATAGTTTCCCTTTATTTTCAATAACTAGTTTATGTCTGGGACAAGCAGAAAAGGCCAGATAAGATTATGTTAACCTAAATGAACCCCTAAATAGGGATGCAAATCATTTTTTCTTTCTTGCTATTGTTTGTAATGCATTTATAAGGTACCACGTGATTTTTTTTTATCCTTTGTATGTCACTCTCCCATAGCATAACCCCTGTTTTCATTGTATTTGATGTTTGTATAAATTTGGGGAGGGAAAAGGAAAAAACTAAGTGTTTAAATAGGGATACAGGTTGACCCATTGCAACAATGGATGTACAAAACACTATGTTGAAAAATGAGCTTTACAATTTAGGCAGGAGGAAGGCTGGGGGCAGTGTAGTTGAGGAGGTGGGAGGGAAGGGATGGTAGGGGATAACTAAAGGAGGAAGCAACAATACTTGATAAGAAATGTACTCATTACCTTGCTTATGTAACTGTAACCACTCTATACAGTATTTTCATATTAAAAATTTTATTTAAAAAAAAAGAGCTTCACAGACTTTCCTGCCCTGGGTAGTGGCTTTTAACCATTATCCTCAGATCTCAGCCTCCTCACTAGCTAGGATTACAGGGTGAGCTATCAGCACCAGGCTAGCAGCCTTACTTTTGAAAACTAAAAACAACTAAATGTTAATGATCTATGAATCCATCTCAAAAGATTAGTATAAGGAAACAAAATAAATGCAAAGAACTGAATAAGAATTATAAGATAAGAAGAAAAGAAATGAAAAAGAGGTCATAAAATATAAATAAGGAAATGAAATCAAGAGTCAAAAATCTTTTCCTTGAATATATTAGTAATGAAAACTCCATAGGGGAGACTAGCTATGTATAGAAGGTAAGCCTATGTGAAAAATTTAAATAGAAATCATTATATTCTCCATAGATTTGCTGTGAACTTGAAAAAGAAGTTATAAGTAATGCTTTGTCAATACATGTTTTGAAGCAAATAACTTACAAAAATTAAGAAGAGATAGGATAACAAAAACAATAAATTTGAGGAGACATGTCTTTCTGAAAACATCCTTCTTGGAAATGCAGTCTAGGCAAAGGTCAACAAGCAAGTCACCTTGTACTACATCTGCTTTGCTTTCTTTCACTAACAAAGGTTTTTGGGGCTTATCCATGCTTACCATTGTGTCTGTTTCCTGATGGCAGATTGAGTGACTGAGACAGTCCATATGCCCAACAGAACAAAATGCCTGTCTGGATCTTTATAGACAAATGCTCCTAGGCTTAATGTAGTTAATGGTTCACAGTGGCTGCTGATATCCCAAGAAGAGAATCAAGCAGATGTTATATGTGTGTGACAGAGGATACAGGCTCTCCTAGGAGGCCATTTTGGAAAATAATTTAAAGACCAGAACTGAATTGGATAGACTGAAATAGCAATTTCTAGAAAATATGAAGAAAAGAAATGTTCCACAGTGTAATGCATTCTAGGAATTCCAGAAAATACAGAATATGGTAAAATCTACAGAAAAAAATGACCAAATTTTCAAATTAAATGATAAGATCCCAAACAAGGATCCCAAACAAAGAGATCTACCGATTTGGATTTCATTAACTTCTTTTTTTTGAATATTTTTTATTAGCTTTAGTTGTACAAAGAAGTTGCCTTTCACCAAAGCAGATTATGAATAGAGTACATTTTCATCACTGTCACCCCTTTCTACATCCTCACCACTCCCAACCCATCGCTCCCCTTACTTAACAATTCCCTTTGGG
The DNA here is from genome assembly GCF_000151885.1 of Dipodomys ordii. Classification (NCBI taxonomy): domain Eukaryota; kingdom Metazoa; phylum Chordata; class Mammalia; order Rodentia; family Heteromyidae; genus Dipodomys; species Dipodomys ordii. Next base: position 2,472,677 of record NW_012267398.1, on the reverse strand, counting down.
GTTTAGCAGAGATGTTCAGCAAACCTTCAAGGAAACGATAACTCTACTGTTGTACAAAATCTTACAAAACTGGATAAGGGAAATATGAGAAAAAAATTCACTGTCCAAACTTATTTATCAATAAAAGATTAACAATTATGCAAAGCATAAAATTAGCATAACAATTAGCAAAGCAATGTATAAGCTACAGGACTAAGCTAGATTTATCTCAAGAGTGTAGGAGAATGGATTAATGTAAATTATTATTTTAATGAGTGAAAAGAGGAAATAGTTAAATAAACAAGCATAAAGAAGCTAAAATAAGCTTTAATTTATAAGACTGATTCAGCCATTCTACAATGGTAAAATGCAAGAGTCCTTTAAAATTGTCAGCATGGTAGGAATGCCTGTTATCCATGTTTTTACTATATGACCTATGAAATACAGTAAGAAAATATGAAGAAATCAGAAATAAAAAGACCAAAAAGGAGACCCCACATTCCCTTCTCTCCACAAATAATTTGATTTTTAATAGAAAACTGTAACATTGCCAGTCAATTTTCAGAACAATTACGTTCAGCAAAGTTATTGAATACAATATGAAATAACCAATTGTTTTTCTATAAAGCACACTTATCAATAATATCACATCTATGATCAAACTATTATGAAGTACCAAGGGGGAGAAATAGCTAAGCTCTGAAAAGCTGTAATTTTATTGAAGAGTATTAATAAAGGAGAAAGTGTATTAAAAAAGAATTGATTCTCCATAGACAATACAAGTTCAGTCAAATATCAAGAAGCCAGCTAGTAAGATATGGAACCAACCCAGATGCCCCTCAGTAGATGAATGGATCAAGAAAATGTGGTATATATACACAATGGAATTCTATGCCTCCATCAGA
>NW_012267398.1:2464809-2471323 GCF_000151885.1 Dipodomys ordii | reverse complement strand
AGGGGGGAGGCTGGGAAGGGATGTGAAGGGTAAACAAAGGAGGAGGCTGCAATGCTTGGTAAGAAATGTACGCATTATCCTGCCCATGTAATTGTAACTCCTCTGTACAGTATGTTCACAAATTAAATTAAATTAAATTAAAAAAAAAAGAAGCCAGCTAGATTCAGTCATTCTACAATGTGCACCTACTTCAAAGCATCATGCTTCATTATATAATATATATGTAATATATAACATAGTATGTAATATGTATAATTATATATAATATATATACAATAAATACATATAATATATAATATGCCATATAGAATAAATAATACTGTATATATGTAAAGTTTTTTATTATATGATAATAATAATTATTTTTTATTGTGAAAATACTGTACAGAGAGGTTACAATTACATGGGCAAGGTAATGAGTGCATTTCTAATCAAGCATTGTTGCCTCCTCCTTTGTTTCCCCTTCCCATCCCTTCCCATCTCTCCCCTGCCTCCCTTGCCAAAGTTGTAAAGTTCATTTTCAGTTCAAAAGGCCAAATAAATTTCAGCTAAGTGTTTTGTGAAACTTTGCAAGTTCATTAAAAATACATTATAAAGCCCGGTGATAGTAGGCTCATGCCTACTCAGGATGCTGAGATCTGAGGATTGCCCTTTGAAGTCAGCCCAGGCAGGAAAGTCTGTGAGACTCTTATCTCCAATAAACTACTCAGAAAAAGCTGGCAGTAGTGCTGTGGCTCAAGTGGTAGAGCACTAACCTTGAGCACAGAAGATCAGGGTCAGTGCCCAGGCTGAGAGTTTGAGGCCCAGAACAGGCAAAACCAAAAACATTAAAGGAGATCTAAGGTCAAGAATACTTTCAACAACATAGAACATACTTCCTCTGTTTTATTCTCTTACAGAAAGAAAATAGAGTAGATGAGTCCACTTTCATGACCGAAGGGGCATTTTGGAGCAGAGAGGAGAGAAAAACTATGCAGTGTCTGATATGAAAGCACTGATTCAGTGGGTGGGGCACGGAAATGGAGGGACAAAGGGTGAACAAATGCACAGTGGCACTCACTAGACACTATATTAATAATGAACCCTACAACTTATGGGTGGGATCAGGAAGGAAAAACTGTGAGAGAGTGAGGGAAGGGGTGACATTGTCAAAAAGAAATGTACTCATCACCTGACTTATGTAACTGCAACCCCTATGTACATCACGTTTATAATAACAATAAAAAAGAAAGAAAACTCAAAAAAGTTTTGACTTCATATTAGACATCCAGGCACACATCAGAGACACAGGCAACATGATTAATTCCAACCACCTAAATGTGAAAGACAAACTCTACAACCTTTGTAAAATAACAATGGAGGAAAATTTTATGACTTTAAAATAGGGAAGATTTTCTTAAAACAAGTTGTTGTACAAGTTGTTATGTCAAAAACGAACTTTACAACTTTGGTGGGGAAGAGGGGAGGATGGGAAGGGATGGGAAGGGGAAACAAAAGGAGGCTACAAAGCTCGATAAGAAATGTACTCATTATCTTGCCCATGTAATTGTAATGCCTCTGTACAGTATTTTCACAATAAAAAACCCAAAAAACAAAAAAGACAAAATATCCCCAATCTTGCAATTAAGAAGCTTACAAAATTCTTAAGAATGTATTTTCATGAAGGAAAACCATTAAGAGACCAAGAAAGCATGCTACAAGCTGGAGATTATATGCAAAAGATATGAAGTGAGGAAAGAAGTTTTACAGCATCCCTCTAAATCAGTAAGGAAAAAAAATCAAACATTCTAAGCCTCCTAGTAAAAAATAATGAGCAAGATATTTCCTAGGAGAGGACACAGAATGGATGAGCCCAAATGTACGAAAATGATAAGAATGACATAATATGAAAAGTGGATGTACATATGTACATTTTACTCCATCATATCATTTACAATCAAGTAACATACTTTATTTATTAAAACATAGGCCATGCTAACTATGGATGAGGATTTGGAACAGAAGAAATTCTCATGGGTTGCTCCTGGCAGTATAAATTATAGCAATACAATCCAACAGTTTAGGGTTCTCCAGGGAGATTAAAAGGTAATCAATTAACTTCTTGCCAGGCATCCTGGGAGACTGCCTGTAGTGTTGGGTGAGGTGAGGTATTTGTCCTGGTGTTGTTTGCAATAGCCAAGACCAACAGCAGAGGAATGAAGACACTGGCACACTCATATCAGACGATAGTGTGTCTCATTGTTGCTTTGCTTCTTATGTATGGTTTTATGTTAATATTATTTAATGTTTTTGTCTTTTGTGCCAGTGGTGGGCTTGAACTCATGGCCTGGGTGCTGTTCCTTAGCTTTTTTGCTCAAGGCTGGCACTATACTTCCACTTCAGGCTTTTTGGTGATTACTTGGAGATAAGAGCCTCTAGAATTTGTCTGCTTAGACTGGCTTCAAACCTTGAGTCTTAGATCTCAGCCTCCTGTGGAGCTGGGATTACAGGCATGAGCCTCTGGCACCTGGATGTATTAATGTTATTTAGAGTTAGCCATATTCACTGTCTTTTTACTCACTAATATTTCTCATTAGCTGCATATGATTAAGATGTACATGATTTTGTGTTACACATCCATAGCTTAATGACTCTTAGTCAAGCCAATGAAAATATCCACCTTGTCACCTAGTTAACTTTTTTGCTTTGTGGTATAAATACTTGAAATGAAGTTCTCACCTCCTTTAATTAAAGTGCTATTATATAATACACTATTGTAACCATTTCATCATGCTTTACATTAGATATCTAGACTTATGCATCCTACAAAGCTGCAGTTTTATACATTTTGACCAGTATGTCCCCTTCCTCCCTCTGCTAAGCATTGTCCTGCCCTCTTTCTATAACTTCAGCTTTGTTATGAAAGTGAGTTTGCACAGGAATTTTCTGTGTCTGACTTCTATTACTTACCCAGACAGAGATGTCATAAGTGGTAATACTTTCTTTTTCTTGTTTATGCTAGTACTGGAGCTTGAACTCAGTGCCTGGGTGCTGTCCCTGAAGTTCTTTTGCTCAAGACTAGCACTCTACCAATTGAGCCACAGTTCTACTTCCAGTTAAAGGACTTTCCTGCCTGGGCTGGCTTTGAACTATGATCTTCAGATGGCAACCTCCTGAGTAACTAGGATTATAGGCCAATGGTTCCCAGCTGGGCTTTTTATTTTTAAAATAATTTTTACTTTTCTCCTTATTTAAAACAAGTTGACATATAAAATGCATTTATCACCTACAAGATGCTCAGAAGCCCATTCATATTGTGGAATGGCTAAATATAACTAAGGCATTTTCTCACATGGTTAGGAGTTTTATGATGAAAAGAGCTCACTAACTACTCCCTTAACTTTTTTTTTGAAACAGAACATATTGCTAATTATAGTCACCAGAACTATTGTACTTCCAGAATTATTCTTCTTATGGAATCAAGATCTTACACCAACATCCTTGTCCAACATCAGCCAATCCTCCCACCCTCTTCTTGCCCAAGCCTTGGGGCTCCACCATTTTCCTCTCTGCTTCCCTTCAGATCAGCTTTTAGATTCTACACAGAGCACGTGCTACTTGTGTTGCTGTGTCTGCCTTTTAAAAATTTCACCTAATCTGTTTTCTCAGCTCATCCTTGTAGGTGAAAGTAGGGAGCTTTCCTTGTCCTTAGCTCATTGTGCAATGCCATATTTTCTTCATTCACCCTTTGATGGACAGATGCCTAAGCTGCTTCCATATCTTGATTTTAGGGAATAGTGCTGTAATAAGAGGCATGTGGATACCATTTTTGATATCTTGACTTCAGTTCCTCAGAATGTGTACTCAGTAATAGGGTTTATTCTGAAAACATTGAAGAAGTTTTGAAAGTCCTTTGATTATTTCCTTTTTTTCCTACAAGAAGGATATATAAAATAGATCATAAATCTCCATGGTAGTTTTACTATGAAAAAAGTTCCTAATGGATGTCCCATATCTCTTACTTTCACAGGACAATAAAGATTGCTTCTAAACCACTGCTGCATGGGAGAATTACCTGATTAGTTGATTAGCTTTAATAATTATTCTATTATTGGACTACAAAAATGGAGACAGAATTTTCAAAGCTAGGGACCAGCTCTGGTTTGGTGTATGTGTGTGTGGTGTGGTGTGTGTGTGTGTGTGTGTGTGTGTGTGTGTGTGTTAGTACTGGGGCTTGAACTTAGGGCCTGATCATCATTCTTTAGCTTTTCATTCAAGGCAGAGCCTCTATAATGGAACCCATAGCTCCAATTCTGGCTTTTGGGCAGTTAATTGGAGATAAGTTTCTCATAGACTTTGTTTCCCAAGCTGGCTTCGAACTGTGATCCTCAGATCTCAGTCTCCTGAGTAGCTATGATGACAAGTATAAATTGCCGGCACCTGGCAGCACTTGTATTTTATGTTACACGAAAGCCTTTAGACTAGGAAATCAGAAAGGAGATTTGCAGAGGAAGCTCTTACAGGACCTGGTGGTAAGTGCAATTACACTCATTGGTAGATAGAAGTAACATTAGCACAGACATGGTATTGCACAACTGAGAATTAGAAGAGTTTGGAGAGATGCAGAGAAACTTCAGAACAGCAAGGAGAGACGAGTCAGATGAAGTTGAGTAACTGCACTGTTCTCAGCAAGGCGGAGGAGAGGAGTGGGAATAGTCATATGGTAGTCACCAGAGCCATTTTAGACTTTCCATTTCTTGCATTGTTATGGCAGATACTCTGCTAAGAGCAGGCGTTTCAATGATTGTTCCTACCTTCTAGATGAGGAAACCACAGAGTGAGTAATGGTATGAGATGAAGCAATTTGCCTGCTCATGTAGTTAGTGGGTGGCAGGGCCTCTCTGTAGGGCAAAGAGCCCCGTGCAACCTCAAAGACTTTGCTCTTAACTAGGTTTCCATCATGGCTTCTATGAAAGAGGAGGTGCAAGCTGCAGGCTTCTGGGTGAGGCTCTGGCTAGAGTTAAGACAGGAAACCAACCAGAAGGAAGAATGAAGACTCACACTCAGGGCTCAGAGATGATAATATCTGGGCACCAGTGTCTCACTCTTGTCATCCTAGCTACTTAGAAGACTGAGATCTGAGGATCATGATTTGAACCAGCCTGGACAAGAAAGCCTGTGAAGCTTTTAAAATCATCAATTGGTTAGCAAAAGGCAGAAGTGGAGCTGTGGCTCACGTGGTAGAGCATTAGCATTGAGTGAGAAAGCTAAGGGACAGTGTCCAGGCCCTGAGTTCAAAACCTCAGTACTAGTGTATACACACACACACACACACACACACACACACACAAGATACAGTAATAGTGCATTAATTTCATGGACACACTGTTTCTTTGGGTTTCTCTCATAACAGAAGCTTGGGAATGATAGAAGAAAGAGGGGAAGTTTTCCAAGGTGAGAATAACAAGGCACATGCGGCATTAGGTGAAAGAATAAGGAAAGTGTTGAGAAAGGCAGGGAGCCAACTATTGCACGTAGGCGTGGCTGTGCCTAAGGCCTGGAGCTCTGGGTCGGCAGGGGAAAGGGAACCCTAGAAAAATGCAATCAACTCTTTCAAGAAATGACAAAATGGAGTGTTTTCCAACTTATTATCTCCAGCAGCCCAAAATATTGCAGATGTGAAATTTTTAGTGTCTTGAGTGGGGGGTGGGGTGGGGTGATGGTAGTGTGATGTTTTTGTTTGTTTGTTTACTAGAGGGTTTTTCCCACTGTGTCACATAGCATCCATTAGGCAAGGTCTGAAGTACTTGGTACTAAGTACTTAACACCTTCTTCAATAAATCGCTTACCCAGGAGGCATTAATAGTAGACATTTAAAACAACACTGGATAGTTCCTTCCATGATTCCCAACACCAGCTTCCTCTCTTAATGAATAATGGAAGTCCTGAAGTGGGCTGTTCCTCTTTCAGGCTAGTGCTGAAGACTGCCACTAGCCATTGTGAGGTCAATTAGTAGAGGTAGCTGCCATCAGTTAGATGGCAGAACTAGGTCACCAAGACACCTACACATGTTGTTAGCTCAGGAAAGTTGGCATTTGAATGAACAGCAAAAACCATATAAATTTCATTTATTGTATTATATTGGAGTGGTTATTAGACTAAGCAGACACAAGGCACAACTGGATACAGTTCAAATCTCAGTTTTGGGTTTTAAATTCATTAGAGTTACCTCACTCAATAGCTTTGCTTTGGACACATTTAGTGGTTTTAGGAAGATTATTTAGCATTCTGCCTTAGGTTCCTAACCAAAAGGAAGAAACCTAATATCCAGTGAAAAATCAAGAAATGAGATTAATTAAAAAAATACCTTGAAGGGCTGGGAACGTGGCTCAGTGGTAGAGTGCTTGCCTTGCATGCCTGAGGCCCTGGGTTCAGTTCCTCAGCACCACATAAGCAAAAAGAAAAAAGCTGGAAGTGGCGCTGTGGCTCAAGTGGTAGAGTGCTAGCCTTGAGCTGAAGAGCTGAGGGACAGCGC
>NW_012267398.1:2437430-2464039 GCF_000151885.1 Dipodomys ordii | reverse complement strand
CCTTCCTTCCTCCCTCCCTCCCTTCCTTCCTTCCTTCCTTCCTCCTTCCTTCTTTCCTCCCTCCCTCCCACCTCCATTCTTTCCTTACTTTTTTGTTGGTACAGGGGCATGATTTTAGGGTCTCATGCTCTTGCTTGTCAGTTTTGCCTAAAGCTAGTACTCTCCCACTATAGCCATTTTGGGTGGTTAATTAATTGCAGATATGAGTTTTGTGGGATTTTCTGTCATGGCTGTCTTTGAACTGAGATTCTTGGCTCTTAGCCTCCTGAGTACCCAGGATTACAGGCATGCACCACCAGGACCCAGGTCATATTATCTTCTGTATGGAGTTAAAAGTTTTTCTTAAGTGGAAACTTTTCATTCCTTTTAAGCTCTCAACTTATCTCCACAAAATTCTTCTTGTTTTATCTTTCTTTAACCTATCTCCTAGGGGCAATTAGGAAATAGAGGGTGGCTGTGGTGAAGGAGCTTAAGAAGATTTAGTAAAGAAAACCCTGTCGAAGGGAAGATGGCTTTTCAAAGGTACATGGAAAAATCCTTCCCCAAGAATGGCTGAATGTAAATGGGAAAATATTTCTGTACTGAATACAAACACAAACTTAGAAGCAGCATTACTGTGCTATAGTTCTTTCCTATTCTCCTTGCATTCACTATGGCTAGAAGAAGGGTCCAGCCCTGAGGCAAGACATTCTCAATAAATAATTATAGAGTGCACGCTGCAGTTCTAAACTTGACAGCTTCATTTCCATAGATGAATGGTGGCTTTGTCAGTCAACCTCACAAGCTCACTGTAATAGGATCTTTGGCATGCATATAGGCAGGATGCTCCTGGACCTGAGCAACAAAGGCACCCCCTCTTCCTTTATGGAAATGTTTTCACCTAACATGCTCTTGCTTTGAGAGGCTCAGTTTGGAGTCTTGAGTGAAGAGATCTTCGAAGTCATTGTCCACAGGCTCTAGTTGTTGCTTTGTTAATTGAAATCTATCTACTTTGGAAGGCTAAAACTCCCATTTTCAGAAAACATTTTTATTTTATTTTATTATTTCTAAGTAGCTGCACAAAGTACCTCGATCAGTGTCTCCCTGCAACAGTCTCAGTTATTTCCTCCTCTACTCACTCCTTCTCTCATTCTTCTGAATTTTGTAGGATATATATCAGATTCTTGACTGCCTTCTCCCTCTCCTCTTCATCTGCCAATATTTTCATAAGAATTGTTAGAGCTACTGGAATGTATTTGAAAATTCTAAAAGAGCTTTTTCAAATTTTTAACAGAAAATTTCATGCATGTCCTTGGGCAAGTGGCGACTCTACCTTTTATTATTAACTACAAAAGAGTAAAAGACAGGAAATAATAAGCTTTCTGTGCTGACATTGGATTAAAAGTTGATTGCTATATAATAAAAATAAGAGGAAATATGGCTGATAAGAAATGTACTTGTGGCTGGGAAGGTGGCTCAGTGGTAGAGTGATTGCCTTGCATGCCATAGGCCCTGGGTTCGATTCCTCAGCACCACATAAGCAAAAAGAATAAAAGCCGGAAGTGGCGCTGTGGCTCAAGTGGTAGAGCGCTAGCCTTGAGCTGAAGAGCTGAGGGACAGTGCTCAGGCCCAGAGTTCAGGCCCCACGACCAGGCCCCACAACCGGACCCCCCCCCCAAAAAAAGAAATGTACTTGTTATCTTGCCCATGTAATTGTAACCCCTCTGTACGGTATTTTCACAATAAAAAATTATGAAAAAGTAAAGAAAATAAGAAATATGATTCCCTCTTGTATAGACTAATTCTTCCTTGTAAAACTCCCACTTTGAACCTCTCAACAAGGTGCCCGATGTTATTCTAGAGATAGAATCACCAGGTCCCTTCCTCAGCTGCATGGGCCTCCACTCTTTTTGGTGTGAAATGGAGACCTCAGTGAACTCCAGTGTTGCTGGCCCTTCACGATCGACACCTCTTTTGACAGTCATTACAACCAATAAACTGAATTGTAATGTTAACCCAGAAACTAGTATTAAAAATGACCAACAAGCAAACTTGGTTATCCCTCAGGGATTACTTAAAAAGAGTGTAAAGTTTGTGAAAATCAGGCTAACACTCAGATATGTAGGATCTGATTTCCAGAGGTAATTGGCATGTAAACAGAGGTGGAGTTGAAGGAGAAGACCCTCTCCAGATGGAGAGAAATGACCAAGAAAGCTGTAGGTCACAGAAACCTTGTCTAATTTGATCTCAGATACAGATATCTTTAGTGATATAAACCCCAAGGGGCTCCAGGCAGCATTGCTATTAATCAATTAATTTGTTTATTTATTTGATGCCAGTCCTGGGGCTTGAACTCAGGGCCTGGGCCCTATCCCCGAGCTTATTTTTTTCTTTTCCTTTTAAACATTTTTTCTTATCTTTAAGTAATTGCATTAAGAAGTTGCCATTCACCAAAGCAGTTTATGAATACAGTGTGTCTTGATCAAATTTGCCCCTTTCAATAGTCTCACCTACCCCTTCCCTTGCTTATCTTCATTCTAGGTTATGTATTGATTTTTTGGCCATTTAATCAAGCAGTTTATGTGTACAATGCATCTTGAGTCCTGTGATCACTTCAATATCTTCACTTCCACTTTGACCCACCAGTCCCTTAAATTTCTCAATCCTGTGGTATATGCAGGGAATTCTTGCCTGCCTTCTCCCCATTCCCTGTTCATTCTTCTATCTCTCCACTTCCCTCTTGTAAGTACCCATTTCCTGGTGCTTCTCTTGTTGGACTTTGACTTAGTCTTTTTAAAGTGTTATACTATTTGTGACCTCCATACTCTGCTACACTTTAGTTAATTCATTTGTAACCCCTTGCTTACTATCCAGTGTGTTTACTTGTAGCTGTGTCAGCACATTCTAGCTACCACAAATGAGGGAAGTCATACAACCTATGTTTCTTTGTGTCTGACGTACACTCTATCACTTGAGCACAGCTCCACTTGCAGCTTTTGGCTGGTTTATTGGAGATATGGACTTTCCTGCCTGGGATGGCTTCAAACTGCGACCCTCAGATCTCATCTTTCTGAGTAGCTGGGATTACAGGTGTGAGCCACTGATTCTGGGAAGCTCTTTATTTTTGAAGCAAGGATATCATTTGGAAAATAGTATCAGCGAGTTGCCACAGTTGGTTAATGGGATGTAACCATCTTCAACTTACACAGCTTGAGTTTTTATGAACACCTTTCTTGGATATAATTAAACAAAAAACATCTGTCAGGAAAATTTGAATCGCACTGTCCTGAGATGATAGCACAAAGTAAGGAGCTGCAAAGTTAATGTCCGTGCCACTGGGCAGTGTCTCCGCTGTTCAGAGACAACCATGTTTTCTGCTAATGGAGCCACAGATAGGGGACAATTCTCTTCTGGGGAATTTTCTAAAATGAGAACACATCCCAGCAGTACAGAATTAGCAAGAAAGTAGAGTATCTTCAAATGCAAATTTCCTGACATTTCCAGCTACTCAAATAATTATCCTACCTGGGTGAACTAATAATAACTTAGTTAAAGGTTTCAATTTAGTGTAACCAAATGTAATGCAAAAGTCACTTAGGAAGACAAACGTGAATTCCATTTTAAGACTTGCTGAAAGTGGGATGTCTCTGTCCTCTTCCTCCTTTCTTCTACTCCGAATGTCACAAGCAGTGGCATGAAGTGCTTTGGGCAGGATGGAAAGTAAGAATATCATGAAGTATGTTGCTTAGCCTGTGAAACTGGTGTCCCCTTGCTCATCCCAGGGAGGGAAGTCAGAGTCCCTGGGGGCAGTTGTCCCTTCATACCTTCAATTCTTTCTTTATTGTGCTAGAACCATTTTACCTAGTGAATACTTGAAAGCAAATCCATTTCACCAGTCTATCTCCATAGCAAAAATAATGTTCAGAATCTGTAGAGATTTAAAGAAACTTTTTGAAATCTTGGCATAATGTTTGAATCTCTGTATATATGTGTCTAGCACAGGGTCAGGTACATGGTAAGTACTCTACTCTGAATTAAATTGGGAAAAGGAAAGTTACTAAAGGGCACTGGAAACTTCTAGAAGGAATTTGTCAATATTCATCAGTTGACATAAAACTGTTTATATGTCTTTGATCCAATAGTTTTGTTCTAGTGAATTTATAGAGAGTCTTAAGTTCTAAGAGATTTACTAATGAAGCTATTTGTTGCAAATATTGTGTTTGTAAAAAAATCAATTAAAACCAATGATTTCCCTGTGGTTGAGTATTTAATAACAACTCTTGATCTGGGTTGGTGTAGTGGCTCACATTGGTAATACCAGCTACTTTGGTAGTAGAGGTCAGAAGGACTGAAGTTCAAAGTCTAACTTGGGGCAAAAATGAGCCAGTCTCAAGCTATAGACGAGAATGGTGGTATAGATCTGTATCCCAACTAGATGCAAACATAAATAAGAGGATTGACATTTCAGCTGGAAAGACCCTATTTGAAATGTACAATTGGTGGCTGGCTCAAGTGCCTAGCAAGTGCAAGGCCCTGAGTGGAAAACCCATACATCAAATCATCATCATCATCATCATCATCATCATCATCATCATCATCACCATCATCATCGCCATCAACATCATCACTGTGATAAATCTATTGAAATGAACATTATGCAACCAATAAATGGATACTTGTCAAGACTAGATCACAATGTAAATATCTGATAGAAAGTTATGTGTGTGTGTGTGTGTGTTTAAAAGTTAAATATGCAAACATAATAAAAAGGCTGTTTGAGTGAAAATCCTCCAGGTAAAAATTAGCTAGTGTTAATTATACAGGGGGAGATTTCTTGTTACAACTCTACAAACATTTGCACTATATTCCAATTAATCTACTATGGGTAATATTTTTAAAAGATCATTTTGATATTTTCAAATCTCTTTGTATTGTTTTACAAAAGAAACTTTTAAATTTAGCTGAACATCCAATTGTCATACCTAACAGATACTTGAATTAAGTTGGCTTCTTCTTTCCTGTCCACAAACCACTTTCTATGCAAATAATTCACAATGATTAACAGTCATATATAGATCAGGCTGAGGTCCATAAATTCTAAATAATTCACAACTCGCTAATTGGAGAGTTACAGAGAAGCACACATCCAAGCTTCTTATGGAATAAAAAGCCCACACTACTTGCATGTGAGGATTTCCTATTATGTAAGTAGAGCACATTGTTTTGTGGAAGTAGCCACATAACAAGTTGTATTTTTTTTTTGCAGGGGATCTTATTTTCTGTAATTTGTTACATGTGATTATTTTATTTATAATTATACATAAGAAAGGATTTATAACATGAAAATAGAAAACATGGTCCATTAGTGTAATCCAACAAGCAAAGCTGATTCACATGGTTGAGTATTTTTTAATGTAGTTGCAATTATTTTATTTCATTTTTTATAGGTGTATATTAAATGGTACCAAATCAAGTTAATCAAACAGACAAATTGGTTGGCTTTACTATTTTAAGCTGAGAATATACTAGAATGTTACAGTTTTTTCTAATTAAAATGTTTTTTTTTTAGAGAAATAAATGCAAACATTTCTATAACATTGATAACTGAAAGGAAAGATAAGTAAACTTCTGGTTCATCTCCTATCATTGATAGCTAAAATAACTCTAAGAAGCTTTGATATTGTCTTTGACTAAAAGTTTGTTTCTTCCAAATGCAACCACAGGGAAGTTACATGTGAAATAATGAAAGGAATCACAGATATTTTGTGACTTATAAATGCAGTAATTATTTATTTTGCTTTTCTATGGACATTTAAAAATGAATAGTTCCATTATCATGTTTATTGGTCAAACATTTTAATGTCACTCTTAAAGAAGAACCTAACATTATTGACTTAAATTATCTTAGGAAGATTATAATGATTAGGCTTATGCTTAAATGAGTCAAACTGTCTTTAATAGATATTTAATAATGCAAAATCTGTTATTTTTCTTAAATAAGGCTGTTTTGTGGCTTATTTTCAAATTCTGTTGAAGATTGGTCATAAGTAGTAACTCAGCTAAGTTCTTTCATTTTTACAGCTTCAAAACAAACAAAACCTACCCAAAGCCAGGTGCCAGTAAGCACATGCCTGTAATCTTAGTTACTCAGGAGACTTAGAGACCTGAAGATTAAGGTTCAAAGCCAGCGTGGACAATAAAGTGTGTGAGACTCTTATTTCCATTTAACAACCAAAAAGCAGGAAGTGGAGTTGTTGCTTAAGTGGTAGAGCACTGCCCTTAAGTGAAAAAGCTGAAGGACAGCACTCAGGTCCTGAGTTCAAGCCCTAGTACCAACCCAAAACCAAATAAGCAAACAAAAAACCAAGTTTAAGCAAGTTGTCATCATAAGTACTGGTGATGAAGCGTTCATATTTCCTATGGGGAAGGAACTAATGATATAATTTTGAGAAGTATGAAACACATTCTAATCTGATTATAACTATCTTAAGATATTGACTTCAAATTTACATTTAGTATGTTGGCTTTCGGTGGAGAAATGGAATCATTTTCATGGATCTACTGATGTTATTGGTATTAAAGATATGATTTTTCCGTAGATGCTTTGTCACAGCAAGTAGAATACCTTCACCTTTCTTATATCGTTAACACAAACTGCACTTAAGATTTGGTAGTAAATATAAAACATTATTAAATGAGTATTTCTGAAAATTAAAATTCCATCAGCCAACCAATTATTTACTCTTCCACCATATACCCACCCTCTGAGGCACAACGGTGACTTTGTTGAATCTGAGCACTCTCTTCTATAAATAGAATATCAATAAAAATATATTTAAACCAACATTTAAATAACTTACCTTTGCTTCCTTGAACTTGTAGAAAAATCCAACAAACAAAAATAGCTCTTTTTGTTTCCAAATACATCCTGGCTTTTGGGCATTGGCAGGTCTGAGAAGAAAATCACAGGACAACCTCTAGGATTGATGGAAAGAAGAGAATGATGGAAGTCTGAAAATGACTGATGTTGTAGTGCCAGCTGAGTGAGAATATGAGAATCGCCTTCTTGCTTTAGTTTGCCTTAGTAAAGGTGTCAGCGTGTGCAGAACATACTCAGTGTCTGTGTGTGGGATAATCTGTTTATCTTCCCCCTTAAGTGTAATCTCAGCTTAAGGGCCAGCTGGAGGCAGCTTTATCTCATTAACCTTCTGAAGAAGCAGCTGTCAGTCTCCCGTCCTGGGTGCCATTGTACCCACATATCCACAGACAGCCTTACCCTGTTACTATAACACAGAGCTGGCTGGAGGTCTCCCCAAATTCCTAAGGCTGCCAGTTGAGGGCAGATATTTTCCGAAATGACATGTCCAAGCCGCATCTTTTGAAAATTCTTAATTGCTATCTTTGGAAGTCTGTGATTATTTATTTAATATGTGTAAGTTTCCACAGATAGCAAAGCAATCTCCACTTTCTTCTCTGTACTGTTTTATAATTGTGTGTGTTTCCATGGTAGAGTTTAGTGTGGGAACATATAGGCACAAGAGAGAAATGATCTGGACTGGGTGTCTGTCCACACCTCAAACATTTGTCATTTCCTCTTAGTGCTGGAAATATTCAAAAACATTTTTATTAGTTAGTTTGAAATATAGAATTAGCCAGCTGCTGGTGGCTCATGCCTGAAATTCTGTCTACTAGATCACAGGATTGTGAGGAACTGAGGTAATAATAAATTTGTGAGCCTCGTCTTTCCAACTGATAGTAAAAAGGCAGGTATGGAGGTGTGGTTCAAGTGGTAGAGCCCTAGCTTTGAGAGAAAAAAGTGAGTAAGAATGCAAGGTCTTGAGTTTAAGTCCCAGAAATGGCACACACACACACACACACACACACACACATACTGAGAAATATAAAATTATTCTTTGCTAACTCTAGTTGCCCTACTCCTACTGCACAATAGAATAGCAGAAAATATATTCCTCTGTCCCAATGGTACTCATGAACCCCTTAACTATATCTCCTCTTTCTACCCGTTCCCCCCTCCTCCCTGACCCTGGTAACTGTGATTGCATTCTCTATTTCTGTGAGATCAATTTTGTTAACTTATGCACACGAATGATTAACATTGCAGCATTTGCCTTTCCTTGCTTGATGTTATTCATTTCAAGTAGTATCTTGCAGTCTCATCCTTATTGTTGCAATTGACTAGAGTTTATACTCACTCTTAACCACTACCTGCTATGAAATTGTCTTATTTCTATTAGAGTTTTTTTTAAGCTATCCTGGAGTTTGAACTCAAGGTCTTGGGCTTGATAGGATGGTGCTCTACTCCTTGAGACATATCTCTAGTCTTGCTTTTTGCTGGTGATTTTGGAGTTGGGATCTGGTAAATTTTCTGGCTGGGCTGGCCTCAAGTTATGAGCACTTAGAGCTCAGCCACTTGAGTGGCCAGGTTTATGGGTGTGAGCCACTGGTGCTGGCCATAAAAGTATTTCAAACTCAGTTTAAACTGTATGTGAGAAATATATCTTCATTGAGGCAACAGAGTGCTTTGTGGATTATCTTATTTTTCTCTCTTATTTCTAACTAAACATAAAGCAATAAATTTTCTCCAGATGTTACCCAACGTGTGTGAATTTTTTTTGTCATACAGGTAAACACTGCAGAGTCTGTCTTTCCCAGGGCTTTCTTACCCACTCCAGTATTGTTTAATTTCCTGTCATTGTGTTGACAGCAGTCTCTTAGAAATCTTTTTCAAGTCATCAAAAGGATTTCTTTCTTATAATATGAATATGTATTTTTATGTCAAATTAATTAAGAAAATGATAAATTAGCAAAGAAAATAAATGAAATAACCAAGTTGCTCATAAAAGTAGTCAGAGAACATAGGAAAACTTGCAAATTCACTAACAATGAAAGGAAAACAAATTAAAGCAATAAGATAACATTATTTAGGTCTTCAGATGGCCTAAATCAGCCTAGAGAGGCACCTGGAAACATTACAAGCGGTTGGCCCTAGAGAAGAGCGGACAGGTAGGAAAGAGAAAAGAGAACTATAATTCTTCTATTCATTCTAGTTTTCTTGAGCCCCTTTTCCATGTTGGATTCTGTGTTTTCTGTATTCTTCATTGTCTTCTTCTCCTCCTTCTCCTTCTTCTTTGACTTTGTTTGTTTAGAGATCTGACGTGTTTGAAAATGGGGCTGGGAAGGTGGCTCAGTGGTAGAGCACTTGCCTTGCATGCTCAAGGCCCTGGGATCGATTCCTCAGCACCACATAAGCAAAAAGAAAAAAGCCAGAAGTGGCGCTGTAGCTCAAGTGGTAGAGCGCTAGCTTTGAGCTGAAGAGCTGAGGGACAGTGCCCAGGCCCAGAGTTCAGGCCCCATGACCGGACCCAAAAAAAAAAAAAAAAGAAAATGCTTTCCATCTGCCTTCCTCCTTGACAGTCTTGCCAGATTCAGAATTCTTCTTAGAATACCAAAGACACCTGTTGCACAAATTCCAAAACTTGCTTTCTTTTTTTAAAATTTATTGTGAAAATACTGTACAGAGGGGTTACAATTACATGGGCAAGATAACGAGTACGTTTCTTATCAATCATTGTAGCCTCCTCCTTTGTTTCCCCTTCCCATCCCTTCCCATCCTCCCCCCCCCCCCCCCCCCTCCCTGCCCCCCCCCTACCCACACCAAAGTTAAAACTTTGTTTTTGACATAACAACTTGTACATCTCATTGCTGCAACAGGTCCACCTGTATCCCTATTTAAACGATTTGTTTTTCCCTTCCCCTCCACAAATTATACCGACATCAAATACAGTGAAAGCAGGGGTTATACTGTGTGGGAGGAACATACAAAGTAACAAAGAAGTAACAAAGAAACCTAGGTCCCATGGTTTCCCTTATTTGCAATATCTAGTATATGTATGAGTCAAGCAGAAAAGGTCAGATAATGTGATGTTAAGAAAATGAACCCTTATGTATTTTACTATTTTTTTCTTTCATGCATTTGTTTCTAATGCATTTATAAGATTATTTCTTTGTTGCTTTGTATGTCCCTCCCCCACAGTATAACCCCTGATTTCACTATATTTGATGTCAGTATAACTTGTGGAGGAGATGTGGAAAAACATGTCGTTTAAGGATACAGGTGGACCTGTTGCAACAATGAGAAGTATAAGTTGTCATGTCGAAAAAGAGCTTTACAAAGTTGGTGGGGGGGGGAGGATTGGGTGGGGGGGGTAGGCTGAGAAGGGATGTGATGGGCAAACAAAGGAGGAGGCTGCAATGCTTGATAAAAAATGTATGCATTATCCTGCCCATGTAATTGTAACCCCTCTGTACAGTATGTTCTCAAAAAATATAATAAAACAAAATGAAAAACAATAAGTGTGTTAGAAACAATTGCATGAAAGAAAAAAAACATTTGAATACATATTTTAGGGTTCATTTCCCTAACATCACCTTATCTGACATTTTCTGCTTGACTCAGACATATACTAGATATTGCAAATAAGGGAAACCATGGGACCTATGTTTCTTTGGGCCTGGCTTACTTCACTTAATATAATTTTTTCCAAGTTTTTCCATTTCCTAACAAATGGGGCAATGTCATTCTTTCTGATGGAGCATAGAATTCCATTGTCTATATATACCACATTTTCTTGATCCATTCATCTACTGAGGGGCATCTGGGTTGGTTCTATATCTTAGCTATGGTAAATAATGCTGCAATAAACATAGTTGTGCTGGTAGCTTTAGTAAGGTCTTGTTTGTGAACATTTGGGTAAATGCCCAAAAGTGGGATTGCTGGGTCATAGGGGAGCTCTATGTGGAGTCTTCTGAGGAACCCCCATACTGCTTTCCAAAGTGATTGAACAAGTTTACACTCCCACCAACAATGCAGTAAGGTTCCCTTCTGTCCACATCCTCTCCAGCATCTGTTGTTATTAGAGTTCTTGATTATAGCCATTCTAACTGGGGTGAGGTGGTATCTCAATGTTGTTTTGATTTGTATTTCTTTTATGGCTAGGGAGGTTGGGCATTTCCTCATGTGTCTATTGGCCATCCTTCTTCAGAGAAGTTTCTATTTAAGTCTTTAATCCACTTATTTATTGGGCAGTTGTTTCTTTGAGGATTTGTTGTTGGGGAATTTGATTTTTTGAGTTCCAGAGTGTATTTTAGATATGAGACCCTTGTCCATTGTGTGGCTAGTGAATATCTTCTCCCAATCCATGGGCTTTCTATTGATCTTGCTAGCTATGTCCTTTGCCATGCAGAAGCTCTGCAATTTCATGTAATCCCATTTGTCCAACCTTTCTTTGATTTGTTGTGTTTCTGGGTTTTTCTTAAGAAAATTTCTGCCTGTGCCAAGGAGACCTAGGGTTTCTCCTATTCCATCCTGTAGTGTTTTCAAAGTGTCTTCTTTGACTTCGAGGTCTTTGATCCATTTGGAGTTGATTCTGGTGCAGGGTGATATATAAGGATCTAGCTTTAGTTTTCTACAAGTAGTTAACCAATTTTGCCAGCACCATTTACTGAAGAGGCTGTCTTTCTTCCATTCTATTTTTTTTTAGCTCCCTTATCGAAGATTAGATGGCTATAGGTCTGTAAGTTCATTTCTGGGTTTTCAATTCTATTCTATTGGTCCTGAGGTCTTTTCTTGTGCCAGTACCAATCTGTTTTGATTATTATGGCTTCATACTAGAGTTTGAAATTTGCTATTGATATTCCTCCAGCAGTGTTCTTTCTGTTGAGGATCGTTTTTGCTATTCAGGGTCTCCAAAGCTTTCTTAACTATCATCTTCTCTATTGTTGTTAGTTGAGGCTTCCCACTTAGAAGATTCTTTTGTTGGGCACCGGTGGCTCACTCCTATAATCCTGGCTAATCGGGAGGTTGAGATCTGAGGGTCACAGTTTGAAGCCAACCAAGGCAGAAAATTCCCCTGAGACTCTTATCTCCAATTAAACACTCAAAAACCAGAAGTGGAGCTATGGCTCAAAGTGGTTGAGTGCTAGCCTTTAGCAAAAGAGCTCAGGGACAGCACCCAGGCTCGGAGTTCAAGCCCCACCCTCCCAAAAAAGAGATTCTTTTGACATTGTTTTCTTTACAGTTTGTTTGGTTATATTTAAAGACAAGCAGCCATTTAATTATATGGTGTGTCTGCAAATAAACAATGAACTGGACATCCTTGTACATAGATAACCCTATGAAGAAAGAGAGATGTGAGCATGCAGCAGAACTTGTCTAGAACTTGGTTGTCTAGAACTATTGCCAGATAAATGCATACAGGGCTGGAAAGCTGGTAGGAGTTAATGAAATAGTCCTCTCAGCTTGTTGTATAACTTTGTATTATACACAGGATCCTAACCCTGCTGTGAAAATCATGTGTTTTCTCTTTTTGTTCTCTAGGAAATAAAGTAAGCATTTCAAGTTGTGCAAATCATTTCCACCTGCTAGCCTTCTTAGTAAGTATGTGGTAGAGATTCATTTGCCCTTAAAAGTATCACATGCCACAGATATGATTATGGAGAGATTTAATTTATCTTATAATAATAAATATTTAGCTTTCTCTGAGGCAGTACCTCATGCATTTCCCCCATTTTCAATTAAAAAATTTCAGTAACTGATGTTGGTAACTGCCACTTAGGAGGCAAACAAGAATGATAAACACTCATTATTTTTGAAACAATGATTTCTGGGAACATCAGGTCTTTCTCTAATTACTGTTGTGTTTAATTATGGGTCACTGTAATTAATCCACAAGTGTTTCTTCAAGCTGGCTGTCAGCTGTAATTTTGCATTCTTAAAGAGGTAAACCTTCTCTTTCTCAGAGAACTACAGTGGTATATTTTAAATGCATAAAGTAATGGGAAAGACCACTAGGTTTTTTGAGATTTCTTCCTTTATCTGAGAGCAGTAGATATAAGGCAGAAATGGATTGGAAACTGGTACTTCACGCCTATATCCTAGCTACATGGGAGGCTGAGGCCTGAGGATTGCAATTCAAAGCCAGCCTGGGAAGAAAAAATCTGTGAAACTCTTATCTCCAATTGACTAGCAAAGAGCTGGAAGTGGAGCTGTGGCTCAAACTAGCCTTGCGTGAAACCAAGGCTCAAACCAGCCTTGAGCAAAAAAAGCCAACCGAGAGTGTGAAGTTCTGAATTCAAGCCTCAGTGCCAGCACATGCGTGTGTGCATGCACACACACACACACACACACCCCACACCACAACGCACATACTCATACTCACACACAAGATAGTGCTACCAAAGAATCAGTCAATATCATAAAGGAATAATTCCATTTGTTAATCAGAATAGATATTGACCTCCAAACACAGCAGTTTCTAACGTCAACCTTTAGCTACCCCAATTTCTGTGATCACTATTCGTCATCTCTGGGATCCTGATTATATGAAGCAAAGTAACTCCAAGA
Organism: Dipodomys ordii; assembly: GCF_000151885.1. Classification (NCBI taxonomy): domain Eukaryota; kingdom Metazoa; phylum Chordata; class Mammalia; order Rodentia; family Heteromyidae; genus Dipodomys; species Dipodomys ordii. The sequence goes on along the minus strand of NW_012267398.1, from coordinate 2,450,637 downwards.
AACACAGGTTGCATGGTGTCCCTCATTAGTGGTAACTACAATGTGTCTATACATCTACAAGTAAACACACTGGATGGTAAAAGATTAAAAAAAACACTGGGATATGATAAATTATTCAGGTCTCTAGGCATTCACACACAGTGAGAATGAAGGAAATTATTCTTAGGAGAATATCACAAAGGCTCAATATGATCATATAAAATAATATGTATCAAAATGAACTCCAGGAAATGGAAACAAGGGGGGTTCTTTCTCTTTGTTCTGTTTTCCTTTCCTTTCCTTTCCTTTCATTTCCTTTCGTTTCTTTTCCTTTCCTTTCCTTTTCTTCCCTTCCTTTCCCTTCCCTTCCTTTTCCTTTCCTTCCCTTTTGTCTTGTTTGTTCATTTATCTGTCTTTTGGAGATCAAAAGAGGATACAGAAATGGAGGGACAAAGGGCGAACAAATACAGCAGAGGCCCTTACTGGACACTATGTTAAAAAATGAACTATACCTCTTGTGAGCGAGGGATGGGAGGCAAAAACAGGGAGAGAGCGAGGGAAGGGGTCACATTGTTAACAAAGAAATGTACCCATCACCTGGCATATATGACTACAACTGCTCCGTAATTCACTTTACAATAACAATAAACAAATAAATAAAAAGAAAGAACAAATATGCTGAGAAAGTTAATGTTCACTGGCTATGTTTACACCATGGAACAAGAGAGGAATTATGGAAGAGGTAGGGTCAGCTGCAGGGTTTCCTGGTCACATGGCTATTCTTCATCCTGCATCTGTCAACTTGGAGACAGGCAAGGTAGCTCTGCGAGAATCCATCTCAAGAACGGTGATGTGTTGACTTCGTGAGAAGGATGGCGACTCTGAGTGGTGTAGGTTTTTCTTGCCCATGTTATGGATTGCTGGTTCATTGTCTTATTCCAGGTGAGCAAAGAGGATTCCTGAGGTGTCTTCATCACTATCAAAATACGAGCTGCTAGTCGTGAGTAGCTGAGCTGTTCCTAGACAGAGCCAGTCTAGGAGAGGAAGAAATGCATTGCCCCAAGATTTCCTACTACCCTGCAAGGAAGTGTGTCTATACTTCTGAAATCCCAAAGCACTTCTGTGCGTGTCGAGAAAGAGCTGTCCTTGGTAGTGTAAGACGCGTTCTGCAGAGCTTCGAGTTTCCCCTTACATCATGACTTACATCAGACAAAACACAGAAAAGCACAAGGTGACACTGATTGCAGTGTCACTCGGGGTTGACTTCTGTCTTCTGAGTTTACCCTCTGAATTGATCACAGGCTGTCAGCTACAGGCTGCAGAATTCAACAAAAAGGGCTATTCTGGGCATGAAGAAAGGAGAGGTACAAGATGGAATCTGCTCAAAGCTGACTGCACCAGGATAGGAATGGAAGGAAGAAATCAATAGAGACACAGGATGACAGGGATTCCTCTCCTCTCCTCTCCTCTCTTTTTCTTTCCTTTGTGCTGGTGTTGGGGCTTGAACTCAGGACCTCTCATGCTTGCTTAGCTTTTACATTCAAAGCTGTCATTCTACCACTTCAGCCACAGATCTGCTTCTGGCTTTTTATTGGTTTATAAGAGATAAAAGTCCCATGGATTTTCTTTCCCAGGATGGTTTTGAACCAGGATCCTCAGATATCAGCCTCCCGAGTAGCTAGGATTACAGATGTGAGCCATCAGCACCTGGCAAGATGACAATTCATGACACTGAGTGACAGAGCTGAGTGATGGAGGCCTTATATCTTCATATACTCACCTTCATTATTTTCTGCAAGAACACTTTGCTGAAGTGGAAGGACTTGAACAACTTCATTCTCCTGTGTAGGTAAAGCAGGTTGGCCTTCCTCCCAAGATGCTCAGCATGAGGTCTTCCCCAAGATCTTACCCCCTGACCCTTTCCAATGCTTTGGTAGAAAACATGTGGAATGCAGAATAAACAGAACTGGTCTCTTGGTAAGTATAATTTGAAGCAGAACATTAGGAACACAGATAAGCAGGTAATTTGAAACATTATCTAGATGGTGTCAATCTACATATATTTTGGAATGCAGATTTTTCAAAAAAGCATCAGCCATCTCTGCGAAGAGAATCAATGTGTCGGTGTACTTGGTGTTAGCAAGTTCTATATATTCATTTCTATGTTGTAATTTCAGAGATCATGATAGATTTTGCACACTCTAAGAGTCCCAAGACTTCTGTCAGTGACTCGAAAATGTAGTTATAAAGCCAGGTGGCAGTGGCTTGTGCTTGTAATTCTAGCTACTCAGGAGACTGTGATTTAGAGAGTAGCAGTCCCAAACCAATTCAGGCAAAAAAGTCAAGATCCCATCTCCCAAATAAAGGGTAAAAAGCTGGGCTGGAGGTATGGCTCAAGTGGTAGAGCACCAGCAGAACAACTGAGCTGAGCAAATGTGAGATTGAGTTCAAACTCCAGTGCAAACACCCATAGTTTTAGCCAGATGTGGTTGTAGGCACCTGTAATCAAAGCTACTTGGGAGAATGATACTGTAGGATCATCAGTTTGAGAGCAGGCAAGGTTAGAGAGACCTTATCTCAAACATGCAAATAAAAAAGCTTGAGGCATACCTTAAATAGTAGACATGTCCAGAATATATTAGGCTCCGAGTTTAATTTCTACCTTATATTGTTTTCTGGATCTTCATGTGTTTGATTATTTATATGTACAATTCTACATCAAGATCACATGATTTGAGGTGGAAAATTCACCCAAGCTCTCTATAAAGCTGAGCTAAAGTTCATTCAAGTGCAGAAAATTGTTATGGAATGGCTGTGAAATGGCTATCCATTTTAGTAGTAATTCTGTCCTTTGCTATAAATTTTTATTCATTATCTAGTAAAAAATATTTATGCCTTTAAATAAACCCAAATTTATGGTTAAAAAGGAACCGTATGTCTTATACTCTAGTTTTCAAATGCAATTTTGATAGTAGCTGAAAATCATTCTTCAAAGTAGTTGTAGGAATGTCTACCTCTTTGCACTTCTGGCATTCATTTTCAGAATATTATGTGAAGAATTACAAAAACCTTGGGAGTTTTTTTTATTAGATTTTGCTTGAATTTATGTACAAAATTGGATGGAGGTAAACCTTTTTACTATGTGAAGTATTCTTATCCCTCAAAATGACAGTATCTATCTATCTATCTATCTATCTATCTATCTATCTATCTATCTATCTATCTATCAATTTATCTATCTATCATCTATCTATCTATCATTTCTCTCTAGCTAGGGCAACTTTTGGCTCTTTCCCCAATACTCCATTTTTTTTAAATTTAATTTTATTTTATTTGCGAACATACTGTACAGAGGGATTACAATTACATGGGCAGAATAATGCGTACATTTCTTACCAAGCATTGCAGCCTCCTCCTTTGGTTTACCCTTCACATCCCTTCCCAGCCTCCCCCCTCTCCCCCAATCCCAATCCTTCTCCTTCCCCCCCTTCCCCCCCCCTCTCACCGATGTTGTAAAGCTCGTTTTGGACATGACAACTTGTACTTCTCATTGTTGCAACAGGTCCACCTGTATCCTTAAACAACTGGTTTTTCCCCATCTCCTCCACAAGTTATACTGACATCAAATATAGTGAAAGCAGGGGTTATACTGTGGGGGAGGGACATACAAAGCAACAAAGAGATAATCTTATAAATGCGTTTGAAACACATGCATGAAAGAAAAAAAACATTAAAATACATATCTAAGGGTTCATTTTTCTGACTTGACTCATACATATACTAGATATTGCAAATAAGGGAAACCATGGGACCTATGTTTCTTTGGGCCTGGCTTACTTCACTTAATATAATGTAACTGTCAACAAACATGAGTAAATTGCTGGTGATGTCCCTATCTTTTGCTTCCTTTAGTCTATAGAAACCTGAAGTCCTTGGTCTTAAAAAATAGTTGCTTCGGGCTGGGAAGGTGGCTCAGTGGTAGACCGCTTGCCTTGCATGCATGAGGCCCTGGGTTCGATTCCTCAGCACCACATAAGCAAAAAGAAAAAAAAGCTGGAAGTGGCACTGTGGCTCAAGTGGTAGAGCGCTAGCCTTGAGCTGAAGAGCTGAGGGACAGCGTCCACGCCCAGAGTTCTGGCCCGATGACCAGGCCCCCTCCCCCCCAATTGCTTCTTTCAAAGCAGTCATTTGGTGACTTCACTCACAACTTTTAATTCTTTGCACAGCTATTATCTCTCTTGTGTGGTTTCTGTCAGCCTCCTGACTTACCTTATTCTATGGTCCCTGTTGATAATTATGCCTCCTCTACTATGCCAAACTACCTGGTTTGGGTCTAGTCCATCGTAAAGACTCTCTCATTGTTTAAGTCTTTTTTCGACTGTCAGATCCATGGAGGTCTTCTCTGATGACCCAGTATGAAGTTTATGTGTACAGTTCTGCATCAAGGCAGTGTGATCTTAGGCAGATAATCATCAGATTTCTGTATAAAACAGAGCTAAAGTTCATTCTCCAATCATCGTTATGCACACCCGCTCTGTTTACTTAAAAGGTTGACATCTGATTGGAAGTCCTTCTGTCCATTCATGAGGTCGCTTGCTCAACATTTCTTCTTCCCTAACCACTGCCCCGTCTCCATACATGCTTCATGGAGTTGCTAGCTCTGTTCTGTATATCTCAACACCCAGGACTTTGCATGGTACTAAGTTAGTGTTCAGTAAATTCAATGAATAAAGTAAGCCAATCAATAGTCAAGCCTTATAAAATTGTTAGTTATTTATGAAATGAGAACACATTTTTTTTTGCAAACTGACAGAAAGAAAGGATGTAGGTCTTATGATCTGGTGGAATAATTTTTGAAACAGTCAGGGAGACTTCTCCATGGATTATCACACAGTTACCTTCATCAATAATATTTGCACAGCTATTAAGACATGTGTGGTCACGGAACTCTTCCTCATCATTTCTTCAATGTATTTGTACACTGCAGAGCAGGAGCACAGATTCCTGCTGTGATATCCAACAGCATGTGACCTGCTTCTTCAGTGATCTGCCTCAGCTGGTCTGGCTGGAAGTCTTGCTGGAAAATCAACACCCTTGTCATTTTCTTGAATGATTGCATGGGGACGTTACGGAGAAGAAGAAACTTTGAAATTGTATTTCTTGACAAGTAGCTGGAGGGTAAATGTTTGTGGTGAAGAATGACCCATGCATAATAGCTATCAGCTGATGGGGGCATAAGGCTTGCATCCTTAATGAACACCAGCGCAGCTAATGCAGATGAATCCTTGAGTAGCAGGCTGATTTCAGGATTTCTCTTACACAACAGTCCTAGTTTTGTTCAGTCCTGGGCATGAGCACCTTGTCCCTGAGTTCTGCATCACCAGACATACCTATACATTCATCTGCCATAATACCTGAAATAATCCCTATGTGCCAATGCAGGAACTTGAACTCAGGGCCAGTGTGCAGCCCCTTAGCTTTATTTTGCCCAGTGCTGGTGCTCTACCACAGCCCCATTTCTGGCTCTTTGGTGGTTCATTGGAGATCAGAGTTTCACAGACTTACCTGCTCTGGCTGGCTTAGAACCTCAGTCCTCAGATCTCAGCCTGAAGAGTTGCTAGGGTTACAGGCATGAGTCTCCAGTGTTCCAGCTTCCTAGGTCCCTCCTCTACTGGAGGCCTGAGGCTCAGGTGTATTTAAGATGCTTTATCACACCTTTAGACTTAACCTGTGTCAGGGCCCGAGGCTCTGGTTAGGCCCACAAGGACCTGAACCTCCCTGAGTTGGCCCCTTCTGGAGTCTGGCCTTTCTCTGCAATGGTGCTGTTCCTGGGTCTGCAGGCTCGGGGGACATTTTCTCCTTCAAATCCTCCTATTTGGGCAGTAGAAGTATATATCATCTGTGTTTATGACTTTCTCGTCCTTCACCTCAATAGTAATTCTATAGACATGTGTCAGGAGAGAACAATTTGTTGTCTTCTAGAATAATCATATCAAAACATGTCCTTATTGAGACACATTATAAATTATCTTTCTTTTTAAAAATATTACACTTCAATTGCTGCATTAATTTCCTGGGAGGTAGTATTACCTATCCATTTTAGGCTGTTTAAGAGAGAGCAAGTAAATATAACAGAGATTGCTGAGAATGAAGAATTATTTATTTACCCTCATGATGATCCATCAAGTGGTAGAGCGCTAGACCCTCATGATGACTCCAGGATCTAGAGTTGTCTAGACTTTTATCTATTTTCAGATTAAAAGAAAAACAAGCAGTAGGTAGCTTTCACCACATAGTTGCTCGTCCAGGGGCTGAGGGTTTTGGGGCCCACACTCTGGTTGTAAGAGCTGTTTTGGTAGCCACTGTTTTCCTGTTTCCAACGTAGCAGGACTGTGGATAGGCACTGAGTATCTCCAGGCAGGATGACTTGTGCCAGGCTGGGTGAGGGCAAGTGAGTGAGCTGGGGGTTGCTCTAGAGACTGCAGGAGGGCGAGCTGCCCTGCTGCTGCTCAGGTGGAGTAAACCAGCCTGCCAGCACCACTTGGATGATTCCCAGGCTTCCATGTTTCACATTTCCCTAGGGAAAGTGAGAGCTTTGAGTTCACACCAGCGCCCCCTGCTGGGCTCCTAGTGGAATCTGTACATTCAGTGGCACTGGAGTTGAAGACTGCAGCATGGTTTTATGCTATACATTTGTGTGTGTGTGTGTGTGTGTGTCGATTGTGGGGCTTGAACTCAGGACCTGGGTGCTGTCCCTGAGCTCTTTTTTCCCACTTTGAACCACAGCTCCACTTCTGGCTTTTTTGGTTGTTAATTAGAGATAAGAGTCTCATGGACTTTTTTGTCCTGATTGGCTTTCAACTGTGATCCTCAGGTCTCAGCCTTCTGAGTACTACGCTAATATTTTGGAGAGGTCAAAAGTACTCTTACTCATTTCCCTTTCACTTTCTCAACATGCATTGAGAATTGGATAGTCTCAATATTTTTCCGGCTTGAGTTTGTGCTCAACTTTATCTTCCCCTATATGCTAATAGGAACAGGCTGAACTTTTTGTTGATTGGTTGAAAATTTCTTTTAAAGACCACTGAATCTTGAAAAGCAAGAGATATTTTCCTGTATGAATGCGTGTATATATATATATATATATATATATATATATATATATAATTTGTTGGTCGTGGGGCTTGAACTCTGGGCCTGGGTGCTGTCCCTGAGCTCTTCAGCTCAAGACTAGCACTCTACCACTTAAGCCACAATGCCACTTCTGGCCTTTTCTGCTTATGCAGTGCTGAGGAATTGAACCCAGGGCCTCATGCATGCAAGGCAAGCACTCACACACACACACACACACACAAACACACACACACACACAGAGGCATGTACACATTCAATACGCTCTGTGTAGCCTTTCCAATGAAGAGTAGATGAAATAACTAGAACAAAGCTGCCATGCTTTCCCATGGGCCTCCATCACCATGCTTAACTTTGCCTTTTCCCAGGGAGCAGACAGAGAGAGCTAAGGACCCATGTAATGAGGGGTCTTTCCTCTTCAGCTACTGTTTTGACAATTGTTTGCCCTGAGCATGGAGAGACTCTGGCTGACGTTTAATACAGGCGACTCAGCATAGATTGGTGTATTGGAATGTACCTGTCTGCTCTGCTTTAAAATAACTGCTTTTGGCAGTCCTTGGCCTATTTGTTGACAAATTGTTCCAAAATGACTTAGACAGGAGACAGCGGCATGTACACTTAATTGGTTGCTCTGGCCTTCTCAAAACTTTATCAACTAGCTTTACAGTGGCTCATTGCTGTTAACCAGCATCACTGTAATGCTCTTCTTAAGGCATTGGACTTTAAGAGTGTTAAAAATTATTATATCTAAGATACATTATGTATACACAATATAGATCACATATATTATATATTTATATACACATATTAAAGGAAAAGTTTTATAAATCCGTAGGATGAAAAAAGAGGAAAAGGTAAACAATGACAAGTTGAAGGAGTATGGTAGTGACAACTTTTCTCAGTTTGTGGTTTTTGTGCCACCTCTGGGCTTGAACTCAAGGCCTCACACTCTTGCTTCGCATTTTCTTCTCAAGGCTAGTGTTGTTCCTTTACTTTGTCGGGTCTTCATCAGTCCCACCAAAAATGGACCGGGTCGGAGGAAAGGTAAGTGCTGCTGCTCCCGGTTCCCCAGCCTCCCTCAGCCTGGGAGACAATCAGACGCAGCAGGGAGTCAAGTCAAGCAGGAAACTCGTTTATTAACACACAGCAAGCACTTTTTAAAGCAAAGAAGAGCTGGTGACATGGGGGGGGCGGGGAAGAGGAACTAATCACTGTCAAGGTCACACCCTATCATATACCTAAGCTTCCACCAGCTGGTTACGCACTGAATGTAATGCAAATCGGGCTCTGCCCACTCCCTCTCAGCGCCATCTTTGCTGCCCATGTGCTCCACCCTACCTCTAGCTTTTTTGGTAGGTAATTAGAGATAAAAGTCACTTGGAGTTACTAAAGGCCAGCTGGCTTTGAACTGTGATCCTTGGATCTCAGCCACCTGAGTAGCTAGGATTATGGGCGTGAGCCAGTCACAACTGGATCTTCAAAGCATTTTGACTGCCTACATGAAAAGTGTGAGCCAGGAATCCGTACAACTGTTTACAATGTACTTGGTCTGGTCCGGCTTCCACATACTCATCTGAGGCCAATGAATGCTATTGACTTTTACACATGAGTCACAAAAGCATTTATCTTCCTTTGAAAATAGAAGTTCAGGTGGACCCATTGCAACAATGAGACGTACAAGTCGTTATGTCGAAAACGAACTTTGCAACTTTGGTGGCGGGGGATGGGGGTGGAGGGGTAGCCCCCACAGGGAGGATTGGAGCGGGGCAGAGGGAGGATGGGAAGGGATGGGAAGGGGAAACAAAGGAAGAGGCTACAATGCTTGATAAGAAATGTACTCATTATCTTGCCCATGTAATTGTAACTCCTCTGTACAGTATTTTCACAATAAAAAATTAAAAAAAAAGAAAATAGAAGTTCTAAAACCCATTTACTGCCTACATCCAACTTAGAGATGATTTGTATTTTCATCCAATAATTCCTAAATTAGCTATTTGGAAGTTGGAAATCAGTTATTCTTAATATTGATGATTTGTTTTACTTTGCTCTTAAAATATTGTAATGTAGATCAAAGGTTGACATTTTTCTATAAAGGGCGAGATAATAAATATTTTAGCTTTTGCATATCATGCTGTCTCAACTATTCATGTTGCTATAGACAATAGAGAAACAAATGTGTACAGTGGTGTTCCAATACATTTATTTGGGTTAAATTTACTTAGGGAAACTGAAATAGAAATTTCACCTCTTACAAAATATTTTTTCCCCAATGGTTTAACATTGTGAAATGATCTATAGCTAACTGACTATAGAAAAAAAATAGTAGGGATGGATTAGGAGCAATGGATGACAATGTCAGACACCTTGTATTCATATACTGTTTTGTAGAATGGGAACGTCTTTGTACAACTACTTAAAAATAATAAAAAAAAACGAAAAGAAAAAAGAAAAAGTAGGTAGAAAGCATTTGACTTGTAACCAGTAATCTGCAGACTCTTGTTAATGTGTGTATATAATTTGTGTATATGTTAAAATACTTGAGAAAATTGATGAGTCTCTAGGCAAAGCATTTTATATCCAATTGGAAATTTCAGATACACATGTGCTCCAAAATGATCTAAGCCACACTTCAATGCACATGAAAAGGGTTTATTAATTATTATTATTAAAAAGGGTTTATTATTATTATTAATTATTATTATTGGTAGTAGTAGTAGTAGTTTTCAATCCTAGGGTTTGAACTCTGTGACTGAGCACAATCCTTGAGGTCCTTTTGTTCAAAGCTGGAACTCTATCACCTGAGCCACAGCACCATTTCTGGTTTTCTGGGCTGGCTTGTACCTCGATCCTCAGATCTCAGCTTCACAAGTAGCTAGTATCACAGGATACTAGCCACTGGTGAGCCACTGGTACCTGACGTATTTTGATAAAGGTAAGGACTTCAAGTCTTCCTCAATCCTTCTTTCCTTTTCAATACATGGGTTAAAGAGAAATCTAGTCTTGCACTAGACTCTGTGCAGATATAAGCATTGGATACGAGGCTTGTGCAACCTGTGCCCGCAGTCCCAGTGAATTCTCACTGTTCAGCTCCCCTCACACTGGGTGTGCAGAGATGACAATATTCTAGGCTCCGAATTCAGACAACTTAGGAGTCAGTAATAGAATTCTATATTAATGGCAAAATAAGCATTAGAGAGGCCTAGGAATTAATGTCACTACAAGGGAGTGATTTCTAGAAGCATGGATTCACTTGAAAATAAGCATCATTCCAGCTGCATATTACTACAATTATTAATAATTTCTTGATATCATCAAGTATCAGTCACATATATATATATATTTATTTTTATTAATTTTTTTTAGTCAATCGTGGGGTCTGAACTCTGGGCCTGGGCACTGTCCCTCAGCTCTTCAGCTCAAGGCTAGCTCTCTACCACCTGAGCCACAGTGCTACTTCTAGCCTTTTCTGCTTACGTGATGCTGAAGAATCAAACCCAGGGCCTCGTGCATGCGAGGTAAGCACTCTACCACTGAGCCATCTTCTCAGCCCTATATTTATATTTTTGTTGTGCCATAAGAGCCATCAGTTGCAAAGGGCTAGTATTTCAGTGAAATTTCTTTTAATATATAACCTATCTCTTTTATCTCTTCCTTACAATTTACTAAGTGAAGATGCTTTTTTATTTCCACAAGTTATTTTTGTATTTTTTTTTCTGTTCCAGCCCTGGAGCTTGAACTCAGGGCCTAGGAGTTGTCTCTGAGCTTTATTGTTAAAGGCTAGTTCTTTGCCAGTTCAGGTACACTTCCACTTGTGGCTTTTTTGTTGGCTAATTGGAGATAGGAGTCTCATGGACTTTCCTGCCTGGGGTAGCTTTGAGCCACCATCCTCAGATCTCAGCCTCCTGAGTAACTAGAATTACAAGGGTGGGCCACTGACATCCAGCTATTTCCACAAGTTTTATCTGAATCTTGGTTTTGTTGTTTCATACCACTCCTTTATTTGTTGAGACTTTTATTAAAAATTTAATATACATTGGCTCAAAGGTATTTTGAAACAGAGAAGTCTTTTAGTTTGTCTTCTGCTTTTATGATGATCTTAATTGTTAGGCTGATGTTGTTGGAACCTCTTAGGAACTATGTCCCTTGTGTGCTCCTACAACTAGCTCACATCTCCCTTCCTTTACACAGTATATCTGGTTTTAGTGAAAGTCTGTCCCCAAAAGCTATTTTGGAAAGTAGCTGGGTTATCAAATGATCGAGAAGATCAGGGGAATGAATGAAATCAGCAAAGAATTGATTCTCATACTGCCCTGCTTTCAACTGTTACTATTCAAATAAAACAATCTATAATCATTTGGGACTAGAGCTCAATTCTACAAAGTGATTGTGTGTGTGTGTGTGTGTGTGTGTGTATGTGTGCCAGTCCTGATGTTTGTATTCAGGGCTTGGATGCTGTCCCTGAGCATTTTTGTTCAAAGCTAGTGCTCTACTTCTTAAGCTACAGCTCTACTTCTGGCTTTTTGGTGGTTAAATGGAGATCAAAGTCTCAAAGACTTTCCTGTCTGAGCTGGCTTTGAACTAAAATCCTCAGATCTCAGCCTCCTGAGTAGCTAAGATTACAGAAGTGATTCACCAGTGCTCAGCCTCAAGGTGATTTTTAAAAATGTGTTCATTAAATACTGAATTTTCTACTAATGCACCTGTTGATAAAATGAGCAGAGATGGAGTTCTATTTTGTTTGGGAACTTGCATCTCAGAAAACCACTAGTGGAATGTCCTCTCATCATTTTTGAGTTGCAACCCATATTCCTGGCTACTGCCTTCACCTGTATGCACAGGCACCTGCTTACTTCATCTTTCTATCTGGGCCTGGCAAATTTGTCTGTGAGGTGCTATGGTATTCTGCTCAAATATTACTTATGTATATATTATTTCCTTATTACAGTTAGGGCAGCGGTGGATTAAATATGAATAAATGTTCTCAAAGGTCCATCTGCTAAAGGCATGGTCACCAGCATGGTACCTTTGAGATAGGGGCTTAGACCCTGGGAATGTGGCTTAGTATAAGATCCCAGTTTTTCTGTCTCTCTGTGCTTCTGGCTTTGTGACATAAGCAATCTACCCTGCCTTGTGCTCCTTCCCAGAGTATGCTATCCTTCCCAGAGGCCCAAAGCAAAGAGGCCATCTGATCTTGACTAAAATCTCCAGATTACCATCTTCTTTTTTATAAGAGATTTCATTAGGTATTTCATCAATGAAAAGGTAGCACAAGATTTTATATATTTTTGTTGTTGTTGTTTGTGCAAATACTGGGGTTTGAACTCAAGGTCTGGATACTGTCCCTAAGCTTCTTAGATTTTTCCCTCAAGGCTGACACTCTACCACTTGAGCCACAACTCCACTTTCAGCTTTTTACTGGTTCATTGGAGCTAAGATTCTCATGGACTTCTGTCCTGTCTGGCTTCCAACTGTGATTTTCAGATCTCAGCCTCCTGAATAGCTAGGATTATAGGTGTGAGTCACCAAGTGCCTGGCTGATTTTGCATTCATTTTGTTTCAAAATTATGTTCTTAGGCAAGTTACATGTTTACAGATTTTAAGATGGGTTCTGTAGGGCTATAAGAGCTGAGTGATGAAAGGGAAGATTTGGGAGTGTTGGGGTAATGAGTATTTGGGGCAGGTTAAGGCTGCACTGCCCAGTCAGGGACTACACAATAATTGGAGCGTTTTTACAGTGAGGTTTACACGGAGGCAGCTTCCCCTTCCTCTTATGCTTTTACTTATTATGCCAAGAGCGCTTCCTTCTCTGAGTGCTTACCTAAATGAGCTTAGCCACTTCTCAAAACAGCTGCAGGAAGAAAGACAGAGAGCTCACTTTCTTTATCTGACAGATGAGGAACCCAGAAATGAAGCAAGTCATCCAATAGCACACAGCTGATAAGTGCCGGAACTGGTGTTCAAACTCTGGAAGTAGGGACACCAAGTTTATTCAACAATCCACTGCATTTCCTTCCTTCCTTCCTTCCTTCCTTCCTTCCTTCCTTCCTTCTTTCCTTCCTTCCTTCCTTCCTTCCTTCTTTCCTTCCTTCCTTCCTTC